>NW_026639269.1:3600000-4200000 GCF_028554395.1 Pezoporus wallicus
GATGAAGAGATAAAGTTACAAGAAATCTTGCTCTTCGAAGCAAATTATTCAGTAAGATCAAGATGATATAGTATCTGTGTCCATCCTGCTGATCATGATGCTGGCTTGCCATAGCTACCTGATTAATAACCACTGCAGTTTAAAACATAATTTCAAAATACTGCAGGGTCATTCTAAATGATGAAAATAATTGGAATGTTGCTGAAATGCTGACTGATAATTTGGACTGCCTTGGCCTTTTGTGTTGGTCCTGCTGATTGAGACTGAATTTTTATTGGTGGCTTTTGCAGGCAACTCTCCTATTTAATACAGTATTTTATCATAAAAACTATATTGCTGTGTGTTGAAGTTAATAACTTCAGCTTCCTTAATGTGAGGCAGACTTTGCAGTGGTTGAGATACAACAGGAAGGGGGAAGTAAACATAAAGTGAGTAGTATCTGCATCATACTAACATTGTACTCATCTCCTTTGTCCTTACATCACCTTAGATCATTGCTGGGTAATGTAAGTCCTTTATTTCCAGGCTAGGGCACAAAGACCTGACACTGTTAAACTTTAGAGAGATCCAGTAATGTGATGTGTCTTCAGTCTGTCGTGTGTGAGCTGGAGTTAACTGAACTCACATTTGTCCATTAAATTTTACCACTTTGCTAAACTCGCAACAAAAACTGTAAGTATGATATTTTGGAAGGTGTCATTTGTAAGCAAATATGCTACCATTAGCTAGCCATTATGTCTCCCAAATTGGCAGGCTTTATCACTAAATCAAACTGAATTTGGTTTCTTGTTCTCAAACATCAGATATCTTGTTTTCAAAGATCCTGGGATATTTGCGGTTCAGGGAAGAGTAGCTGATAGCACTGTCATATATTTACTGATTTTGCTAGCAGCCAGCACAGAGTACTTTGCTGGAATGTCAAAGTTTAGTGGGCCAGAACTTTTAAGTAAAAAATAGAGAAAACTTGATGCTCACATATGTGAATCAGGCAAGTTTTTACTGGGAAGCTTAGTACTTCTTCAGAAACAAACTATGAAAGAGGATAAAGGAATCCAACATGTGAAAAGCCCTCTAACACACCCAAACTGTCAAAATTTTGAATGGAAATCTTATGGCATTGTCATTGTTAGCTAGAATATTTATAATATACAAATAACGAGGAATAAATCTAGAATAATCTAAAAATGTTGTAAGATTGAAAGCATCTGGAGGCTAATCCCAACCTACCCTCATGTCCTGCGTTCAGCAGTAGCAGCCGTTTTCCTCCTTCTTAGTAGCTGGTGCAGTGCTGTGTTTTTGACTTTCAGCCTGAGAGCAGCACTGATAACACCAATGTTTAGGTAATGTTTACTCTGACCAAGGACTTTCTGAGTTTCATGCTCTGCCAGGGAGGAGGGGAAGCCAGGAGGAAGCAGAGACAGGACCCCTGACCCAAACTAGCCAAAGAGGTATTCCATACCACAGCTCATCAATCCCAGTATATAAGGGGGAGCAGTTACCCGGAAGGGCGAGATCACTGCTCGGGTACGGCTGGGTATCGGTTGGCGGGTGGTGAGCAGTAGAATTCTCTTCCCTTGTTATTTTTCTTATCATTATTATTATTGGTGGTAGCAGCAGTGATTTGTGTTATACCTTAGTTACTGGACTGTTCTTTTCTCAACCCGTGGGAGTTACATTCTTTCGATTCTCCTCCCCATCCCTCTGGGAGCAGGAGGAGGAAATGGGGGGTGTGAGCGAGTGACAGCATGGTTCTGTGTTACCGGCTGGGCTTAAACCGCGACACCTCATCTCCCTGTACAAACAAGTCTGAATTGGGCTTGCTTGCATGAGTCTGGGCTACTGCCAGTCTTTGTGGCAGACTTGCAGTTCTCCCCCAAAGCAGTATAGGCTGCTTTTTCCATGATCTTCTGTTGTGCTGACAGGAGAGTTCATGGAGCCATACCTGTCCTGCAGTTGTCACTGGAAGGTTTGTGAAATAATCCTGTGACTCCTCCTGCACAAACAGAAGCCAGAACCAATATCCCCCTTCTGTTGTCTGTACTCAGGTAAGTGGTGAATAAAGCAAATAGGTCTCACTGCAGGGAAAGAATGTCTAAAACAGTCATGGCTGTCACGGAACAAGACAAAACGTTGCCCAGGGTAGGGACTCAGGAGTCACAGATTAAAAAATAATTACAGCAAGAGACTGGTAATGCAAGTCTTTCTTGGGAACTTTCTCTAACTCTCTTTAGTTACTGGGAAAAACTGCAGTATGAAAGACTAGCAGAGCAGAGCAAATCTTTACAAATTCATTTTCCCTAGCTAAAGCTTCTGGCACTTGACATGGTAAAAGGGCAGCTACACCTTAGCTCACAAAGCTGCTACATTTTAGTCAGAAGGCAAGGAAATATATATAGATTTAAAATAAGTAACAGGAATTCGATTTTTGGGGACTGGATTATACCAGGCACATCAAGCATCAAGCAACCATCACTCAGTTCAGTGTCTGAGCACTACAGGTAAGTAGGGGATGCAAGGTAATTTCGTCTGTGCTCTGCATGGCCGAGGCCATTGTGCAGGTGATGAGAACAGTGTAGGATATAAGCATCGTGACAGCATGAGTCTGGGACCTAGCATGCTGTTTGAGATGTAGGCACCCATTCTGGCAGGCCTGATGTTTCTGGGATCAAGAAAACTTCATGGGATCAAGTTTCGCTTGTTTTATAAACAGTGAGTTGTCAGTGAGCTCAGCAACATCCGAACTGGCAAAGATGACAAGCAGTCGTCTCCCTCTATAGTAGCCCTGAAAGGTGACTGTGGATGGCCAAGGAGGCTCTCAGCACACAGGCAAGCCTTGCTCCTTCATATCTGCATGGATAGTAATGACAGTAATGACAACAGAGTACTTGTTACCATATTCTTTCCTTCCCAAGCCAGGTATTTTTGGAAGCCAATGCGCAGCTCAGACTGATGGTCCATGCAGCCACAGTCTGATTTCAGTTGCAGGATTTATCCTTTGTATTCCCGCGTCCTCCTGTCTTTTTCCGTTCTACCTAGCGAGAATGCTCTTGTAACAAGGCAGGAAGAAATCTGTCATGTACACAGCTCTCCTTCTTGGATGTCTTCCCCATCTTTTTTTCTCCCTCTCCTTTAATTGGGCTAGAGATAAAACATTTAGCAATCTCTCTCCCTTTCCCCTCATTAGGCTAACAATGACATATTCTTTTTTCAGAGTGTCTTTAGGAGCACATTGCAGCAGCCACTGCTCATTATTAACACTGCAGGAAGCAAAACTTGGTGGCTTGATCCTGAATTCATGTAGATGTATGTAAATGAGAAGACATTTCCTTGAAATCAGATGTAATACAGCAGTGAAAAATCAATGGGAAGAGATCAGAATCTGGCTTGGTGGTGTTTTGAGCCTCTGTAACTGCTCATATTATCTTATACCTTTATACTTTCTAATGAAGGTAAGCCTTAGGAACAGTGATGCAAACAGATAAACCTCAAACTTTTTACATAATTTTTTTTTCAGTCCTTTATGATATATTTTACCTGACTTTGTGTATCAGTTTCCCAGTTTGGTTTTCTCACTTTTATCTATACACCGACAAAGCCATGTGCAACAAATGCAACACTTTTTCCATACACATAAAACTAGAACTGTTCTTTCCTTTTCCCCAGCCCTTCTATTTTTACTCTTTTTTTATTACTAGTAAAAGCATTCTCAAATCCTACAGTCACATTACTGACCTATATAACATTTGTCTATAGAGCTTAAAAAGTAAAAGAAAAGTTATAATTAACCCACAAACAGTATAGGTTTCTGTACACTAAAGGAAAACCCATTTTAACCACTGATTTGGACAAGATAGCCTGAGTGGAAGAAGAAGCTGTATGTATGAAACTGTATGTAATGAAACACATTTAATAGGATTATTAAGAAACCAAAGTACCTATATATTTGAAGCCTGCATTTTAATGTATATATTGTTCCATCACAGGTGTTTAAATACCTTAAGGCACTGGTTAGTTAGCATAGCCTTATATTATGCCCAAGAGTGAGACAAATATTATGACCTTCATACAAAAGAATAAACTGAGGCAGAGAGGAGTAAAGTGGTCCACAGAATCACAGTTGCATGTAAATAAGCTAAAATTGAGAAAAGCTTGGATGAGAATTCAGTCCCATGTGGGTCACGTGTGGTTTCTCCCTTACATCAGCCTTTGGTTTTATTTCATTTGATCTTCTTCCAGCTCAAGGCTAAGTCCACAAGTTCTTCTGTTGGCCAGCATCAGTGGGCAGGCTTCAGTGTCCCTAAGATGTGTCTCACCCCTCTGTACAAAGTCACTGCTTCCAGAGCTATGCCACAGTAGTACACATGCTCCTAGAACTTATAGGCAAACAGAAAGTGTTAGAACCTGGCTGTTCCTTTGAAACATGTGCAAAAGTAAGGATATTTTCAGTGAAGGATAAGCTGAGCCCAGCATCCCATGCTAGCAGAGCTTGCCAGTCAGCCTCCATGCTGATTCAATCACTGGCCTCTTTGCCGAGACTTTCAACAAAGGTGCTGTCCTGGGTTCAGCAGTAGCAGTCATTTCCTCCTTCTTAGTAGCTGGTGCAGTGCTGTGTTTTTGACTTTCAGCCTGGGAACAGCGCTGATTACACCGATGTTTTTAGTTGTTGCTCAGTAATGTTTACTCTGACCAAGGACTTTCTGAGTCTCGTGGTCTGCCAGGGAGGAAATGAAGCCGGGAGGAAGCAGAGACAGGACACCTGACCCAAACTGACCAAAGAGGTGTTCCATACCACAGCACGTCATGCCCAGTATATAAACTGGGGGCAGCTCCCTGGAAGGGGGAGATCACTGCTCAGTTGGGCTGGGTATCGGTTGGCAGGTGGTGAGCAGTTGTATTCTCTTCCCTTGTTATTTCCCTTATCATTATTATTATTGGTGGTAGCAGCAGTGATTTGTGTTGTACCTTAGTTACTGGACTGCTGTTATCTCAACCCTTGGGAGTTACATTCTTTTGATTTTTCTCCCCATCCCTTCGGGAGAGGGGGAAGGAAGAGGGAGGGGGAGTGAGCGAGTGAGTGCGTGTTTCTGAGTTACTGGCTGGGTTTAAACCACGACAGGTGCCAATTAGTGCCCGTTGTGATAATGACTTTTTGTGATGCCAACACCTGTCCACTATGAACTGGACTGTGACCACCATCACATTTCCCATTAGAAGCTGAGCAGCTGTCAGGTGGTAGCAGGGATGAATGATGTATTAGCTTCTGTACACATCGGTAAATCAGACAATTTGTATTGTCTCTAAAATGCCTTTCATGTCAAATTATTTTAATCTCTCTTTAATAATGCAACTTCCTTCCTCCCTTTTAGTGTTTTCTAGCTCATGGATTATTTATTCATATAATATCAAGTAACATTGTGTGTCAAAAGAAAACAAATTGAAATTCAAGTATTACTGGATTTTGAGCTGCAGACACAAAAAGCACACTCGCAAAAATGTACTTAGCCTTTTAGCAGCATTTGGAGGCGTAAATTGCATAATTATATACCTATTTGACTTCCTGCACAATTCCAGCTTGATGGACACAGAGACCTTTGCAAAGAGTGTTTGCAGTAGATGTGTGGAGATTTTTAATGTGTGCAGATATGAATACAATGCTCTGGAGCACAAAAGGAGCTTTTCATATGGAGATGCAAAACAGGTATGTATGTATGCATGTGCAGAGATCCTGACCAGGAGACCATTGTACATGGAGTTAGTGACCCACATGGCAATTACCCTGAACAGGCGCAGGACTGCAGTATGCTGCGCACACATGGATCTTCAGTTCTGTGCACATTCTCTGGTTTCAGGATAAACTTAGCTGGCTTGCTGTATCAAAGCAGTCTGCAGGCAGCTGCCACTGGGTTGCACCGGTTGTACCACCTTTGGGTTCTTGCCTTCATCTAAACCAGCAGCAACAAATTCTCATGTGCACATCTTTTTTTGTTTGACAGTGTCATGGCTTAAACCCAGCCAGACAGCTCGTTCACTCACTCCCCCCTCCTTCTTTCCCTCCCCCTACTCCCGGAGGGACGGAGAGGAGAATCAAAAGAATGTGACTCCCACAGGTTGAGATAAGAACAGTTTAGTAACTAAGGTATAACACAAATCACTACTGCTACCACCAATGATAATAATGATAAAGGAAATAACAACACCTCACCAACTCGCCCCCCCCCCCCCCAGCCTGACCAAGCCAAACCAAAACACCATTGTTACCAGCTCTGTTCCCAGGCCGAAAGTCAAAACACAGCGCTGCAACAGCTACCAACAAGGATAAAAATGACTGCTACTGCTGAACCCAGGACAGACAGTGAAAATGGTAATGGAGTTATTTTCTTTTAGGAAAACCTTGCAAGAGCTTAGAATACCAAAATATTGCATAACCTTTACACTGGCAGGATCTGCACAGGATGCTGTGCAGAGCTTAGAGACCCATTTGATGGTGCATATCTGAAGGGATGTAAGATTACCTATGAGATATACTAAAAAATCCTTTCCCTTTGAACAGTTCCATACCTTCAGGGACCCTCCAAAACAGGACACATGCAGTGCACTGCATGTTGGAATACATGATCTCTGTTGGTAGGTCTATTCAAACAGAAGCTGAAAAACCTTTTCATAGTGATAGCTGCCACAAATGGTATTTTAAGCAATACTTCACAGAATGTGATTGCCCTCCTTAGTGGGATTACAGTGAACGAGCACCTTCTGGTTCAAAGTCACATGTGTGGGGACATGTGTGCTGCACATGGTCTGTTGTGTTTTCATGTCTATCTTTTCTGATCTTGCTTCAATATGACACTTTTCCCATCAGCCACATCCTTTTTTCATCTCTGTTAAATTAATGAATGTACTTTATGGGGGATTACATGATCCTTTGCTTTGAGATATCCGCATGGGTTCACAGGTCCAACATTTTACATTCAACTTTTACTCTTCACCTTCCTTATTAAAGAAAGACTTTATGGAAATGCCTAACCACCACATGATTTCTTGAAGATAAGTCATGAAAGGAGGGGCCTCTTAAAAGTTTAACTTCAAACTGGCATATTGGTTCATAAAATGTACTTGATTTTTATAGTATTTTTTCAAAAAAAGAATGACTGTGACCTAGCAGAAAAAATCCATTTCATAAAATGACTAAATAAGGCTGCATAATGTGTTCAAAGTGTTCCCCATGTTAAATAGTGTGCGACAGAGTAACACCATTTTCCATAATCATGAGCAAACTAAGAAGAGTATAACAAACCCCACTGTCTTCATCTGATACATTGGACTCTTCCTCTAAGAAATCCTGGAGTTGTTTGTGTGACTACCTCCATACCCTGGATTTTCTATTCAGTCATTCCCCAACCATGGTCTTTTAAGAAATGGATACAGCAGCATATATTTTATGTTTTCATAGCAAAAGTATAAATGGTCAGAGCTCTTAGTGACTCAAATTATAATACTCAGTTCTATTGTGGATAATAATCAGGAACTGAAAAAACAGAGTTTTGCTAATTATTTCCTGTAGGCTGCATACTCGGCTGTAGTCACTACAGTGTCAGGGACTATTAGCTGAATTACAAGGAACTTGATTGAAACTTGTATCTAGTGGATATTTTCTAGGCATATGGAAAACATTAATTTCTGTAGGTATTTATGAAAAGAAGACCCATTAGGGATTTCTGACTACAGTTTTGCATAACCTTCTGAGTTTCAAAATAGGTCGCATATTGCCAGTGCACTGTAAAAACTATCCTACTTTATATCTGCAAAATAAAGGATGAAAAATACATTTAAAATCTCCAGTGGAAAATAAAATCACCTAAGGTGCAGAAAAAGACAACAGTGCATGCACATATACACACAGACACACACACATATATATTCGAGGCACTGAAAACATATATTGGAAATGTTCATTTTATCTCTCTTGACTGAAGCAGAATGATTTTTCTCAGCAAGATGCTGCATGTAATGTACCATGGAGAAATTTCTTTTCAAATGTATTCCCTGGGTGGTGTGGAAAAAAAAGGTTCCATATGATTTCTACTTGTGAGCTTGTGCAAATCCACGTAGGTCTACTTCAGCCAGCAATACTTCAAAACAGATATCTTCTGATCTTCTGGAATAATGTAAAGTGTTTTCTTTAATAATTATGAATATCTTTAATATTGAACTTGTTACATTCTTATGTAATGGCAGACCTCATATCTCATGTGGAATGATGACTACTAACTAATACAGGTGTAGGCTATATACTAATTTTTTGATTTTTAAGCATAGCATTTGTTCATTTGTCATAAGAAGATTTAACATGAGAACCCTGATAGTGTGTTTTAACATTAAAATACAACATCAAGCTCCAGAAGATTTTTTGCTCTCCTTAGACCTATAAAGTAAGAGTCTTCATACAGATAATGGTTTAAGGAATGTGACAGCTCCTTACATTAATGAAATTGTTAACAAGATATACACTAAAAGTTCCTTTGCTTCCAAACAGTTCCATACCTTCAAGGACTCTCCAAAACAGGACACATGCAGTGCATTGCATGTTGGAATACATTATCTCTGTTGTTAGGTCTTTTCAAACAGAAGCTGAAACCCCTATATTTTAAGCAGTGCTGTTGTAGTGCTTATTTTGTTGTAATTCAACACAAGCATTTGACAAAACTCGTTGCATTGTGTACCTTTAATTAATATGCCTTTCCATCTTTAAGACCAGAAAATATTAATGGAAACTGGGTCTTATAAGCAGTAAAATGAGTTCTAAGGGACCTGAAACAAATAGCATGTGTTTTGGCACTCTGGTTAGCTTAGGTTTTTGAAATGTAGGCAGGATCTACAACTGAACATTAGAAAGAGATTTATTCTGTACCGTTTAATCATCTTGTTGCAGTCTTTGTCAGAAGAAAGTAAGAGGCAACCTTGTGCCATTTTCAGTTCTTGTTTAATATCTTCTTCACAGGAAAATGCTGCCAGGATATTAAAGTCATCTGTTCTTTTGGATAATAAGGATGTAATGTACCATTCTGACCTTTCCAAATGCTGTGCTTCAAATTGCTGTTCATTAGACACTTTTTTTTTTTTTTCTTGATTAAACTCTTACTAACCTGTAAAAACAGAATGGAATAAAACCTAGTCAAGACATGGCATATCAAGCATGATCAAAACAGAACCACACATTTGCATAGCTCAGGGGCTAAAACAGACACTAATGCTTTTTGTGCTGTATCATTACTGTGTTCCCACGTAACAAGCTAAAATGATGTTTCTCATGACAATCCAGAGTCTCAAGCTGAAGAACTTCTATTTGGTTCAAAGTTTAATTACTAGAATAAGAAAGACTATTTCTGTGATCTGTAGAAAAATTTCAGAGATAAAGTCATAAGAGAACTGAATTATAATCCTCAAATGGAAATGTAATTAAATGATAAAATATATATGACTGAAGGCCAGATTCTGTTAACCTCATTCATCTTTGTTGAATTGCAGATTCTTAAATTCATAAATAGATATTAAGGGCAGAGGAAATTGTACATTATTGTCTAGTCTAGACTCCTGTGTTGTCCCAAAATTATCAGCCTTTGTAGCTTCTGAGATGCAGCATATCTTTCAGAAGGACACAGATTACTCCAGTGGTTAAAAGATCCCATTGTTAATTTGGTGTAGGGGGGACACGATGGTATTCTTGGCTCCAGCTAACTATACATTTCTTTCTCCTATATCAGAGAGCTCTGAATTGTCAGAAATCCTGAAGTCAAGCTACTTCTTAGTCTTGACTGAATTAACACATAGAGTATCTTTTGTGTTTTGCTATTGGTACATTTTCTCTAAATTTTGTTTACTTCAGAACTATTTTCTGTATATGTTTTTGATTTTCAACAAACCATAATGGCACAGGGGTTTCCAGTCAAAGTTTCACAAATGTTGTGAACAAATAATTCTGTGACAATTTCTGACTACTATTTACCTGTTTACTCTTACACCAATTATATCTGTCTTCAAATAGTTCAGTAGTTCATAGAGAACTTATTATCTATATCGACACACTGTTCTTCTCAAAATTATTATTTTTCTGGCTAACAGGACTAAAACAGACTAGAACAAAAACTATTAATCAAAACTGAAATTAAAATACAACCTGTCCCTTTGCATACAATTTTTAAAAAGTCAATATACTGCTCACTTGTGTTCACAGTTCAGTTCTGCTACCTGTAAATGACTGTATTAATGGGACTTTAAACTGTGTGTTTAACACTTTAGGCTTGTTTCCACTTTCTTTTCAATAGTGATGTGGTTTTGCTCCTAGTTAACCTCTGATCGGGAAAGCTGCCCAGCACTGGGACTGATGTTACAGAATTACATACACATTTGGTGGTGTGACTGTTAATGGTGCTCCTGAGAAATAATAACATTGGTGACAATGTTATGAATGCCTCCCGAGGGAGCGCACTGTCAAAGCAATTTGTTAACTGCTGTTTGCTTTTTCTGTCTCTGTAGATTAGTAAGCGTTTTAAAAGCACTAGGTAAGAACCTTTGTATTAGCACTTATCAAACCAAATGACACAATAGGAAAAGTATGTTCGTGTAACAGAGGAAACTGTCTAGTATGGGCAATGAATTTCTTTTAGTGGTTTGTATCACACTCACAAGTATTAAGAAATGAACACGGGGATGCAATGACAGATGATAACACTTGATTCTCAGGAAAACAGATCAGTGTAATCAAGCAGAGCAATAGCTTAAGATTCTGTTTATAACACACTTCCTTAGATACATTTTTTTCCTGAGTCTGAACATTCGTATTACTGAAAAATACATTTCCCTACAAAAGAAGCAGAATTCCAAGATGTCGTTTTAGCTGCAGGTTATACCAGTTGGTTTGTGCTGTGATGCCGGGTCTTGGGAGAAGGCAAGTCATCAATCAGGAAGGGTTTACAATGATACTGTATTAACTATTTTCTCACTTTCAATTCATATAGAAGGCTCAGTATCAAAAGAAAGGAGAAGAGCCAAAGCAAGTAATTTAAGATTCTTTCAGATGTCTAGTATTCATATGGATGCACATGTGGGTAGCTAGGCACATGCACACAGATATATAGTGGCCTAAATGTGAATTTACAACCTTTTCTAGTGTCTACATATTTGAATTAGCAGTATGGCATATCACCACAGACTGTTCTGTTCTGTCTGGGGATGCTTTCAAAGGCATTCTTATTGGAGGCACTAAAGACTAGAGGTATGAACTAATTACTGTATTCTGACCTCAAGTAACCATGCAAACCATGACAACTGCCTGCTGAATCTATAGATTCCCTGGAGGAAACATTTCTCCTCTTTCTTGATAAATCACAGTTCTTGGCATGCTTTCCCAACAGGGCAGTACATGGAAAAGACTGGAACTCCACAGCACTGTGGATGGCTACTTTGCCCACCTACATGGGTAATCTGAATCTGTTTAAGGGTCATGAACATTTTATTCTGAACTGTTACAAAACCAACTGCCCTTAAAATGGAACCATATGGCTCTTCCTCTTAAAACGTCACTGCTGTCACCCTACTTTAGTGCTATGTGGAGAACTACACAAATGCATCCTATAGACAGCAGGACTAGGCACTTTCATTTTTTGCCTAATATTAAGCCTACATAAAATTCAGCATCATTGATTTTATGTTTTGTTTCCAGGGGACTGTGAAAAAGAGCCTAGAGAATAACAAAAGCAGAAATACCATTCAAAACTAGACAGAAGAAGTAATGAAGTCTACTTAAACAAGCAAGAATAGTTGAGATATGGTGTTTTGGCAGTGTTAACTAGAGGCAGGACATTCTGGCTTTTAGTTAGAAGAATGTAATTTAGGTAGAAAACTCAGTTTTCTTACTAGGATCTGAAAGAAAGGACAGAGGTTTTACATTAAAAGTGCTCTCACTGTGTTTATGAAACATTTTTGTGTGCTCCCAAATATTTAACCAGTAAGACTAATCCAAGAACACTAATTTGTCAATGGGTTGTAACATTAGGATTTGTCTTTTTTTTTTTTATTTTCTTCTGCCTTCTCTTTTTTTTTTCTTTTCTCTAATATTTTCTTTTTTCTTTTCCCTTTCCTTTCCTCTAATCTTTCCTCTTTTCTTTTTTTCTTTTCCCTATCCTCTCCCCTTCCCCTTCCCTTCTTTCGAAAAGTCATAACCACTGGAAATAACTTTTTCTCCCATTGGAGGCACAGAATAGATCCCCAACAACTGAAATTTACACAGCTTATAATTTAGCATAGCAAGAGCTAGTTTCCTTTTGCCTGGGGTTAAACGGATGTCTGGTAAAAGTACAGTCTATTTTAGAAAGGGAAGTAGGTGAATGTTGACACTAGGATTCAGGGAACACTTTTTTTATACTGCCTAGAATTTTTGAATTTTTATGACAAAGCAGAAATGAAAGCAAACTCTCTGTATTTGCACAGACAAAAGTAATTATTTTGATAATTTTGAAGTCATAAGGGAATTCTAATGCAAAGTCCTAAAATTTAATATATAACCTAACAACAAATTTGAAAAACTTCATTTCTTCTTACAGCATAAAGTGAAATCTAATGTGTCCAGAAATTAATGGAAAATGAAAACAGAGCGTGAAAAGTACTTATTAAGACAATTAAAATTGTACTTAGGGATATTTTACTGATTTTGCATTGTTCTGTAGAATTTTCAAAACATTAATTTTTATATATGGACAATCCCAGTCTTCCCTGAAACTTACCTAAGCGTTATTTCCCTGCCAAATAGATCTGTGGAATAAAAAAAATTGAGTGCACACTGAGTACCTGTGATGAACATGTGTAAAACTAGGCAGAAACCTGTGGAAATATGACCGCTTCCCTATCATCTTACCAAAGCCAACACCCAATGACCACCTCAAAAGGCTCCAAAGGGCTACTGGTTCAGAGACATCACAGCTGACTTCAATTTGCAGTTACCAATCCATTGCTTTTAGAAGCACAGGCTGCAAGAAACCCTAGTAAAACTAGGCAGGTGGACCTGGAGCACTCGGTATCTTGTCCTCCTGCTATGCAGCTGGAGTAGATCCAACAATTTTTAGAGCCTCTGGCAGGGCGGCTGGGAGCAATGCCTGGAGCATGGCTTTGGAAGAGGAAGATTGGAGGCCCCAAAACCCCAGCAAATGCTTTGCTATTGATTGTCCTACTGGGATTATTATGGCCCAAAACCCACAGTACAGAACAGAATGGGCAGGACTTCCAAGATCACTGCTTGTGCCTCAAGCAACAATACCTGCAGCCCAGAGAGTACTTTCCTCACCCTTCTCAAAGTTCTCAGTGCTCTCCACTAGCTCTGTATTTAATCTCTTCAAGAAAAAACATTGTCCAAAAATTAGGTACTCTGGAGAAGACTTTCAAATTTCATTCCCTCAAAATTAGAGTTTAAGCAGTTTGCTCATTGTTATAGCATCAGACTATACAATGGATTATTTTGTATATCTGCATTCTGTATCCATATATATGGATATATGCACTGCAAATATAACAGACAGCAGTTCAGGGTCTGTGCTAAAAAACTTAACATGTCTCTGGTGCAGTGGAATGCTAAAACTTTCGGTATATAAAACACATATCGATTTCAATGACATTATACATAAACTCTGTTTTGTATTTCCTCAACTTTTTTTCTGTATTAAATTCACCTACTCTTTTAAACAGGTAAAATAAATATCCTTTTATATTTCTCTGATTAAGAATATCAAATCTCATTTGTTTCATACTGCATCGTATGTGCAGCACTTAATTGAAGGCTTGATTTCGAATCTCCTCAAGTCAGTTACAGTTTGGATTGGCTTGAATTTGATGACCGTTGTCCTTTTTGGTCACTATGGCAAAAAAGCCACTGCATTTCCAGTCCTGGATAAAGAATGCTAGTCATGCACATAACACTGAAAGTGAAAAAAACCCATCGTATTGGGAGGGCAACAACAAAGAATGAGGCTTTCCACTTTTTGTTAATCCAAACATTTGTGTTTCTGATTTAGGGATTATGGTTCAGCAGATGCCAATTGTTTACATTTTGGAAATGGTACCTCTTGTTCGTACGAAGGGATCATCCTGAAGTGAGTCTGCTTGATCTCTATAAATATTTGGAGGTGGTGTGCTACTTTAATGGAATTAAAGTAAATCTCCATGTAAATCATGGAGATTTCTACTGGTACACAGACTACACTGAACAGAAAGCCACTGAACTGACTTGATGTAGCCCTTTTATTAAACTGTCTTCTGTACTGTTAGCACAGCATAATTTTTAGAGACAGATCTTTGAACCTATACACCTATGATCGGACCTGCTGAGGTGAACGGGATTTCTTGTTACTGTAGTAAGATATGACTTCTTTTGTTTTTTACTTCCTTTGTCAGTTTGACACTGAAACTTCGTTACAGGTATCAATTCTTGGAGTTGTACATAGTACTCAAGGGTACAGGGAGAGAAAGGAGCATCTCAGAAACCACAACAGGTGATTCTTATTAACAGCTGACGATTTAATGACATCTTTTATAGCTTATGGTAAGTCAACCTTTTGTGGTTTCAGTGAAAAGCTTACATGACTTCTCATTTATTTTTCAGAGTTATTACATTTATCACTCTTAACTGTCCTTTGGTTGGATCACAATCATTCAAATCTTTTAAAGTGTATGCCTAAATGCCTTATTGTTTATTCTTGTGTTGCCCTTTCTTCTCATTTTGTCATTGACAGAATCATTTGTTGTCCATTTTCCAGATTCCCACACAGAACTGGCTGTGCCAACCAATTTCCACGTGATGGGAATACCTGCCCTTTTGTTGACAGGACAAGCATATGCAGTATTCTAGTGATGTATGTGTACTGCTGAAGCACATATGTTACATGCTTTAAGTGAATTATTTGCCTCAGTAGTTTTACACTTAGCTCACTCTGAATCTGCAGATAGTGGGATGAGATGAATTATTGTCTACAGTTCAGAAATATTTATAAAAGAACTGTTTTCTACTAAAAAATGTATTATGAGAATACTAAACATATTAGAATATTACAGAAAAAAATCCTGGTGTACAGAGAGAGTAGAAATTCTGAGAAAAAGACCTGGAACATGAGAACAAGAGACACAGATAACATTTTTCTATCTAATTCAGGATTTTTTTCTAGTGCTGGCATTATATAACACATTAGAAAAGGCTGCAGAAATCTCAGAGTCACTGTATGCTGTTCTGTAGTGCTGTGTAGAGATATAATTCTTTCTGATCTCACAGACAAAGCTTACAGTACATAAGTAGTATAAATGCTTTCCACTCAACTACCAATTAAACAAACAGTCATTACAAAAAATCTTGCACTTTGTACTATGTCATTATTATCACACCTGAAAAATCTCTCTGGACAAAGATCAACTGTGAGAGGATAACAAGCTGGATGAGATTCTATTAACAAGCTGATGAGAAAATGAGCATGAGCTGGCGGTGCGTGCTCGCAGCCCAGAAAGCCAACCATATACTGGGCTGCATCAAAAGAAGCGTGACCAGCAGGGAGAAGGAGGTGATCCTGCCCCTTTACTCTGCTCTTGTGAGACCTCACTTGGAGTACTGTGTGCAGTTCTGGTGTCCTCAAGATAAAAAGGACATGGAACTGTTGGAACAAGTCCAGAGAAGGGCCACGAGGATGATCAGGGGACTGGAGCACCTCCCGTATGAAGACAGGCTGAGAAAGTTGGGGCTGTTCATCCTGGAGAAGAGAAGGCTGCGTGGAGACCTCATAGCAGCCTTCCAGTATCTGAAGGGGGCCTACAAGGATGCTGGAGAGGGACTCTTCATTAGGCAGTATAGTGATAGGATAAGGGGTAATGGGTTAAAATTTAAACAGGGTGTCCTGGGTTCAGCAGTAGCAGTCATTTTTCTCCTTGTTGGTAGCTGGTGCAGTGCTGTGTTTTTGACTTTTGGCCTGGAAACAGAGATGATAACAATGATGTTTTGGTTTGGCCAAGGACTTTGTGAGCCTCATGCTCTGCCAGGGAGGAGGGGAAGCCGGGAGGAAGCAGAGACAGGACACCTGACCCAAACTGACCAAAGAGGTATTCCATACCACAGCACGTCATGCCCAGGATGTAACTGGGAGTTACCCAGAAGGGCTGGGACTGCAGGGTTGGAGGAGGCATCAGTTGGTGCTTGGTCAGGCTGGGGGGGGGGGGGGGGGGGGGGGCGAGTTATCGGTTGGCTGGTGGTGAGGTGATGTATCCTCTTCCCTTGTTATTTCCTTTATCATTATTATTATTGGTGGTAGCAGTAGTGATTTGTGTTATATCTTAGTTACTAAAACTGTTCTTATCTCAACCCGTGGGAGTTGCATTCTTTTCAATTCTCCTCTCTGTACCTCTGAGAGTAGGGGGAGGGAAAGAAGGGGGGGGGGCAAGTGAGTGAACAAGCTGTCTGGCTGGGTTTAAACCACCACAAAGGGGAAGTTTAGATTGGAAGTAAGGAAGAAGTTCTTTCCTTTTAGGGTGGTGAGGCACTGGAATGGGTTGCCCAGGGAAGTTTTGAATGCTCCATCCCTGGTGGTGTTCAAGGCCAAGTTGGACAGAGCCTTGGGTGGCATGGTTTAGTGTGAGGTGTCCCTGCCAATGGCAGGGGGGTTGGAACTCGATGATCTTAAGGTCCTTTCCAACCCTAACTATTCTATGATTCTATGATTCTAAGCAATAGGAATATAAGACTAATATTGCACCACCTTATGAAAACTGATGATGAATACACTTTCATTAAAATATTAGATTATGGCTAAAAGTGAAATGTCAAAATAGGAAGCACATAAAAATATAAATAGGATAGATCTGAGAAATTTCAGAGATGACGTTAAAGTTGGCAACTGAGAAACACAGTGTATGTCAACATGCATTTTGACAAAATGGAGATTCATGTATTTCAGAAATCTGGATACTAATATATCTTCTTTGATTTTAAATTCATTGGATTCATGGAAAATATATAGAAAGTCATTGTGTCCATGCCAACAGAAACAGCTGCTCACTGCATAACAAATGGACAAGAAACAGCAAATAGTTGAATATTAAGTGCAATTAAAACATCATTTTATAGCCCCAAAGTGTGCTTGAATTGGCATCTAAAATGCTTGAAAAATCCTAATAGCTAAACTGTCAGTGCTCCCTATTGATGAAAGTCTTACTCGTCATTTAATTTAGATCATGCAAAACTAGAAGAGTTCAGAGAAAAACATTTTTTTTTTTAAATGTGAAATGAACTTGAACATATCACTAAGCCAAATTACCGCTAAGCAGTGAACTAAAAGTCTTCTAATATACATCATAAATAGGTATTTATGGGTAATGGGAACAGCCATAATTCTGCTTATTACCTCCCAAAAAAGAATGAACAAACCAAACCCCACTTCAATCTTCTAGAGCAAACCTGTTATCAAACTCTCCTGTACATTTAACATAGAGAAAAATTCTAAAGCAATGTGGCATTTTATTTAAAAAAAAAACGAAATGTAAATGCTTATGCTTTAATGCAAAAATGAATCATCAAATTCCTGAGACTGGGGAGGAACTTTGTTGGCACAGTTACTCCTCCTGAAGAACCCATTGCTACTGGGTCACTGTAAGAAGGGTCTGGTATTACTAAATTTTCACCCAGCTCAGATTTCAGCATTGACTATCCAACAGGTCACCTCTTTCTTGGCGCATCAGTGTTGATTGCTTATTTCGCCAAATCCGCTATGCTGAAGTGGAACAGAAAGCTACAGAGCACTCACAACACACACAGGATTTAACCTCTGCACCTTTTGCTGAAAGATGGGGGTGGTTCATGCTGATGGTTTTAACTTTTCGTCCTTATCAGAGTATGATTACTGCTTGGGTTATTTCTTACTTACACAAACACTAATAATTTGTTGCCTGTTTATATATTCTGGAAAATGATGCATGTATTACCAGCACTTACTTGACCATTGCTTAAAAAGAAACAAACCAGCCAAAAGCTAGGTTCAGTTTGAAGGCTTTAACTTCATGTAGGCATGATGTTAAAGCTATAGAGAGTAGAAAACCTGTTACCCTGACAAGGAAACCCTGTCTGTTAACAACTGCCTTTCTGCTTATGTCTGGGCACAGGAGTTTTCAGGAGCTGCTTCAAGTCACCCTTTTCAGTCTACATTGTCTCCTGATTTTGAAACTGATAATTCGACGCCTTTATGGGTAGTTTCTATGAAAGTACTGCTAAAATCCACACAATATCCCTTATCCCTTGCCTGAACTTCAGTTGGCTGTGCTAGGTAACATCTGAGATTCATAACTTTTTATTTTTCAGAGAAAAAAAGCCTTCCATCTGCTCTGACTCTGTGTTTCCATCTTTCACTTCCATCCTGAGATTTCTGCCATTCTAACACTTCACTTTCTTAGTGCATTTAACTAGGGAATAACTAAAGAGATCCAGTTGCTTTTATTCAGGAATTGCTGTCCTAACTAAAGTCTTTGAACTTGTAATTATCCTTTGAAAGTCCTTTATTGCACCATGTATGTTGAAAATAAAGTTTTATTTCTTAAAATGTCAAGTGTAGAAGTACATTAAGTGAGACACTCAGAGCACACAAATACATCTGCGGAGTCGTGTACTGAATACTACTTTCCAAGAGGATGAAAGTATGCAGAATGTACCTGCAGCTTGGATAACGATTGTAACCCCTATCTATTCACACCATGATATTCATTCTATTCCCCATGAAGACTGTCATTTTTAAGTTGCAAAAGCCTACCATCACCAAAATTGCTTTAATATATCTATATGCAAATCTCCTATTAACTCCACAGGAGCAGTGATTAGCAAAGAAAGGGTAACAAAAAGGACAGGGAACTGCAGCTGAAGGACTGTTACACTTCAGATACTTCAGAGGAGTATCTGAAAGACAACACTGGGTTTACTGTTCTAGCAGTGGGGAAGTCAGCTCCTAAATGAGATCTTGAAGAAAAAAGTCTGCTTCTTTAATGACTGGTCCACTGTGCAATACCGAAGACTTTGGAACTGCATGTGTTAAGTTATTGCCCAATTTTAGACACATCTGCAAAGTGAAGTTCAAACCAGACATTTTAATTACAAAGCCAGCAGACATCTTATGCACTATCAATAAGACAGAAGGGAAGCAAGAAAGGTGACAACACTAGTTGGATTAAGACATGTTAGAGAACTCATGAAGACCATGATAGAAGAAGCTGGTAAATATACACACTTTTTCTGTGATCAGAAGAGGGTGCCCTTCTCACATGGGATATTTGAAAAATAGGTCCTATTTTCTCAAATAGCAGCAGCAGAACAAGATGAACTGAGATGAACTGATAAGAACGAGGTGATGCTGAGATGAATGATGGGTTATCATTTCATACAAAAGCTTGGATCACTCCATGTACTTGGCATCCCATTGGCTTTGTCAAATTCAAAGAAGGTTTACAGAGAATATATGGAAACACTTGCCCTTGCTCTTCTTAGGGAAAGCTAGAAAGAAATCAAATACATTCTGTTGGGATTATGTTGAATTTTTAGCCCTGCCAGCTCAAGAGCTCCCAAGGAAAGAAGTGATATTCTGTCCAGTTCCTAGCAGCAATAATTTGCTGCTGTAACAACTTGCTCTGCTACAGCTGTGTTGGCTATTCCTAGAGCTCGTGCTCAGCAGAGTGCTTATGGAGGATGCAGCATTTACCAGTTTCTCCACAGCTGTGTTCAAGATCAGAAAAAAGTGTAAAAGAAGGTGGTTGGTTTTTTTCCCCCCTGATTTCATGTACAGGTACAATTTATTCTTCTGAAAATTTGTATGAAGTACAGATACATAAATGGAGTACCAACAGATTTGCCAACTTGTTCCAATGGTGCATCTAAACAATACCTGGGCAACAACTCAGGAGAGACATAATAAGAGAAAGGGGCAACTGAGAAAAAGTATGAAGATGAGGAGGTTCTGAACTTACAAGGTAACAAAAAAACATTCCGGCCTGCAGAAGTATCAATATTAGTGATGAGGCCTAAAACCAAAATGTAGCCACTTGATCTTCACTCTGAGCTTAGTGGGCTGGCAATTAGAAAATTATCTTTTTACTTTTAAGTGGATTACCACTCATTAAAGTCACCAAAGAAAAATCTGGTGTTCAAGATGTCTTTTTTTTTTTTTTTTTTTTAACAAAGCCACATTTCAAGGAAAGTTGTAATTTGATATGCAACATTTATTGCTACTTTTGAAGACAGTGCTGTAAGAAAATCACTCCATATCTTACTAAATAGCTTTTATATTAACAAATCCTTATATGTTCAAGTGCAAAATTACCATGACAGCAAAAGAGAAGGGGCTCTTTTAATTTGCTTTGCTGTTTTGAACATCCAAGGACCTGCAAAAAAACTGGATAAAACCCACTGCTTTATTCATACTCTAGAAATATCTCTTTGCTTCTACAGGAGTGATAACTGCCTGGATCTGTGAAATTTGGTGATTACTTCACATATTAAGTATAAACAGGGGCACCTCTGTTATGCCCTGTATATGCTAACAAAAGACAAGTTATTGGATTGCATAATATTCATGACTAACCTGGAGAAGACTTAGAATCCTATTCCACAGCAATAACAGAATGAATGGGAAGCTGTTAAGAGGATCAAACTCACTGTACAGAGATGTGAAGCATAAAGCCATAGTTAACGACATAGCTAACTTCACTTCCCCATTCCCATCAATGCAGTTTCAATATTCTCCTTTGGTTCACGTTACTCAAGTATATCCTTCTCATCCAGAAGTACATAACCTTGTTTATTTATTTTTTTCATTAAAAACTGAGATGATGGTAACATTTTTTTTTAAACAGAAATGAAGTGTGTTATACATGTATGAATCAAATGAAGAATTTGATGACTGTATGGCGGCATGCAGAGTTGTGGTCAATGGCTCAATGTCCGGCTGGAGACCAGTGACGAGTGGTGTCCCTCAGGGATCGGTGTTGGGACCGGTCTTGTTCAACATCTTTGTCAGTGACATGGACAGTGGGATTGAGTGCGCCCTCAGCAAGTTTGCCCATGACACCAAGCTGTGCGGTTCGGCTGCTACGCTGGAGGGAAGGAATGCCATCCAGAGGGACCTTGACACGCTTGTGAGGTGGGCTGATGCCAACCTTATGAAGTTTAACCATGACAAGTGCAAGGTCCTACACCTGGGTTGGAGCAATCCTAGGCACAGCTACAGGTTGGGCAGAGAAGAGATTCAGAGCAGCCCTGTGGGGAAGGACTTGGGGGTGTTGGTTGATGAGAAAATGAACATGAGCCGGCTTCAATGTGTGCTTGCAGTCCAGAAAGCCAACCATATCCTGGGCTGCATCAAAAGAAGCGTGACCAGCAGGGAGAAGGAGGTGATCCTGCCCCTTTACTCTGCTCTTGTGAGACCTCACTTGGAGTATTGTGTACAGTTCTGGTGTGCTCAACATAAAAAGGACATGGAACTGTTGGAACAAGTCCAGAGAAGGGCCACGAGGATGATCAGGGAACTGGAGCACCTCCCGTATGAAGACAGGCTGAGAAAGTTGGGGCTGTTCAGCCTGGAGAAGAGAAGGACGCGTGGAGACCTCATAGCAGCCTTCCAGTATCTGAAGGAGGCCTACAAGGATGCTGGAGAGGGACTCTTCATTAGGGACTGTAGTGATAGGACAAGGGGTAACGGGTTTAAACTTAAACAGGGAAAGTTTAGATTGGAAGTAAGGAAGAAGTTCTTTACTGTAAGGGTGGTGAGGCACTGGAATGGGTTGCCCAGAGAAGCTGTGAATGCTCCATCCCTGGTGATGTTCAAGGCCAGGTTGGACAAAGCCTTGGGTGACATGGTTTAGTGTGAGGTGTCCCTGCCCATGGCAGGGGGGTTGGAACTAGATGATCTTAAGGTCCTTTCCAGCCCTAACTATTCTACGATTCTATAAGAATATTATTCTGAAATGTTACCTCTGTCCACCAAAAATGTATATGTAAGTCAAATTTAATTTGCACATTTTTGTTTCAAGCACCTCAAAAGATGTGGTGCTGAAAAAAGGGTATTTTTAGCATGCTTACTCCTTCATCTGATATTCTTTTGTCTCTAACATCTGCTTTCTTCAGCTGAGTCACTTGCAGGGTATTTCAGGGTGGCTCGCAGATCGAGACATTACTTCATTATACCAATATGAATTGCTGGGATTTATTTCCTATTTCAAGTGATAACAAAAACTGTTCAAATGTTTCTTATGCTAAAAGGATCTCAAATACAATATTTTGATTAAGACAACAGTGATACTGAACTCTTACTGAATAAATAACATATCAACTGTTATTGAATAGAGTCGCATATCTAAAAAGAAGGAATTGAACTTCATAGTTATCTCAATGAGTATTGTTTTAAAGACAGTACAACTTTATTAAATCATATATTATAGCTTTTTCAAAATACTGCAATATATTAAAAACCCCTAAGATTAGAATTAGCTTTCATTTAGCTGATGAAACTCCACAAGACACAGTGATAGATATTTTGAAGTTATTTTTTTCTGTCTTCCAGACCCTGAGATTTATAAAATAACCTGTAACTGGAGGAAAACAAAACACAGAGGTCATTTCAACCTGTGCAATAAGCCAGTGACTGATTTCTGCAAGCACAGTTAGCAGAGCTGACAACTATGTGGAGCTAATCTAGTAATAGTGTGCTAAATTTTGCTACTCTTCTAACTGGGACAAATTCTCAGATTATTTGAATTGCTATTCAAGTAATTTAATCACTCTCTTGGCACCAGCGCAATGAAATGTTGATTTTAAACCCATGAGAATTTGACCCAGTAAATACTCCAGTAAAAACCCCAGTACCCCAGAACTGCTGCATATGAGAAGTCACACTGTTTTATCAATGTCTTCTAACCATACTACTTCGTGTGAGGAATGATCACAATGTAAGTATTAGGAATGGCGTTGTGGCCTTGGTGGTATCTTTAAAAAGCAGATTTTTTTTTTTTTTCTGTCAATCCTCTTGTTTATTTTGCTACTGCTCAAAAGACACAAGTTCCATCCTTTCCCAAATGTGAGAATCTGCAATGCATATGGTTCAGTCAAAGGACATCAACTTTGCTTACTGGGATGGAAATAAAGATGGCAGTATAGTATATAACGCTTTTCTGAGAGAAGCTGGGTTTTGCATTTCAGGAAAATGTTTCAACTCTGCAGGAACTCCAGATGTGCAAGCCTATGACAAGAGTCTTGCATACAGCATTAGTCTCTCCACTCATTGCCTAGAGACAAATGTAGATGGGAGTTACTGAATTTGGCTGTAAGTTTGAGAACAGTCATAGAGGAAGGAGGGCCACGTACTGTCCAGATTAATGTTTGTCAGTCTGCTTTGGACCTGCTAAATGTAACGATACAATGTCTTCTAAAAGCAGGAAGCAGATTTGATACCAGAGGCTGTATTCAGGCAGTGTCTCTTAACTTGGGGCTTATGTAAGTGCATATGTATACATATAGGACAGAAGCCTCTACTTAAAATCAGCCAGTCACCAACTCTCCTGCTAAACTACAGTGTCTCCAGAGATCCTCACTCAATTATTAATGCATCTGCTGCTAATTTCATCATGCAGAGTGTGAATTTGTCTTTCCACATCGAGCTCTAAGGGAAGTTTGTAAGAAATATAGAACTTGTCAGCACATGAGAGTCAACACATTACTGCTGTGCTGCAGCCATTTATAATGAAACTAAAATGAGCACTCACTTGTTTGGCATTAATTTAACGTCCCACTTAGCTCCTATCAGATGTAAATAGCTGCTTCATCCATTTAAGCATTTCTGTTTATGCACATAATAAAGTACTCTGTACCTGTCAAGTAAGCAGAATTCATAACTGAAATAAGAAATGGATGAGGAAATTCAATGTTTTTAATATTAAGGCCCTACAGGGGGTGCATCAGACTTTTTTTTCTGGTCACAGGTATCTCGCTGTGAGGTTCACCTTTTATCCCACCTTGCAGAGACAATATGAAGACATGACATGTATATACATGTTAGATTGCCAAAAACATTTCTAAAAGGACTACCTGTTCAACTCACGGCACAATTAACAACAGCTGTAGTTGTCAAACATACTCAAACCAATATAAATTAGCTATCCAACCTCTTGGTATTTAAATGGCTTTTATGTCCCCTATTTTAGAAAAACACAGTTTAATTTTAAACAGCATTCTAGTTATGATCATTCTCTCTTGAGGAAATTTTTTATGAGAATGAATGGAGGTAATGACTGCCATTAGTCACTGTCATTAGCATAATACATTAGAAACAACAATATTTATAACAGGCTACGACATGACAATTAAAATATGACTTTCTATCACTTATGTATTCTTTGGCTACAGCTGCTTGCTATTTTCTAAAGTTAAACTGATAGAAGTCTGGTAATGGTATATTTAACAGCATGTTCATCATCAGATCTAATTGTTTTCCACCACAGGGTATGAAGCTTTATGTGCTCTACCAACCTAAAACAAACAGCCATGCTGCTCAATAGATGTTCAATTAATGTTTATGGTGCTACTTTTATAACCCAAGTTACAAGATAAAAAAGCTCCAAGAAGCAATTTAAGAACCTCAGAAGCTTAATGGGACTTCAACCAATACAAAAAATTACTAAAATTCTGTAGGGTCCCACACTTGAGGATGTGAAATAGAAGAATTTAGCCAACATTAGAGAATTCTTCCAGGACAATGGTATAATTGCCAAAGGAGAAGAAATCAGACCTTCACATAGGGGAAGATTATTGAGCATCTTCAGGCTGGTTGCTTTGCAACTCGTGCTTATGCTGGGTTAAACCAGAGAAGACTGTTTATCCCAAGTCATGCAAAGGACAGACTCTGTTGCTCAAGTTGCTGTTATCCCCCTGACAGTTATTTGCCCTCAGTAACCCAGGTTCTCTCCACCTACTCATAATTCTCTCTCCTATTTAGCAGAGCCCATGCTGATTAAAAGGAAAGAACAGTTCAAACACAGGTTTCTCTATTACTGCCATGGTACATATTAATTTTTGTCTCTTTTGTACTAAGCCTGTAGAAGGCAATGTAAAACTACTGTAAATACATTTACATTGGACAGCTGCCATTCTTCTAAATTATGAAAGTAAATGATTTCTGGCTTGTACTGTTAATTGTATATAGCAGTAATGTATTCATTCAGAGCCTCCCATTTTAATTCATACACCCTGATCTCTGGCTTTTAATGGTGCATTGCATGCCTGCATTTCTCTGACACCCAGGCAATGAATCACTGACACTCCTCAGTCCCCCAAAGTAGCTGGACACAGTTAGACAAGGAAGAACCAGACCTGAGGGGTGGTGAAAATTTCCTTTAAAGAACTACACATTTTTTCACACCACAAACTCTGATTGACATTCATTGCTGCAAATACATTTTAATAGAACTGCTGTTACTCTGCCTCTCCTTCCAGCCTCCCAGGAGTTTTGTAGATCAACATGACGTTCAGAAACAGGCAGAAAATGCTCTGCAAAGTTTAAAGGCTGCCAAACCTTTTTGGCAACTTCCCTCCATGAGCCCAGCTGAGAAATGACAAACTTATCACTGACTGGCTAGTGTTTAAAGCTGACTGCTTTTGATTAGGAAGCAATGAACCTTCCATTCTGGTGTTCATTTTGTGTTTCATAAGCACCTCTTCACTGAAAATTATGCAGTTGAATTTGATTAGTGTAATGCTACAGTTTTATTATTATTAGTAAATACAGGCATCTTTTATGGTGCTACTGCACACTTAGGAGAATTTCAGGATGGTTAGACTTGCTTTTATTTCTTATGTATTATGGATTGACATTTAAAAAAAAAAAATCCAATAATAATACATTCCTGTGTTGCAGGTACTCACTTGTTTTGCATTGCTCCATATGTACTCATACTTTACTTCTTCTCTGTTCCAGTGGGAAGAGTAAGATGAATGCAGTCCTGCCTACTCAAGGACAGAGTACTGTGTCCTCAGCAGTTTAAGCTGAGCTAGAAAGAAAGTTACTGTGAACTGCAACAGCTAACCCCTTTAATGGAAAACTCCTGTATTAAATTCTATGCTACAGACTTCGTTATTGATACTTCAACAGCTAGTGCTGTGGAAAAGCACAGTCACCAGAGGTGCATGCATTAAACACTGAATTGCTCTTTTCAATGTCATCTAACTCCATGAGTTGCAATGTGAACACTCTGGAAAGCTTGATACACTTTTATCTTCTGACAGCCTTTCAACTAAATGTCCTTTCACATTATTATGTAACTTCCAATGATTTTCACTGTGAACCTCAGTAATAAAATTCCATTTCATGTCTGGAGCCCACAACTTTTTTGGACAGTCAGTTTAGACTTAGAGGGGGAGAAGTGCATTTGACAGGAAACAAATGCAGAGCGAAGTCAGCTGGTCAGGTCAATAAAAGCTAAAAATAGTATTTGAGAGAAGAGAGTTCACAACACAGCCTAATGGCTAGATTCAGTACTAACTAAACAATTATCTCTGTATCAGTGTTATAAGGATACCCTAGTCACCCAAACCTACATGCTGCAGAGCGGTTACGGGTGTAGCTACAGAACTCACCAGTAGCACTTATGATTAACTAACAGCTTAATGTATTCATTACTAGTATGGTTCACAGTGTCTTATATCTATTAGCCTCAGGCTGAATATTCTCCAACATTTAATTCTACCTACCTCTAGAAAAATGCATATACTTATACAATTTATCTTATTTGCTTACCTGTTTTCATAGATCATTGCTGTAGTGCATGAGTACATCAACATATCCCAGTCATTAGGGATGCTTTTAGAAAAATAAAGTAGGCTCACTTTAGCTGCAATTCAAGCTATTAGTGAAATATTAGTGTAATATATGCATCTTCAATACTTCTCTGGCTTTCATAAACAGCAGCTGGCTGTCTCAAAGTCTGTACTATGTTAATTTCCACATTGTCTGTATAAAGATGCAAGACAAGAAGTTCAAAAAAGGTGTTTTGGATGAGGATATCTAGATCTTGTGTGCCAGTGATGACTTGATTTTTGAGAACTTTAAGTTAAGGCTAGTGAAAGCTGCAGTCTTTCTGAAAACAAAAGTATGTTTTCATTGTTCAACTAAAAATGGAAATTTCTATTTTATCTTTTGAAAATGTTGATGGTTATCAACAGAATTGCCTTCTCCTAAGCAAATCTCATTTCTTTAATAAACAAGCAATGCAACAACAAAGCCACCAGAGAAGAGAATTAGCAAAGATAGTTATAGAAGTACAGAAAATCCACTTCTGGGAAACCCCATAGTCCCAGTTCCTTGAGGTGAATGCTGCACATGGGGAGCTCAAAGTGAAGGCCTTGAATGGCCTGTTCCATTACAGCAAAGCTCTTGTGCATTGGACTGTGCTTCTTTATGCCCACTTTTCAACCTCTTGCTCCACAACAGAGCACTGAGCACAGAACTTGAAGGACAAGCATATGTGTCAAACCTTGTGTTCCCTTAACTGTACACAATTTAATTTTTGACACATACCTGAAAAGGGGCTAAACTGCCTTTCAGGACTGAATTGAGGATATGCACACATATATATCTATACAGCTGAAAAACAAAGTCAGAAAATGCAAAGGAAGTCATGGAAGCAAATGAACCTCGGTATTTTAGTATGAAGTTCTGGATTGTTCAAGATGGGGAAAAATTAGAATTCCCTTTCTTCTTTTGCAGATTTCTGTTCATCTTCTAGAAAGATATGCAGGGTCTTCCACCCTCCTGGAAAACTTTTTCACTAATTAAAACCTGAAGTTATAAAGCCAAAAGGAATCACGCCTCTGAGTTTCCATGAACATTAAATCATTTTCTTTAGGCAAAGAATGAAAATGATCACCTACTTCCAAGTCTCTCTTTTAAGCCTTTTTAGGAAATGTAGTCCAATGGTTAGGAGACTGGGATATAAGTAAAGGTATTTTGGTTCTGATGAGTAGCATTCTGTGTGATGTAAACATTTTCCCCCTTCAATTTTGCTATGTGGAAACCACAACTAACAATAGAGGCATCAGTCTTATTCCACAGTGCTATAATGTGAAAAATATTTCTAAGGGCCCTAGATTACTAGTTACAAAGCATTAACACACTTAACCATAATGTAAGTAAACCCTTAAAAACCCTACATATTTTCAACCATTTCATAATCTCACTCACAGCCTACTTACTTAAAACTGGAGTGCGCATAATGTGACCCAGGGTTTATTTCCAGGTCTGACTAGGAGAAGGAATCTTGAAAACTATACTGATTATTTTCTCAAGTCTAGAGATGTGTTACTTTTTGAATAGCTTTTGGCCACGTTCTTGAAGCTTTTTGGACAGAAAAATCTACACCTAAAGCAAGGCATAGTTCAAATTTTGATTGCCATTTGCAGAAAGCAAATTGAAAAATAGCATGAGCAGAAAAATGTCATCACTTTCAGAACATGAAATGACAAGGAATGGAGTACTCTAAGAGGACTTCATGTTGTTTTGCAGTGCAGGAGACTAAGCTTCAGGTCTGCTTTCCGGTGTACAGTTAGAAGGAGTAAAGGCAGGACTGTGGCTGTACCAGAGGTCTGGGAAGGGATGGTGTATATAATATTGATGCAAGTATTTGCGCTGCCACTGCACATAATCTGCCAGAGCAGTTGCAGAGTAATTCTGCATTAGTTATTGATAATGCTTTTGTCAGCTAGCTGAAACTTTGGAGTGTTGCTAGCTATCATCCGCAAAAACTGAAAATGGCCTTTTGTTTCCCATGCTGTTTACTGAAGAAACAAACTCATTTATAATCACCAAATGCAGTAACTGCATTATTATATGATATATTGCTATAAAAAAGCTTATTACAGAAAATACAGGTTTCACATATGTTAAGATCTCTAAATTCCTTTAAAGCTTATTACTGAAGATTATTAAAGATCTTTTTAAAGATCTTTTAAGCTTATTACAGAAAAATACAACTCCCATATACATTCTTTAAGGTTTTTAAAGATCTTTAAGGTCTCTTCCAACCCAATTTAGCTTAGATGATTTAGGAAATATTAGATTTATACTTTCTAATATAATTAGATGATGTTCTTTAGTATATACAAGAAGACATAGCCTTTAGTTACAGGACTATATTAGTAAGTGTATGTTCACAACAGCTCACGAAGATACCAAGATTTTTCTAGATGAACAAATGGAGAATAGAGCAAAAACCCCAGAAACTGCAAAATTTGTTTTTAACATAAACATCTCAATGAGTTAACTCATTCCAAGGGAAGTTGATGATTCCAAATATTTGCATTTTTAAAAACTATTTCTATGTTCAACAGATTGCACAAATATAGTTTGATTATTTATATGTCACTTCTGTGAGCAAGATGATTAAATATTATGTTTCATTACCACAGAAAGAAATATTATATATAAATTATCCTGTCTCAAAGTATCATGCATAATAGGTATTAGTGTATGAGCTCTCTTCCAATGACAAACTTAAGGTGAACTAGTTTAAAATAGTATCTTTTCAGACTAAGGTAAGCTGAATTATCTCACATTTGACATAAAATAAAAACATATAGACAAATACGACAGCTCACCTGATAGACTGGAAGATCACCATAAGTCTCAGTGCTGGCATTTCCTAAAGAGGGTGGTAGTGGCAGGTCCAGAACTTGGGGCTGTGAGTCCCAACCTGAGGCACAGTCTTTCAGATCCCACTGATTTATTGCAAACGATGTCGAAGACTCTCAATTCCCTGAACAGCGTTCAAAAGCTACAGTGCTTCCCTAAGGCTCCAAAAAGCTGAAAATCAAGACAAAGTTGGGCAGACATATTCAATGAAGAACACAGAATTAGTTGTCACATTAATATTTTAGCTTAAATGATTTATGTAGATTCACGCAGCATCTCTGTGTCACAGGGTTAGTCTAAATGACAGAAAAGTTTCTAAAGATCTCTAAAATAATGAATGTGCACAACAGAGCAAAAATGAGGAAAAGGAGTAAACTAAATACTGACATTTCTAGGTTGTTTTTTTTCTAACTTTCTGAACTTTTTTTTGGCAAATTTACTGTATAACTTCAGCAATGTAATTTTATCTCAGCTTTCTCATTTAACATCTTGTTATAATGCTACAAATTTATGAAGAGCTGCCTTCAATACCTTTTCTCCACCTGCAATCTTCTACTCGAAATGAAGGCTCATGGTCTATGCACAGTAGTATGAGTATGCTTTTATCAATGTAATAAAAACGGAGGTTTGTGGCACTGAATTTTATGAACACCAACACTCTTCATGCAGATAATACAGCAGAGTAATTATATTCACCCTGAGCAAATTACTTCTGAGTGCTGGTATGGATGAGAATGGGAACTTGTGAGAAGAGGCTGAGTTGGTGTTGTGTTTCATTTCTTGATAATATTAACATAATGAAGCCTGTGACAAAGTAATTAAAATCACTTCCTATTAAAAACAATGGGTTGAGAAATAATTTTAAGATTTAGGCTAAAGAGGGAGGGACTTATTTTTTTTTAAATGCATTAGTTAGCTAGTTTCCTTAACCAGCCAATGGAGAGAAGGTACATAGAATCATAGAATCGTTAGTGTTGGAAAGGACCTTAAGATCATCTAGTTCCAAACCCCCTGCCATGGGCAGGGACACCTCACACTAAACCATATCACCCAAGGCCTCGTCCAACCTGGTCTTGAACACTGCCAGGGATGGAGCATTCACAACCTCCCTGGGCAACGTATTCCAGTGCCTCACTGCCCTAACAGCAAAGAATTTCCTTCTTATATCCAATCTAAACTTCCCCTGTTTAAGTTTTAACCCGTTACCCTTTGTCCTATCACTACAGTCCCTAATGAAGAGTCCCTCTCCAGCATCCCTATAGGCCCCCTTCAGATACTGGAAGGCTGCTATGAGGTCTCCACGCAGCCTTCTCTTCTCCAGGCTGAACAGCCCCAACTTCCTCAGCCTATCTTCATACGGGAGGTGCTCCAGTCCCCTGATCATCCTCGTGGCCCTTCTCTGGACTTGTTCCAACAGTTCCATGTCCTTTTTATGTTGAGGACACCAGAACTGCAGACAGTGTTTTAGAGTATCTGGCTTAGGTACTCTGAATTATTTTCTGTACACTGAAGTAACTTCACATAGAGGAAAATGATTCTGATCAGTGAGAATATAGACATTTTGTATAGCTTTGAGCAAGTTTACTGAGTCGGCAAGAGTCAACATTTTGGATGTCTCACGATATTCTCCAAAACAAACAGATTTTCATGAAAGCATCAAAATATAATTTTTGGGACCCTTATGAGAATTGTTCCTGTACTATGATAGTACATTACCACAGCTGTCTATGATAGTACATTAGCACATTAGGCAAGACAGTGGAGTTAACTGGCACTGGGAAAACAAGTCTGATATAGATTATTCTGGTGTTTAATTTGCTAATATAGATACATAGAGCTTCTACTTGTTCTACGTATTTCTTCTGACCCCTCCACCATGCACCTCAAGCATCTCTTTCTGCATCTGACTGAAAAAAGTCACTGGTCAGGACAGATTTATGGTTTGACAAAGGAAGGCAGTTCTTACATTCTCATGCATAGGAAATCAGCACTTGAGTGTACTGTGACATATTCTTCCGTATACTTGCATGAACATTTGCTGATATAAGAGGAAATTTTGTTATTTTGTAAATGACCAAAATCTTGTATTTTTTCTGAACTGTTTGGCATTTTGGCCAAAATCCTTGGACTTAGCAGATTCCTGTCATGGAAAATTTAATTTGAGGTGGACACAGCTGCATTTATAGAAAGTACTGGTGATCGTAATGGTAGACAGTATTACCAGCCCTGACAATAGTACATTAACAAAATGAAAGACAAATGGAAGCGTGATAGGTGGAAGTTGTATAGCTTATTTTTGAGTTTTGTATTTTTTCTGAGGGAGCTGTGAAGGAGAATGAGTCATCAAATTAAGTCCAGATGAAGAATATGGCATAAAAATTACTTTATATTAAAAATGCAAACCCATTTTCTAAATGCCTAATTATATCCTTACTGTTATTTTTGGTTGAATATGGATTACAAAACCTGGTGTCTTATTTCCATTAGTCTGGCTAAGTAGACTCCAAAGTAGAAAAAAGCCAAACAACTGTGAGTCTAAAATTATCACTAAAGTGGTCGAAAATAGAACTTCTGTTATTTCTAGAATTGTCAGCACTGTAAAGTTTAAAAATATTTAGGACTTTAGGATCCAGTCCTATTGTACTCAGCACTATCATAAAGACATGAGGTATTACCAGCATTCTCCAGCCCTTATCAGTGTTCAGAGATGTATTTCTTGTTCATCAAAGATATACAGCATAAGAAACTTACAATGGCAACAGGTGATGCAGCTATAAAAAAATACAGCTGTAACACAAATGCAAAAGAAAACAATAACAGGCTTTTTCAATGTAAGTTTTGTATGCGTACGTACGCTCACTACATGACCATGTTAGTGTAGCTGCTCCACCCAGTTGCCTAGTAAAGTCCAGCAGAATTCAAGTGAGAATTGTATACCTGCACCATGGATGAGAGTTCAGTTCTCAAAACAAATTACAGGTCTGAATACATCCTGTGTTTCATTTCCTGATGCAAATTCTTACTGTTGTCTCCTGCTTTGCTAATTGCACTTTATTAAATCTCTTCAACCTGCTGAGTGTCCTTTCCCAAATCACTCAGCTACACTGTTTTTCTAATTCTCCCTTACAAAGAGATTAAAATACCTGCTTCCTTCAGTAAGCATTTTGAGCTCTATGCAGGAACTTTTTTTTAAGAAGTTCTGTGGATGCTATTCAAGCTTTTTTAAGAGCTATGCAGTATTCTTGGTCTTAGAACAACAGACAGCTATCTTTCTTTTAAATGAGCAATAGATTCCCTGAAACACCTATCCCACAGGCCTTCACAGTCTATTGGGCAGCCCATTTTTGCCTTAGGTCTGCAAACAAGATAAGTAATGCTGTCATTAAAGACTATGTAAAGAAGAGTATTGCTCCTCCTTCAGAAAGTTATTTGTTAGTCCTCACTCCACGAAAACAGTGGTGAGTACCATAAATGGATGAACTTGGGTGCTAAGCTGAGATTTAAGAGTGAGTGACAGTCCCAAGCAAGCACCTTCCACTAAGTATTTTTCTTGCACATGGCAAAATTAGTTTTGATGGTACCATAATTGAAGTACTCGTCCTAAGTCAAGGTTATTTCACACTGCCCATAGGCAGAACATTGTCTGGAATGACATCATCCAGTCCTGAACAGGTATGTGTTTTGTTTGAAGTTAATGAAATTATAAAAATGACTGCAGATCAAATTCTGAATTTTATATTTCCTTTTCATTCCTTGATGTCAGCATGGATTTTTAGTGAATAAAATCTGAGTAAGATCTGCAGGACTGAATTCTCCGTCAAAAAGCTACTTTGCTTAACTGAAATCTAACGTAATAGAGCTTTCCTGTCTGCTGTTTGTATCTTTACAAATTGATTCTAACAGAGATATTAAAAAGCTATATAATGCTCAAATACCATGCAGAATGAGAAGAACCCTATCACATTTAAATACTCTGAGAATACTAAGCTGAAGTCCTATATTAGCAAAGAATAGCAGCGTTTTTTTTGAATAAGAGTGCCCTTGGTTGTCTTTTCAGCTAAATTAGGTATATGAACAATTATGCTCTTCTGGGAAAAGAGGTGAAAAAAAAAGGGGGGGGGGGGGTGTGTGAGAAAAAGAAAGACCTTTCCACTGACTTTTGCCAGTGTTTGTACAGGACTGTTACAAAGTTCAAGAACAAATATAATGAGTTATTAGCTGAGCAATGAACATGGAGTTGTAAGTGAATACAGTAAATCACAGTACAAAATATCCGTACATTTTGTTCTGTTTACTGTGCAGAAGCAAAGAAGAAAAAAAAAACCAACACAGAATGCTAAGAAGTCATAAATGAGCAACTCAGCAGTTTGCACCTCTGACTTGCTAATGGTAACACCGTGTGAAGGTCCTGTAATGCAAGGGCATATAACAAAAGTATTCACTGTATTCCTGTGAGCAACCCATTTATCATCAGCTAATGCATCGAGTATGGCAAGAACAATGCCAGACATGATATAAAAAGGTACTCTCACACTTTATAATAACACTGTATAATAAGAAACTATACCTCAATTAAATCAAGAGTACAGCAGCAACACAACATAACAAGAAGCACTGTTTTCAGAATGAATTCTGCTCTTATCAGGGCACTCAAGCATTTCCACTGTCCTACGCATGCACCCAAATGTTGCTAAAAGATACCAGAAAGTTCTGCTCATTTTTATTCAGCATGTTGAAAAATTCTTTGGGCATATGCAGGATTTACAAAATCAACTACACAGCTTTTTCTGTCTATTTTTTTTTCTTTTAATATGTGAATGATGACTTATACTATTATCGCACAGGTGTGATCTTCCTCCAATAAACTTTCCTTACGGATTTGAAATATAAAAGCCTGAAATTGCTTTCTCAATAAATCTTGCCATTCTCTGGTAAAGCATCCTAGCTTTCAATGTTAATTCAATTATTTTAGGAAAGGAGGCACTTATGTCTTTCAGTAAAAAATAAACACAGCCCTTTAATAGTGTTTATGTCAGGAGAACAAACATTTAAAACAGTGACATGTTTCTAGTAGAAATTTAGAAATCTGCATTTCTAATGCTTAGATTGACAGAGATTGCTTCTGTTTGAGAGTAAAAGCTTTGTTCCAGATAAGCATGATTTAGAGATGTATTTTAACCATTTTAAAATGTTCTCCTGAGTTATAATATAATTTACTTACACAACCAGAGATTGTGAAAGGACAGAAAATCTTTCCTGTACTCCTCCTGGGAGCCACAGTTTTTAGATTCCACTGTTTCGGAAAATAAATACTGTATATAGCATGTCTTCACATAAAGATATCAGCATATTCATGAGCAAAGCTCATTTGCCTATTAACCACACAGAGCAGCAAATCTTTCAGTGGGAGTCATTTTCCTTAATGTCTCCAAATGAATGTTAACATCTAACCTATGGACCAGAAACAAAATCAACTGAAGAAAAAGGAAGGACTTAATGATTTCAAAGGTTTCAGTCAGGTCCCAATGAGCAATAATAACAACTAAAAAAATGTAATTAGCTAACAACAGAGTGGAAGATGGTGATCATCTCTGAAGCTGTAGTTGGTCTGAGAAAGTTACCTGTGTGCCTGTTCTGGCTCCACAGACCAATACAGTAAAATGGATAACGTAACACTTTTTTTTTGATAACTCTTGGGTTCTAATAACTGATTGAGGTCACAGAGTGCATCAAAGTTTCTAATGGAAAGCAAAAACCATTAGACCTGGTTTTCTGTTTAGCATTCAAATATTTTTTTTTCAGTTTTTCCTGTAATTTTACTTATTAATTGGGTTTTTTTTTGTACTTTGGTTCATCTGTTGACAACACAGGTGACTTGAAATAGCAACAAACATGATCTTCGTTCTTTTGACATATCTTTAATTACAGCCACCTTTTTTTTGTACAAACTTTATGATCTGTAAGCATTTTTTTTTTTATTCGTACCTCGATAAAATGCCTCTACAAATGAACTCTGTCCTCCTGAACCAAAAAAAATATATGTGTCCTGATATTGGGATAAGTGAGTTCCTTGTCAAATAGGATGAATTTACAACCTCTTCTATGATTCTGACTGTATGAAAATTTTTCCCAAGCTACTTAATCTTCTTGCACTCTTGAGCTATTTCCTGAAGTAAAACCATACTATCATGACAAAACGTTAAGCCTTTTAACTTATACATTCATATGTGTTTAACTGATGCATATCATATATGATCCTGATTCTAATGGTATGTTGGTTGCTTATTCCAGATACTCAGTTCATTATCACAGTCCTGGCTGCAGTCTGGCAGCTCCCTAGCAATAGGGAGACACAGACTCTTCCAGCCTGCCATGCTTAGTAACCAGGTCTTCACATCTGTTCTTTTAGAGCTACCACAGACACACTGATCTCTTTTACATGCACTCACTCATTTTCACTAACATCAGTGTTACTTGGTTTAGAAGTCACAACATATTCAAGTATAATGTAGTAATTATTACTGGGTTATAGACTGAATGGGGCATACGCAGTAAGGATTATCTCCAGCTTTATGGCTCCGTTATTCTGAATGGGGGTTGAGGACCTCATTGAGCCAGAAAAACATTGTCGATATCATTTGAGGTGAGGTCAAACCTCCTTGGAACCTTCCTCAGGTTCTTCGTTTATTCATTTGAAAATTTAAAACCTTCTTGTTTAAACAGTGCAAGATAAACCGTATAGGAAGGAAATAGTTATGTAGTTCATTTTCTGATAAAGGTTGCTACTCTAGGGATATCCATTTTTTACAGTTAGAATGGCTCTTGAATACATGCAACAAGTCTACTAGACAAACCAAACAAGTAATGCATTTTTCCTCATCTGTTTTCCAGAAGCTTGTCCCTGGTGGTGCAGCTCTGGGGGTTCTGCTCCAGCAGGTGACAATGCCTTCAGCACCTTGGAGCTTTCTTCCTACTCTTGTTTCTAGCTGGAAAGAGAAAAGTGTCCCCTCCTCTCAGACTAAATTTCCAGCAAGTGAAGCTGTGTCAGTATGACATATAAAGCTATACATTCTGTTGCTATGCCATCCACTCCACTATCCAATCACCATTTCAACAACGTGGGCTGTCAAATGTTGCAAAACCCATCTCCAGAAACCATCAGTTTAAAAACTGGCTCATTGATTCTATTAATAACACTTTTTGGAATCTGCATTGTTTGAACATCATTTTCTTTTAAAAATCAAACTGTTCTTACTCATTCTTTTGATATTTTATACTAGTTTTCAGGACCTCAGAATTATGACTGACCTGAACTGATGGATATGGGGAGCTTTTCACAGAAGATTTAAAGATGACTGTTAAGTAGAATAAACAGACTCTTGTTACTCTTTCACAAATTAAAGAGGTGGATTTTTTTGTTAAGACCTAGCTGACTAACTGTAAGAGTTCTTCAGAAACCGGTGTGAAATATGTAGTTAGCACAGAACAGCACATGAAGCGATGGGTAATTTTTCATACTGATTTCCTGAAAATCAATAGAACAAATGTTTGAATAAACAGTTGCTTGCACTGACTTATTAACCTACATTTTCTAAATAATTATTGTATATTTCACAATGCATCTTTTTACTGATATATACAGATTTTTTTTAAATCTATAAAAATAATGACTTTAAGGTGGATTTTGAGACAATAACATTAAAGGACACACTCTGCAGTAAAGCTATATTTACTGGAGACCATTCTCAGAGAGTTCACACTAGTTCTCTCACACAAAAATCTGATGCACAAGGGAGAAATTAAATTTACGTACTTTGCCCTGGATCTCACCTATATCAGGTATGACGTGCTCAGTTTTGTGCAATTAATCGCTTCAGTAAGGCATAGGAGCATTTCCTGAAGTACTTATATACTAAACTCTATAATGTATAATGATTTATAATCACAGTTATACCAGCATGAAACTGTATTTATAACAGTGGAATGTATTTTTCTGGGCTGTATAGATATATACTGACTGAAGCACATTTGTATAACTATATGCAAGGTGAGTAGATGGAAGCTTTTTACTGTAGCGGTGCACTCAGTCACTGATGTGACTGTAATATGCAGACAAATCTTAATGACCTGTTTATCACTTTGGCCCTGTAGAGTCGTTGTAGCATATAAATCAACACAGCTTATAAGAGTCTTGAGGCAACCCTCTGGAGAGGAAAATTAAGCCCTTTATAACATAATAAAACCCAACTTGGGGTTTGTAAGTGACCACTGAATACACTGAGAGCTGGAAAACATTAAATCAGCCAGACCACAATCATTGAAAAGATGCAGGCACAATAAATGTGCCTGGAATTGTTTATCTGGTGTGCAACATCATCCGTTTTGTTTATTAACTTTCACCTAATTTAACAATCACAAGAGAGGAAGAGAACTTACACTTTTTGTATTGCGATTAGATTGACATTTCTGAGTGAGTAGATGAAGTCATATATGAGCTGAATTTTTTTTATGTTTCCAGCAATGACATTTGTCTTCAATCAATATATAATCTGAAGCCTACATAAGAAGGTTATCCAAGATACAACTTCATGTTTAAATGTATTTAACAAAGAAATAGAGAAAACTATGTCTTGATCCATGCCATTGCGCAATAATACCTTTAAAGTCCTTGCCACTCTCAAATAGAAAAAACTACCATGCAAAAGAATAACAAACTTCCTGTCGCTTTATAAACACTTTTTTTCTTCATACAAAGAAGTGATAAATATTCTCATAAGCAAAGGTAAGCCAGTATTGTATTTGTCTATGTCATGTGACTAGTTTGTTTCCAAAATGTAGGCATGAGCTTAAGAAACACCAGCTCTTGTTCTTAGCAGGAGCAGTATATCATACATGAAGTATACTGTCTTATATTTATCCTTAAAAGGCCAGAGAAGACTTCTTTTATCTAAATACATGCAGGTAATCATACCATATAAAAGCAAATGTTTTGATTGCCATTATACCTTAATCACTGTGCTCCTATGCAGAGAAATATTGTGGGAAATAGCTATTTATTTTAAAAGTCTAGCTGCATATGGTTCTGTTTGTGAGTAAAAACAAATTCACAGATAAAATAGGAAACAGGGAAAAACCCTGAGATGTGACAGAGCTTACCTGACCACTTCTCAGCAGATCTGCTGCTTAGCTGTCCAGTGCAGGTGAGTCCCTGAAATAGTGAGACAGAATAAACTCAATGTAACCATCATGTAGCCTACTAAATTCATTTTAACACGTCAGATAACAAAAGCTATGCTTTATAAACTCTTCAAAATGAGTTAGCATGCAACTCCAGCTGCAAGAGATTTTGTTCACAAACTGAACAGCAACAGGCCTCTACTTTATTCTCATCAAAAAAGTAAACCAATCACATTGACAAAAAGCCACTGTAAACAAAAAGACTTTAAAGTAATAACAGTTTTGGCAACCCTACCATCAAGTCTTCTATGTTTGGTTGTTTTTTTTTTTTTCTTCATCAAAATTTAGGTTATATATTTGTTGTTAGCAAGAGTTGCATTACTATTATTGTTAATTTTAGTTCTGTTTATTACCTTGAGGGTTATATATTGTAGAATAATTTTGTTGTCACTAGTTAATGTTAATTAGTTGTTTTAATAGCCTATATACCTATTTGTTATCTTTTGGTAGGTTTACTTTTTTAACTATCAGTAAATTAATAACTGAGAATATTTAACATTACTGTTGCATACTCAAAATTACAGAGTTACTGTTAGTGTTACCTGTTTAACGTTTAGTCATCCTTTGAGTCCTGCGACATATTTCCTTAATAATCATCAGCCATCAAGTCTGATAGTCTCAAAAGAAATATCAGCCCTCTAAACTGCCTTCAAGGGCGGTGATATTTAGCACTGAAAATTACAAATAAAGTTTTTGAGGTTGAGTACCAACAACTGGGCAGTGACACTGATGATTTGTTTATCAAGACAAATTGCTATATACTACGAAAAATGCAGTCAACGCACTCTTCTGAGTGAAAACAAATAGGTGAATCTATGCAATGCTTACATGTTGAATGGGATATTTAATGTGCGGGGAAACTCAAAGGTTGAAGAACTAGCATTTAGACAGTCTAACAGTGGTAAGTGGTAATCTTACCTCTTTAAACTCCATTACATTCTCACGAGAGACATGCTAATACAAACAAGTCAATCAGAGTTTGTGTTTAGCAAGATCAAGCTTTGAGGATAGTTTAAAATCCATTTATTGTTCTAAAGCATTTTTTTCCATTAACATGTTATACATTAGTGGATACTAACCATGATTCATGTAACAGTTTAGTTTGTTAACTTTTAAATTATTTAACAACCAGAATTATTAATACAACTTTTAAAGTCTTACACAAAAAATCTTAAAACAGGCTTGGGTTCATTTTTGTAATTTTTATATAAAAAACATTTTAGGCATCTCTTGAAAAAGAAATAAAGCAGGCATTTAGAGCTAGAAAACAAGTAATTCCAAATTTAGTTTGTTACAAAAGGTTTCAGCTTTATTGACAAATTATGGCAAACATATTTGACAAAATTATGGTTTCCTATTTAGAGAAGCTTACACATGGAACTTTATGTGATCTTTTTTAACAAATACAGGTTAAAACACTGAACAAATTCAGTTAGCTACATACATACAGTAGCTGCTTGTTTTCAACCCCATTAAAACAGCATTTAAAATTAAATTTACAAACTTAATATTGAACATCTTAATCTAAACTAACATATATTAAAGAAGACAGGTTAAAACATCTTATCTACAGCTTGATTATTGTCTGGTTCAAAAAAAAAAAAAAAAAGGGGAAAAAAAGGAATCATATTACAGTCTTTCAGCAACCCTAAACAAAAACTCAGCTAGTATGTAGAGACTCAAGATCTGTAACAGTGTCATGCTTTTTAAGTTACACACAGCAATGAATACAACCAACAGAACATCATCTTTGAAAGGTTTATAGACAATGCTTGCCAAAGGCTTTTTGTCTCTGTTTTTTTTTTAAGTCCGTGTTATAAAATAATACTAATGTCAATTTCACTCCAATGCTATAGGAAATACAAGTAGTACATAGGATAATAATGAGCAGTAATCCCTAGGATAGAAAAGAAATGGACTATTACTTGTCTTGTTGCTGTTTATGTGGAGACCACAGGCTAATAATTGTCTTTGAGATGAGGTCACAGATGAGGAGGACCTTCAATATCTACCATAGGGGTGTTCCCTGTAACCCCCTCTGGCTGACCTTGGAGGTGGTGCCTTTAGGCTGGAACGGGTTGTAGCCCATTCTTCTTGTGCTAAAAACAGAACAGAAAAAAACATGTTTTGTAAATATCTAAACTTGAAGGAACAGAGTGATGCCACTGCTAATGCCTGACAAAATTCTCAAGGGTTTTGGCTGAAAGCTTCAGAAAAATAAAGTGAGGATAGTGCTATGATCCATTTCTTTATCCTGCCATAAAAACTTACAGAAAACTAACCACCGACTTCTCTACACAGGCAACCTGTCCATCTCAGGATGAAAAAAGGCTTACTCCTTCACTTTCAGCTGAGAATAAATACCTACTGTGGTGGCAGGAAAGTCAGCTCTGGAAAAATCACTGCACCGGGCTGCCAGCTGAGAATTTATTTGATGTTTTGAGCTTCAAGCATTTAAGTTAAAGCACCAATGTGAATAATATTTAATGCAGTTGGTATATTCATAAGATGAGGAGCTGAATCATGAAAAGATAATAGAAATACATTTGATTTTTTACTTCCATTTGAGAACAAAAGGAATAAAATAATGGAAGAAAAACAATATGAATAAATGATGTTACTGCACTAAGTGAAAGAGTTTTGCCAAAGAGTTTTTACTTTGGATTATCTTTCAAATGTTTTTTCAAATTTTGTGAATGTAATACACTCAGGAAGGTTAGCTCAGTTTTTACAAAACTACGATTTTTTCTTTTCTCTCTCCCCACAGACAAGGTATTTCTAGAAGTTAAATATTCCAAATCATCAAACAGGAAACTACCTACAATTGTGGTCCAACGGTTGAACCCCAAACTTGAACTCTCACCTAAACCAGTGTTTTCTCAAATGATTTCTGATCTTGTCTTCCACTGACTTCGACTGATTACACAGTGATTAAAACTAAAATGCAGAAATCATCTAGCTTACATCACGTCATAACGCAATATTAATCTTGTTACAATAGTCACAGAATGCAACTTCACAAGGAAGTTTCAAAATTTCTACATACCCCTAAAGTTGTATGATATTCTGTCTATGTCTTTGTAATGAAATATAGTAATTATTTAGAAACCAGTGGGGCAAATGTTAGTTATTTTCTGTATTATTGTATTTTATTAGTGATCATCATGTTTTTATTACATGCATGCTTAGGATAATAATGTCTGTAAAACATAAAAGTAAGGCTCAGGCCTTCTGATACTAGGACAAAAAAATAATAGCTTTTAAAGTGCATAAAAAACAGAGATAGAAGAGAGCAGTTTAAACTGCTGCAGATTTGAAACATCCTAAGTTCTTCCCCCATAAATTTAAAAATCCATGTGTATCTAATTTTTAAGAGATACATAATTTTTATGCTTTGATCCATGCAAAAATTTTTTAAGTGCCTGTTGAATAAATCAAAATTTCAGAAGACATTTTCCTTGCTCTGGTCTTGGTTTAGACTTTTGCTACCCCATTCAGCCAGAAAGTATTGAAATGAGTACTCCTGGCTCAGCAAGGTCAATAAAATTCATCTTTACAGAATATAAATGTGAAACCTGCTGAACTGCCAGGTGTAAGGGGATAAGCTGTGAGCCAGTATGGGACATATTAGCTATGGTGAGCAAGGACAAAAATACTCATTCCTCAGAGCCAAGAAGAACATATTTTTACTACATTTTTCATGTTACATGCAACTTTCTAATTTATTTTCTGTTAGGCCAAACAGAGATGTTCTTGAGTTCTGACTCCTGATGTACCTGTAGAGTAAATGCAACTTCAGTTGATTTTTCTTTTTTTCTTGTATTTTGTTCTCGCTACTGGAAGGAGAGATCGGGCTTTCAAGTGTCAGGTCACTGCCAGAAAGCAGTAACAAGATTCCTAACTTTTAAATAGTGTCTGTTCCAATTGAGTCAAAGCACTGAAAGATTTTGTTCATTTTTTTAACAGAATTACCTAAACAAGAGAATAGAACTTTCTATGCAGAATAAAATACATAGGCTAGCATATGAGAATATTAAAAATCAAAATTGTATTAGTCACACATTTCAGTGAAGGCTAAACTACATTTCCTTAGATCGTCAGCTACTTGATTAATGGAATGATTGCATTAAATGTAAAAGGGAACTGAAAAAAATGCTAACCTCTATTAAGACATGTCAAAGATTTTCTTTTATTAAAGCAAATTTTTAGAGTGACAGTAACATTTTCCTCTCAAGCAAAGGCTTCATAGATATGCCTTTCAGAGCAGAACAAGAGTTCAATAAAAAGTCCATGTTTTGATTTCTTTGGTCTCATTTGTTATAGATAACTCACTAAAATTCAATCTTCACTAGTTTCTCCTGAAATAGTTTCTTCATATCATTTGATTAGGATGAACTTTAAACGACAAGACTCACCAGTGAAACTAATACATACAGAGGTTTTTATTTCTGTTCTGCATCTTGATTAGTGTGTCTATTAGTAATAGTATAGAATTCCAAATACACAATAGTGGTATCATTTGATACAAGCACAGAAAAATTTGTTTGGATTTTTCTTTTTATAGGCATGTGTAATATAGTCCAAGTGCCAAATGAATTTTGGAACAATATGGTGAAATATTAGCTACATGTATGGAATGGTGTGCCAATACTACATTTTTAGTATACTGTTTCCAAAACCTTTACAATAAAATATATTTTGCTGTCAGTCATACCACACTTTTAGCCCTAACACAGGAAGTATGTGAGTAAATAAGTTGAAACCCCATTCTATTAGCAGAAAATTTGCAAAATTGGAATCCCACCCAACATGGAAAGGACCACATACTATCCACCCACAAGGGAATTCTTTTCTCTGGCAGGTCAGGAAGTCTGCCTGGGTAAAGGAATGTGGTCTGCTGGCCATGGTAGGGAAACTGAACTCTTTTTAAATGTTGTATGGGTGGAAAATTACAATGCTACTGATATTTAGTATATAGAAGCTTTGTAGGTACATACAGTGTTATCATATGTTGGCATCATGTTGAACTGTGAATGGGCTCAAATGTAGGCTGGAGAGGATGCTTATTTCCTTCCTCTTATTTTCTGAAGATTTTCATTTGCTCCTCTGGGTATAAGGTGTTACTGGCACACTAATTTCCTCATTTCAGCTACTCCTTTACTGAAATCAACTATATCTCCCAAAGCCAAAGGGTGAATTTGCCCTTTCAACCATATCAGACCTGTCAATGAGTGCTTAATGTTTTGTAATGCAGATTTCTTTCCAGTTTTGGTTTATGACAGTCAGACATCGGTAATGTACCGGCTACTCTTCTAGTATAAATAAAGTATTATATACCTACTGACCTCCTTATTGTCCAAACTTCATTTTAAAAAGGAATAAAAACATTGTTTATGTTAAGAAAGAATTATTATTTCTGGCCATTCACCTTTGAAACTTAAAAGTTGCTGCTGCCTATTTTAATTTCTTAAACAACATTTACAGACTTTAAAAAGTTCTCCCTGAAGAAATAGAATTCAATATATATGCACTTTCATTTAGCAGGAAAAAAACCATAGTGGCCCCCTTAAAAAAAATCTGAATACTTGTCAATTTTTTACCTCACTGATTGGAGTATGTAATGTTGGTACAGATCTACAACTGCAAAAAAATGACCTATATTCCAAAGACTCCAGGAGTGAGCAGAAGTAACAGAGAAGAAGTTTGCTAAAATGGAAACATTTTAGCTAATGAGCCTGTTGGTTTTTAATGGTCATAATTTTGTTTTGATATCTTGTTTTCGCTAATCACTGCTGACTTCTGTGGCCAGTAAGAAAACAATTACCTGACTCTAGAATAAAATCCCAGTAGTTAAAATGGCTATCAAAGACTGCTTCTGTGAAAAGACAATGCTCTGTGAAAACAGAAAAATGAAAATATAAAACATAAAAAGCCGGTTAAAATTCTGAAAGTTATTTCTTCTCTGCAAGATGTCTTCTCCGCAACTATGTTTCCTTATCCTGTTGCCCTGGTATGTGAAGGGAACACGTGGGGAGAGCTTCAGAGCTGAACAGAGGCTCAGGCTAACATGCATTTGCAGTGGACGCCTCTGGAGAAGATGTGGTACCTGCTGATCTTGCTATGGAACAAGAAACATTCCTGTTATGATTGTTTTTGTTTTTTTTTTTTTGTGCACTCCATTTATTTTCTTTTTCTTTAAGCTGCTCAGGATGTTCTCTTGTTGAAAATCAGGAGTTTTACAGCCACAAGAAACCAAAGTCTACAGCGGAAAGCTGCTGCCTAGAGGGTTAAAGAAGTGACAGCCAATACGATATAGTCCTAAATCCTCAGGTTACTCATTCCTACAGGCAATCAGTTTCCATATAGTAAATTTAAAAAACCTGCATTTGCAATATGTTTCATTACACCCTTTAAAAAATGGCATTTTGCTGTAAAAGTGCTTCAGGTTCAATTACCCTTTCCTGAAGTGTCACTGCATTTGCAGAGAGGCCCTGGGGATAAGTAAGATTTAGATAAAAAAGGAGAAGCTTTATTTATATAAAGGAAAGTGACTAAAGTAGTAAAAATACTCACTAAATGTACAACACAAAGGAAAGCCAATTTCTTGTTCCATTTGAGTCCCCCACCACACCTCTGGACCAAAGCACCTTCATATAAAGGTGAAATCTAGAGTCTTTCTGGCAATACCCATATAGTAGGAAATGACTTTATGTTACCCATTGGAAGAAGTTGTTTTTCTTTGACCAAGAGTATTCTTAAAGTAAATTGCTGTTGTGGCTGTAACAGTTTCTGGTCCAGAACAAGAATGGAAATATAACCTGTGGTACAAGTCTCTTATGCTCTTTTTCCACTAACATGGTGGACCTATTTGCTTGATTTCAATCTTTAACAAAGAAGGATGATGGTCACATCTTATTTATATCTGTTTGGTAATACCATCATCAAAATATGAATCTGTAGGTAAAACACAGAGGAAAGTTTTGGGATTACAACTTTTACTGGGAAAACACTGGCCTCTACCACTCATACTATAGTAAAGGATGATACATTTATTATGGAGAAAACAAGATGACATGGAGCAACACTATGAAGAGTCTCTGAATCACACAATGCCAAAAAATCACCACACCAAAAAAGAAATCAGATTATTAGTAGGTTTTCCTACACAGATTTTTGATGAAGAACAATCTAGCTGCATGCTAGTTTACTTGATGTGCAAAGTTCCTCTTTCATATCTCCGTTCCAGTACTCCATGGTAACCTTTTTCTTTCAGCATCTAGGGGAGCTCCTGACAAAGGAATCTTTAGGAATAGTCTTAAAAGACTGAAGCCATATAGACTACCTCAGTAGTCACACAGATACTTGGGTAGCTTTTTAGGTAGCATAAGGCTCAAAAGACTCTTCAGCCTTTTTGACTCCCACGCTGATTTGCTTTGTGTTTCAGAACATATAAAACTCTGAGACACTGTGCCAAAATGGAAAGGAAAGAGGACAGAGAGCCTGGACATTCTTAGCTTAGTAAAATGAAGTGTTAATGAAATGGGAACTGAGAAGAATTTCAGGTGAAGAGCAGGTAAGAGCTATAGTCTTGGAGAGAGAAAAGTAACTGGGAGAACCACTAGTGAGTCTGTGAATCAGCATGTCCAGGAGCTGTAGAGATGTGCAAGGCAATCATTGTGGTTTCAGGCAGATTCATTTCCCTCCTTCTGACTCCTGAGCAAAGAAACCCTGTGGACTCCAACCTCCCTGCTCCCTCGGTGACATCCAGCCCACCTTCCAGTATTATCATTTTACCCCCATCCTTTTCACTTCTGACTGTCCCCAGTGACTGAAAAGAAATCCACACAGTCAGCTTAATAACTGACAGTCGAGGGCCCAGTTTTTCCAGGAATTTGGTGTTATTGCTAACTTGAAACATCTCTCAGATGTTGCCATTCTCAGGTAAGAAGAACGATTGTACGCTTTGCTTTAATATACTAAAGTTGTAAGTTATGGCAGCATGATGATTTATAGCTGAGGAATCTGAGTATGCTTGGACATGAGGATTATTTTAGGTGCAGTAATGAGTGTCATAGCAAATTTTTTGGTGGCTACCTTAATAAGAAATGTGAAGTCATGGGCATAGCCTCTTTAATTACCCTGGATACTTCTTTCAATTTGCTGTATGCTCCCTGCGAATTGATATTTGAAGCTCACCTTTAGGATACATAAAGTAATTGCTATTATCACAGCAATCAGCACCCTTGGTTTATGATTGATCGAAATTATATGTTAGCATTTTTGCACTACTTTTTAAAATTCAGATTTACTCTTAGTTACTGTATTCATTGAATTATAGAAATACTTCCAGTATCTTTTATAGACATTATTGATATATTAGCTGAGACTATCTTTAAAGTTTATTGCTTGATCAATTCCTAGTAGACTCAGTAGCTCTGATTTACTGTTTAAATACAAGATTTAAGTTAGACTTTTTTCTTAGTGGAGAGTCAAAACGAAAAAAAGGTCCCAGTTTTTAACCAGCAAAATTCCTTAGAATGTAGGGTCACTAAATGGTGTAATTTTAACAGTTGTTGAAGTATATGAACTTGTTTGTCTTACTACTTTACCTATGTAGTACTGAAAGCACAGGAAAATTTATAGTGGCCCATCTATCCCTCCCCAAGCGGCGTATATCAGCACATAAAAAATGTCTTCTAGTACAAGAGTCAAGAAAAGAGCATATTCAGAGCACTTTTTTCCTACTCTTCAGTCTGCATTCTGCATCCTTGTCATGGAATTTTCCAGAATTGGGTAAAACTTTAACAAAGAGGCCACAATACAAGTAATTAAAGCACAGATCATATGAACAGATGCTTTAAATTGAAATATATATATTAACAGCATGTGATTTGCATATGAATATGTGTTTCCTAATAATCTTACCTTTATATTCATTGTTTATACTCTGTAATAGTAAAGACCTGATCACTTCTTCCTGGTAACTTATTTAACATCTGAATATTGCCCACAATTTTTGGGCACAATTTTATTAATCTTTGGTCAATTATTTTGGGACAGGTGGCCAAGAAGAGATAGAAAGAGCTATTCTGTTTATATACTTAAGAAGTATATAACGGCAATTAAGATAATGGTATAATTTTATTTATTAGCTTTCAGTGGTATTAAAAACATAGAAACTGCTTTTAGTTCAGAATAAAATAGTTTTTTTCCTATGAGGAAAAAAAATTCTCTTCTTTGCAAGGTTATTATACTGAATATACTTGGAGAGAGCACACCACAGTAGAGATGGAGTGTAAGTGGAATTTGGGAATTGTGATTATAGCTCTACTCCTTGCTTGCTCAGTGCCCTTGGATAATTGTTTAATATTTTGTGGTATGGCTTCCTCAGTGGTAGAATGAGACAGGAATACCTACCTCCCTAGGGTGTTCTGACATGTAATTAATTGCCTGTGCAGTAAGAGAAAAGTGCTGTAGATGTGCTGAGCAGAAGAACCAACAGAAACCATTTAACTTTAAAATGAGAACAGTGAGAATTATTTTCTTCTAGTAAGCCTCCAAACTTCTCTCTCCATGAAAAGATGGGTGGAGACAAAGTATTAAGCAATGGTTGGAAACTTTGCCCTACACAAGCTAAGGACTGGAGTTCAAATAAAATTAGCCAGGCTTTCATCCCATAAATTCACACAGAAGACAGCTGCACTTTTCTTGTGCTATAACTGGAGAAGTATTACTTTAGACAAAAAGTAGGGAACAAGTTTTGTCTTTGTTTGTTTTTTAAGGAGAACATCTACTCTTTTTTTTTCTTTTTTTTTTTCTCTTCTGCTCTCTTTTGCTTATCTGCAAAGACTGAAATACACACAGGATGTTCTGCCTGTGTATCAATGCATTTAATAATTTTGTGAGAATAGCTGCAGTGGCTATCCTTCAAACTACAAACGGTACCTTTCTTATTTGAAATGTGGAATCTTGTCAGAAGACAAAAATGTGTTCAAAACACATGCTCAAACCCACTATGCTTACTTATACCATGCTAAACCCCACTTATTTCACTAAGCCTACTGCTTATACAGTATATATGGTTTCAAAACTAGAAATATTAGGAAAAACTTGTGATTTAATAGCCTGTTTTCTGAAATCAGCTGCAACCGTTCTAAAAAACTATTGTCCCTATGTTTGACAGCCCCTTCTCTTCAGGAGGGCTAACAAATTAGCCTGCATGGGTACTCCAAATATGCTTTAGTATTGTGAACTGCCCTAGCTTAAACTGGTAGTGCAGTATCACAGAAATCCTTCAGCTGATTTAGCACTGGAGTAGATAGAGGAGTGCTCATCCACCCTGCAAGCTCTCCCTGGGGGAAAGTAATGGGAGCAAGAGCAGCAGTGGCTACTGGAGAAGATTTCTTAAAAAAAACTTCAGCCACTGTTGCAGTGAACACCTGCCTCAGACAGGGAAGGAGCAGCATCAGAGCACAGAGGTAGTAGTTGAGAAACTGCAACAGGAGACAGACCACTATCTGTGCTGCTGTGAGGAGTGTGAATGTGACAGTGTGGAGAGAGTTTTATCTTTTGTTTTCAGTAAATTATTTTTCTATCATTTTACATTGAACATGAAATGTGCAGTGTTATACTGTGTCTGGAATTATATACATGGTCAACAATACATGTGCATTATTATTATAGGACTTCTGTCTTGGATTCTCCACTCTATGGTTCCCATAGTGAAAGGCAGTGAAATTACCATTTGAAATACTACATAAGAAAGTTTTGCATGATTTACTTATTTTTATTCTGACATAGAAAATGATTTATAATTCAGGAGTAAGAGGAAGCACAACAAGCCACTATAAATTGAAAGCACTCTCTTTTCTCATGCTACGTGTGGACTTTTTTCAGTGTTGTAGCAGAATAACTGAAGTACAAAAGTTTCAGGATATACAGTCAGTTAAAAGAATGTGACAGATTTAAATATGGAACTTTCTAAAGAATTATAGCCTAATTAAAACACTGATTTGACAAAACAGCAATAATTTCAGTATCATCCCCACAGTAGCTGTCATAGCCAATTCAAAATGTGCTCCTTTTCCTGCAGAACTTCAAAATCAGGCTCTTATGAAAATCATAAATCTCTTCTAAGGGAATGAATACTATCTGTGAGACAGCTAAGGTGATTCCTCCAGTAAAAGAATTGATTAAATTTTGCAGAAAATCAAGGAAATGCTTTTGACAGCTCATTCCGTCTCACAGAGTAGGAACTGGATCTCTGATACCCTAGTAAGTATAGGAATGACTGAAATAGAAGATTAAAAGAGGGCAATTTATTTGGCATATCTTCTGTCCATATGCAGTAGAAGTCTTCAATAACTCCTGTTTCTGGTGAGAGAAAACCAGCACTGTACAGGAAGACTCAGGACCACTTCTCAGTTCCAGGGCTGGGTACCTGCCTGTCTCATACCCAGGGAATGACCAGATGCCTCTATCGGCCCAGAACAGAGGTGGTCATGCAGGCTGAAACAAGGACAGCAGGGACAGAAGCATGGCACACATAGCAAGGTTGTTAGTCTGGACAGCTGGAGAGGCACCGGGACTCAGGTGCTATTTCAGTATTGGCACATAGTGCATACACATAGGAATGATTTGCAGAGTGATACAGCTGATGCTTAGGACCTGATGTTCACACTATTTGGCTTTCAGAGACTTTCCATTTCAGACAGGTCCTAGTTTTGAGCCTCTGAACTGAATTCTCACAAACAGTGGGAAGGTGTCCTCTGGTTTATTTTCGAACAAGAAGTACTGTACTTTGAGGCCACTCAGTGCTGTGAAAAGAAGAGCAATAAATGGAGACAAGTGGAAAATCTGATTCAAAAGAGCACTCCTGATCCTATGCAAGTGGAGAAGCACAGAGCATGTGCTAACTTGCCCGCCAGGTGCTCTGTAGAGGCAAAGCAGAAAAACCCCACCACACTGGCACAATCTGTGTCCTGTTGCCTCTGAGATGCCTAATCAATGCTAAGATGCTCCAAGACTTAGAAACCAATGAAAGTTTTCTTTGGTATGTTGCCAGTGATATTTTCTACCAGATACAAAATACATATGCTCAGATGATATAAACACACAATCAGTGCACATTAGTAAAGCTTTATAATTAGTGTTAGCAAAGATCTTGCCTGTAGTCACAAGCTGTGCAAAGTCAAATACTGTAATGAGAAGAATCAACCTGTCTCTTACATCTGCGTATCTATCACTACCTCATTTGAGAATCTGATTTCTTACATTTTAAGACTAGGCTAGAAAAAAGAAAATAGGGTAAAGAATCCATTATCACCCTGAACATAATGAATATTAGGACCAATGACCTACAACACCAAAGTTAATATTAAAAATGAAGAAAGAACTTGGACTTGACAGCTGAACAAAGCTCTTATCTTTGCCTACAAAGCAATTACTAAGAATTGCTACTTTTTCAAAATATACAAATACTACTCTGTATACTGCAGCATGGCTTCATCTGGCTTTGTCACTGTCATAGATTAATCAATACACAGTTTATTTCACACTAGGATGGTAGTTACTTGAGTTTCTCCATGAAATGAACATGCTTATGTCTTGAAATGAAGCATGAAAATTTGTGGCTCCTAAGGTAACATCTCTTCAATCAACCTATTTATCAGAATTCCCGATGTTTGAACCCTCCATACGTTCTTTCTTCCTCAAATTTCATCACTATATATTTATTTTTACTTTATTTATTCAGCAGAAACTATCATTGTTATTAAGACCCCCAAAATTACTACATAATACACTCTTCAGGACAAACACAAAATTAAAAAAATAAGCAAGATAATAAAAAAAGCAGTGGAATATTACTGTACATTCTTAGATGTTGGTCCTATAAAGAATTTGTTTATAAAGTGCTGCTGTCTGTGTAGAGCAATACTTAGTAAACTAACTGTTATCAGGACTGCAAAGCTTTCATACTGAGTGATTGGCAGGGAATTATTTGTGAAGTAGTTAAATCATTGTGGCAACATGTTACAACTTAAATGATATCTTGCGTTAAAAGGAATTACACCAAAAGTTTCGTTCTCCAGTTTTAATTGAAAATGAAGTTATTTAAAAAAAAATATCAGTTGCTTACAGGTAAGCAAGCCCTTAATGGTGGAGTAGAATATGCACTACAAAATGTGGTAATCAGAGAAAATGTACACATATGAAAATTTTTGGTGAAGATAGGACACTCCTTGCCTCAATGGCAGCACATGCAGTAATCAGCCTTGCAAGCTTTTCCTGTGTAGTAGCAGGAGTGTGAGTGGAGTTCACTTATGTCTTCCCTTTTTGTGTTGGTGACAAGGTATAGATTAACCTTCCTAACTCTTGCCTAAGGCCTTTGGCAGATAGTGTTATTCGAATTTAATTGTGGTGCTTTAGGAAGTTACAGATTTTAAGCCTCCTCTTTCACCCTCTACCTAATGTTTCTGCTTTTCTGGTAGTAACAACAGAAGTCCAAGTGTACTGATCTCTCAGATAATGTCATTCATGACCTACCATTAAAACCATAAGTCACCATTATTTCCAGGTAATACACAAGGCAGTATATGCACCAGGCTGTGAACTATAGCATCTGAGAACAGGCACACTCCTACTTTCCTTCATCTTCGCTATGGCAGTTTCAACTTTTTGAACTAGAGGCAGAAGCCTCTTCTTCAACCTTCTGCAGCAGAAAATGGCAAAGCTTGTCTACTAGAGACCCCAGCCTCTGGAAGAACTAAAACAGAAACAGTAACTGATAAGTAAAGCCTTGAGTGCTCCGATCAGTGCAAGGGAGAAAAAGGATTCAGATAAACCAACAGTGAGGCAGGTCAGATATAATTAATATAGCTTATAATGTACTGGATGCACCTTGCTAGCAAGTCCTACTATCTCTGTTATCTTTCTAAAGTGGCCTAACACAGTACAACAAGCACAACACTTGTATCAAGAACACTGGTTGCTCTAATAACCAGGGAAAAGGAGAAAGAAATGAGAACATGACAGTTTACAAAAGGTATTTCCTTTATAGTGGTCCTTTCCAGTGAAGGTGCTTTTTGGACTCAGGCATGACATTACAAATGGGCAGGGAAGATTCTCAGTTACCAAATTTTTAGTTGTCCTTTTTATCCCAAAGGATTTATATCATTAACACTTTAAATAAATGCTTTCAATAGATACCTCCTCAGATGACAACAGTGCCAGAAGGGAAACCACAATATTATTAAAGTGCGATGAGAGCAACGGATATAAACTTCTTGTTCATAAGTTAATCCAATTTCATGCCTCTTGTTTTAAAACATTAGCATCATCATCAAATTAAAATGACGTTGTCACCTTAGTTTAGACTGCTAAATTTAAATTTGTATCTGCAAATATCAGGACCTTCAGTGACATAAGTATCATCATGTTTAGTGAGTGTGATTAGAGATGAGGATGCTTTACGTTTTTGAAACCTGTACAGTATTTCAAATGATTAACATTTTAGTTTTAAAGCTTCTGCTGAAGATATTTCTTTATCACTCACATGAAGAAGCTTATAAGGGCTATGTCCACAAGATATTTTCAGGCATGTCCCAAATTTATCTTCCTCAACCCAGAACAATCATCTTCAAAATTCTCTAGCAGTAGCTGTATAATCCTGATCCTAGAAAAAAATTGTACGAATCTCATAATTCCTTAGTAGAGTATTTCCACGTGCCCAGAGGCTGCTTCAGGGAATGCTTTAAAGTGCCTCTACTTTGATCCTCTGAGAGACTGGGTGGCAAGCATATCAAATCACAATAGAGTTGTGCTCTGAATTTTCATTCACAGAACATTCCTAAGTCATGGGAAATAGTGGTATTCTGCATATATCCCTTTCAACTGACTTTGTTATTGTCTCGGGATGTTCTTTGGTTAGAGGGGATCAAATTCCCAGGAACCTTCACATCAGAAATTGAAAAAGGAGTCAAGGCAGTTAAGTTGTGGATTTTACAATGGTGAATAGCATGTAAGAATTCATCTTATCCAGCCTCAGATAAATGACTTGGGTCCTTTCTTGTTTAGCACTTCCATCTAATCAAAAGAAAGATGGCTTCCTGAGAACAACATTGTTCAGGTGGGCTTTTCTCTGAAACACCCCTGTGATCTTTGCAACCCTACTGTGAACAATCCCTAAATGTGCAAACCTTGAGAACTTCTGAGGAAAGAGTGCCCCCAGAAAGACTTCTCCACAAGCTCTTGTAAAATGAACTTAGAAGAACCCATGAGACAAAAAAATACCTGATACTTCTCAGGCGTCCAGATTGAAAGAAAATTATAGCAGGCAGCTCATATAGGGATACTATGGTGCTGTAAATTACTTCACAAAATACAGAGAGCTCTGTTTTGTACTTAAAAAAAAATAAAATTGTAAGTATGAAATAGCATTGTTATTTAGTTAAATCTACTTCATGAAAAAGAATAAAAGAAAACCTTCTCAGGAGTGAGAACTGTACTCTCCAACGATAAGTTAGAAGCAAGAGGATGCACAGCAGAAAATGAAGAAATGCCAAGCTATTCAATTTTTGATAATTCAGATACTGTTATTGGAAAGGATAAGGGTGAGAAGTCATTACACAAAACATGTAAAAGACAACAAGAAGACACCAGTTGTACATTCATGCGCCATTTGTGTGGGGTGTTATTCAGATATATATTCTGAATTACAGATTTTGCCAGAAAAGAGCCCTGAAGCTGTGTTGTGGAAGGTAAAACAAGGTGTGAAACTGAAATAGGGTGAAAGAAAGACTGTGTTGATTACTGTAGGTGAAAAATGAAGGGACAGCTGATTTCATACAGTGCGATGGGTTCAGAAGACTCACAGAGAATTGCAAAACATCCTGAAAATCTCCTGGAAACAGACAATTAGGGTAAAAGCTACATGAGAATGAGAAGGGTTGGCGCCAGGCTGCCTATTAGCTAGGTGGGAGGCACTGAAAAGGTCAGATGCAGAGAGAACATCAGTGTATGTACCAAGAATTCAGAAAGTGAGGAAGTATAGCATATATTCTACAGCTCTGTATATTCAAATTACCTTCTCAAATAAATGGCGGTAACTCTGTGATGAAGAAAGCTCATTTACAGATTTCCAGAGCACAGAACTAGCAAATTTACTAGTTTGCTGAATATGTGAACCAACAGAAGCACAAATTTACACACATGTAAATGTACCTGATTTCAGAGAGTAGCAAAATTGCAACCTGGAATATTATTCAATTTTAAAGTTTATGCCTGGTTATTGCTAACACTATTCTAGACCTTTGTATTCAAATGGCAGCTCAGAAAATAGTTTAGGCATAACAGAAAGTCCACACTTATCAACCATATATTTTAAGACAAGTCTTGTGAAGCAAACCCAGGCATTTTGAGTTTGTTACAGCTGCTTAATGAGAAAAAAAAAAAAAAAAAGCTTCATGCAGAGCATAAATTTAGTCATCATTCCACCCTCTGAACACTTTGTAAGCCTTAGCTAATTAGTCCATTCAAAACCCCTGCTGGGAAAACAAGTAATATTCTTCTAGTTTTACAAACGAGGGACTGGAGGAAGAGTGACATTGAAAGTCTTGCCCAAACACACAAGATTCAGTGTGGGGGTGTCTAGTTAAAAGTTAAACAGTGGGTAACTCTTACTGAGCTCAGACTGTGCTTTTCTGCACCACTCAAAACAGTGATGCATTCGAGAGAAGCGGTAGACAGGGGATCTGTAGAGGGGAGGAAAGGCCTTTCACTGCAGGTATAAAAAAGTACGTACAAAAAGGAAACAAAACAAAGGGTAACTGAATCACACACGTTCATAAAGATGTTATTGTTGCTACTTCTTTAACACTGAAAATGTACTTGAATGAACATTATACTACCCAACTGTATTGTGAGTACTGATTATACAAAACATTTTTATTTCTAATTATATAATGCAATGATTTTGACAATGTCTCAGCAGTGTCTTGTGATTTCTGTACAAAGGAAACTGCAACTTTGCATTACAGTGACATTTGCTTCACAGCTGCATGAATAAAATTATTTCTTTCAAGCAGCAATCCTTATATAACGCTTTACTACAACTTTTACTTCAGCAGCTCTGATTTTCACAGTGCCCTGGAAGTCACCATGCAAACTTGTGATACTTTATTATTAGTAGCAAATCAAGCATAACACCTCTGCTGAATATACTAGGGTCAGTCTTAATCTGACAATAGTCAGCTCTGCCCTCTTATTTCAGTGAAAATGTCAAACTAAGATTTACTGTGCCGTGATCTGATGGTACAAAGCACTGAAAAAATATTGATAGGAAAAGATGCACTAGATTCTATTGTCACTAATATCAATCAACAGACCTAGAAAATGGACTGTACACATCAGAGCAACGTTTTCTTTTCCTCTCTTGCCCTTGGTTCCTGCGACATGGAACTATTCCAGCTCATACACAGACTAAGTAGGGAGACATAAAGAATACAGCACTCCCTCTAGTCATAGTGCTGCATGTAGCACAAGGTATTCCTTTATCTTGGCGTATCAGAGGTTCCCATGGTAGTACAGCACCTTCTCCTTCCACTTTGATTAAGTCTGTATTTCAAACTTGCTGGTTGAAGTGATGCATATGACAGTAGCAGATGCATAGTATTGTTGGCACATCAAGCAGACTGAAAATTAGCACTGAAATATATTCAGGTACTAATCAGAAACTTCAGTGTTGCTGTTAAACTGATCTGTGACTGTGATTAATCTGCTTTGTAATTTTGATTGAAATTGATTGGAGTGTGAGAATGAAGACCTTCACTGTAGGAGAGGATCTGGTTCGAGATCATCTTAGGAACCTGAACATACACAACTCCATGGGACCTGATGAAATCCATCTGTGGGTCCTGAAGGAGCTGGCGAATGAAGTTGCTAAGCCACTGTCCGTCATATTTGAAAAATCATGGCAGTCAGGTGAAGTTTCCTATGACTGGAAAAAGGGAAATATAACCCCCATTTTCAAGAGGGGGAAAATGGATAACCCAGGGAATTACAGACCAGTCAGTCTCACCTCTGTGCCTGGTAGGATCATGGGGCAGAATCTCCTGGAAACCATGCTAAGGCACAAGAAAGCCAACAAGGTGGCTGGTGCCAGTCAACATGGCCATTCATCATGGACAGTAGTGACAGGACAAGGGGCAGTGGGTTAAAACTTAAACAGAGGAAGTTCAGGTTAGATATAAGGAAGAAGTTCTTTAATGTGAGGGTGGTGAGGCACTGGAATGTGCTGTCCAAAGAAGTGGTGAACGCTCTATCCCTGGCAGTGTTCAAGGCCAGGTTGGACAGAGCCTTGAGTGACATGGTCTAGTGTGAGGTGACCCTGCCCGTGACAGGGGTGGGTGGAATTAGATAATCTTAAGGTCCTTTGCAACCAAAACTATTCTATAATTCTATGATCTGTCCACTTTTCTGGTCCTACTTCAAGTCAAAACTCATTCACCCTAAAGACACACAAATCCATTTTGCTTGGTCTTTGTAAAAGCAAAGAAAGAAGGACAAGTATGGGGAAGTAATTTTTGAGTTGTCAGTGACAGATTTTTTTCTTTTGATTTCACACTTTTGCTGAAGACAGAATAGACCTTACCGTAGCTGTCGTAAGCCTCTTCACTTGTTCCGTGACCGTAGTCATAATATTCAGGCACACTATAACAGATTCAGATAGATATGTCATTATTATGATAGGTAACCAACTCAAAACAAAAACAGAGCACAGAAATGAAATGTTTTAACACTTTTACATGATAGCATAGACCAGCTAGTTTCAGGTTAGTTAGAATTTGAAAAACATGAAGGAAAATGTATCAGTGACAATAACAGCTATTGTAGAGCACATCACATATCTTATCTGCTGAGCATAAAATATATTTGGACCTAAATGATTAAACCTAGAAGATGTCACAAACACTGACAGAAATTCTATTTGAAAAAATGAGGTCTGAAAAAAAGACCACCCACTTTAATATTCACTATTGCTAAACTGACAAAGAGGTGCTAATCTCACCCGCAATTCCAAACACTTATGCAGGATCAAACTCAGCACAGTTTGTTTTCCCCAAAGCTGAGTCTATTGTATTATGTGGAACCTTATCTTTACTGGAAACACCAACAGGTTTTCAGCTTTTCTTCTGAAGAAGCTGTATTTCCACTGCTTGTAGAGAGAAACCTGATTCTCCACAGCCTTCTTCCTTATGCAGTCACTGGACACCCATTGAATGTTTTATATAGTAATCAATATAATGCATAATCAATAAAATGGATATTGAAAGTAGTGAGGGTCAAGGAGTGGAAAATCAGACTTAATTATCTCCAACCCACTTTTTCACTGCTTTTTGTTCCTGGCGCCACAATAAAGAGTACCTGCTCGTCAACTTAAACTTTGTTGGTGAGTTCCTGGAGATTTCTCCAAATTGATTAACAAAAATTATGTATGGTCGTATTAACATGTTATCAAAAGATTTCAGGTCATAGGTGCATCCTGATAATCAGCAGTCCCAGCTACTACCTGGAGTGGACATCCAGAAAATTTGACCTCTAAGAACTAATGAAACAGAAATGTAATTACTCACATTTTTGCTTGACTGTTATTATTAGTTACAGTTTGTGCTGTGGTTTTGGTACCTGGTACCAAATTCAAGATCTGACTACTACTGTTGCCAGACACCAGGTAGACATAACAAGAATCAGTCTCTGCTCAGAAAAACTCAAAACCTTCGTGAACTCTATTTCTTCTGTCTGCAGTGGACCAAACAGAAAAGATAACACTTTCCCTGTTGTCAATTTTTTGTTGTCACTTTTGCTTCTTTTTGCTTGGACACTGTGTGAGGGAAGACTCTTGCAAAAAGAACAGAAGCAGGCAATCAGCTCAATATTGAATTATTTATAGCAGTATTGCTCAGGCAATTTCCCATATTGGATTATAATTTTAAAAAATATGAGTTTACACTTGAAAGAGAAGCTTAGTTGACAGTGGATTGCCAGTAAAAACATTTCACAAATGCAATAAACAACCAATCTGAAACAATTATTTTCTTAAACTAATTTTGCCTTCTTTGTTCACAAACTGCCTGTATTCAGATTTTTAATTTCTCGAACTTAGAAGCTATCCATAACTATTCTTGGAATAATTTCTGAGAATAATTCATATGCTTATCTCACTTGAAAGCACTGATAACACATATCTGGCAACTGACATTCAAGCTTTTTTGATTTGGGACATGTTATCCCCTGACTGGTTAGGCACAGCTCCCACAGTCAGTTTTCAGATACAAGTATTTGTGCTTTTTTTTTTTTAACTGAAAATGCAACTGTAATCACTATGCATTAATTTAGTAATTTAGCCACAAGCAATTTATATGAGCGGATAGTACACTCATGTCAGTATTTCAGGCAGATGAAATTCATTTGCTGAAGCAGTTGCAGAAAGTGGTCATAGAAGTGACATGAATGAAAATGAAGTTAAAACTTCAAAAGATTTTTCCTAACGCCAGCTGAGCTCTGTAGAAAATAATCACTGCAGAGAATTGCCTTCCAGGATAATGGGAGCCATCCATTTGCTTGAAAATTAATTACTGTGCATGTATATATGTATATATTAAATACATTCATCCTCCTATTGAGGTAGTGCAAGAAACAAACAGGAAGAATGCATCTTTTATTTGTTGATCATATTAAGCTTTCTGTGCAATTTTGCAATGACTCTAGTAGCCAGTTAAATAAAAATTACAGGATTATGTAAGGTGAACTAGAGTGCTGGAAGCACCAGGGTTAAATCATGCATCTAGTCATACATACATACATACAAAGCTTGTGGTTTACAACTAGGAAACTACTTGAAATGTTCAGAACAGACAGATGAGATACCAGCCATGTCTGGCAGACAGCCCTATGAAAAATCTTCTGTAATACAATTCATGCAGCAGCCTTTTGGCATACTGCCTTCTCTGCTGGGTAGAGGAGGGTGTTGGACTAGTGAGTGGAGTTACAGGAGAAGGAATCCCAGAACTCTCATCTGTCAGCAGATAAGATGCTAATATTTCTTCCTGATATATTTTACGAAACAAAGTGGCTGCATCCAAAAGTCAGCTTTAAAAGGAGTGCATTTGGGACCCAATCCAAAGGCCAGCAAGTTATCAACAGCTGTCCTGTTTTCAGTCATAACAGAGGAGGGCCATGAGCTATTACCAGCAATATAACACCCAGCAAAACTCAAGACTTGCAAGAGCAGGTGAAGATTCATTGTTATATTATTGTTGTTGCACATTTTTTATTAGAGAAAAACACACAGTTATACAAACAATAAGGATGTAAGATAAAAATCTTGCACAGTGAACATTCCAAACTGAAATACATTATCGACGGAATACGAGGTTCCAAATACACAAACCATTATAATAAGAAACAAGCTGTATCGCAAGTGTAGAAAGAAAGTGGTTTGTTATACACTGCATATTTGATGCCTGTGAGCACAATACTTAACATATTTCTGAAAACACATAATTCATTGCATAAAACATGATAGTGATCCAAGAGCTGCAACTTCATTTCCCTGAACAATATGCATTTTCATAGATTTCAGCCAAAATGGTATTTAGTCTCTTGCCAACTCATACTAGAAACTGTTCGGGACAACACCTAAGTGAAGAAAATGTGTTTCTTAGTATGAAATACCTGATTTAAACTCACATTTTGTGAGTCAGACTGCTTATCCATTAATGCGTGTTTTTTTAAACCTTTCGGAATATTCACTGTAATTTATCACATTCATTTATTTGTAACCATTTTACTGTATTTTTTAGCAAAGTGAACAATGAATGATGCTTAATAAAAACAGGTTATAGAATATGGCTTCACGTACATAAGGTCTTTTTTTAAATTACTGAATTACAGAGAGATGTAGCTGGTTCACATTATGGCCAACTGTGAAAGGAAACAATCAGCAAATAAATTCAGCATAAATAAAACCTGTTTATGTAATTTTAAAGTTCTCAGGCTGTTCCTGGAAAATACAGTGATCATGAGCTCTAGAAACCTCAGTCTCTCTTGATAATGCTAATTGGAAACAAGACACCATTATCTGTCATTAGCATTCATTACATTCAAGCAACAAGAAGTGTAATTTACTGGAGTACATGCACCCACCTGAAAGCAGGATGCAATACATTTTATAAAGCAGGTAAGATTAACTCATTAACAACTTCTCAGCTTTTACTTCTAAGTTTTCAAAGCACTGCACCATAACACCAGATTTCTGAAACATAAAGGTCTTGATGTGCCATGACTTATTTAGTAACCTTCTAAATGTACCTGTCATGGAAGAATTGATCTACATGTGACTGTGAATCTCAGAATTAATTATTTTTATATATCAAATGGCTTGCAGTCTGAGAAACCTGATGTAATTTTTCGCTATGCATATGATTTTCTTTGCAACAAAGATCAATGATTTTGTCCTCATTCTTATTCTGTGGGTATGAAAATTAATAATAAATATACTGTTAATCTTCATAATCATAACCTAATTATGTTTAAGTTTTGGTTAGTACTTTTGAACCTGTTAGTTTTAATGATTTGGGATCAAAATGTCCATAAACTTGTGATGTCTTCATGCAGATAAAGCCAGTTAAAAAAAAAAGAACAGGAAAGATGTTCCTTACTTGAGAGATTAGGGCCTCCTGAGGTGCCTTCCAACCTGAATTATCTGGTTGGATACCTATTATATGAGAAAAGACTCAAATACAGAGACTCCGCATCTAAACAGCAACCTTAAAAGCTGACATAGGCTTTTAACCTCTCATTAACTGGGACTTTTCCAAACTGACATTAGCTAAGCAAAAAGGAATTCCAGTTTGACTGTGTCAACACCATGGGAAACCACACAACTTGCTATCCAAAAGGCTGTAGAGAATGGTGCTTTAAGGCAGTTTAAGCAGAGAGCTACAAACAAAAGATTTAAGATTGAAGCCACAAAACTGTGACTCTTTAGTCAACAAGTCACCTCTAGGAAAGGTGATGTTCACCAATGGCTTTAGGCACAGGAAATCTCAACATGAACAGACTGCATTAGCCTTTGATCAATCTCTTTCTGCACCTGCAGGAAGCTGCTGGCAAGAAACCCTGGGTTAGCAACATTTCCATCTGGTTCCCTGGCTGCTCTTACAGCTTCTGTGATATAAGGCACCAGAATCTTGCAAGAACTGAAGAATCTGAGTACTTCTTGTCCCATCAAATTTTTGTTTTTTTATTATTTTTGGGGTTTGTTTTGTTCTTCCTTTCTCTCTTTTTGTCTTTGCTTTTACTTGCTGAGAGAAGCATCTAACTTTTAGTCTTTAACTGTGAAGCACAAAATGTGGTTACAAACATAAAATGGGCCCACTAAAGCCAAAGCTAAAAGGTACAAGAAAGGGTTCATCTGCTTTAAATGCTACTAACATGTGAATCCATATAGCTGAAGTGTTCTGTAGTCTATGAAAAGAACCTAAGAAAAGAAAGGTCCTAAGAAACTGAAAGCCCTTTATTTAGACCTGTTGAGCTACATTTAAGAGATTTTTTCTCTTTTTTTTTTTTCTGTAAGGACATTATTGTGCCTTATTTTTCTTTCTTTCTGGTTGTACTTTTTAACTGTGAGAGTATATTCCAGAATATTACAGGATTTTTTTAATTAGGAAAAGTTTGGGAAAGAGCTAGTCAATTTAGAAAAGAGGCTTTTGGTCAACCTTGGAGTTGTAGCTCAGCTATTACAAGAAGCCAGTCAGTCTTTTTTTTGTGAAACACTCAATTGGTCCGGTCCAAACTAGAGATTCAGCTCTTGCCAGTGAAGTTCCATGGCTCAGCATCATAAACAGTTGAAAAACTTCCAACCTAGCCTTTGAAGAAGCAAAACTAACTTCTGAGGGTCTTCCCTCTCTGTGTTCATAGAATAGTTAAGGTTGTAAAGGACCTGAAGATCATCTAGTTCCAACCCCCCTGCAATGGGCAAGGATGCCTCACTCTAGACCATGTTGCCCAAGGCTCTGTTCAACCCGGCTTTGAACACTGCCAGGGATGGTGCATTCAGCTTCCTTGGGCAACCCATTCCAGTGCCTCACCACCCTTACAGTAAAGAACTTCTTCCTTATATCCAATCTAAACTTCCCCTAAGTTTTAACCCGTTACTCCTTGTCCTAGCACTACAGTCCCTGATAAAGAGTCCCTCCCCAGCATCCCTATAGCCCCCCTTCAGATACTGGAAGGCTGCTATGAGGTCTCCATGCAGCCTTCTCTTCTCCAGGCTGAACAGCCCCAACTCCTCAGCCTGTCTTCATAGGGGAGATGCACCAGTCCCCTGATCATCCTCGGGGCCCTCCTTTGGACTTGCTCCAACAACATGAGAGTGGCAGTCAACAACACTCAACAACATGAGAGTGAATCAATATTATATTTTAGGATTGGTGCTCTTTGAAGAGGAATTCATGGCCTTTGCTGCTGCTTGCAGTAAGCATTGTTACGTCAGACAAATACAGATAAACGAAACTTTAGCACTCCTTATAGGTATATTCCAGTCTGGTTTAGCTTCAGGTAACAGATTCTTCAGCTGAACTAACATGCAGGATAATTCATAAGGATCCCCAGAGGTGGGATTTAGCATTAGTAGGCAAATCTCATTCTTTTACACTTCTTTAAATGTGTCATTTAAGGTCGTGGTCTCCTATCTGCCCTTATTTTTCTCTTTCTGTATATCATTTCTGTTGAGTAATCCTTGAAGTTTACAACTTTCAACATCAACAGTTGATACAATCAAATACTATGCTAACATGATCCTGTCTAATGCTACTGCATTTATGTGAGACTGCATTTGTTATGCTTCTCCATCCTACACAAGGGAAGGAGCTAGCAGGATTTAACACATAGCTGGGCATGAAACAAAAGCTATTTACACAAAGCATTACAATTCTTGGAAGACAGGTGACCTAGATTTTCATTCACATGAATTGCAATATGTGCAATTTTTATAAAATAATATTTCATAATATTTCATAATGGAAATGTGTGAATGAAGAAATAATGCTCCAAGGAATCTGAAAGTTACACTGAAACATCTCTACTTAACAGAGCATTATATCCATAGGAAAGATTAGAAGTCTTCTGAATAAAGGAACTTCTTGTAGGATTCAGACTTAATTTGTAAATATAGTTCCTTACCAAACAAATCTTTAGAACTAATAGAATATTATGGTTAACAGTTTAGTGAATAACATCTCCCTTTTTCTGAAAGCTCAAGTTTGAGTATATACAGTATTTTTAACAGAGAAGAATGTCTCCATTAAAATACTCCCTGGATTTACTTAGTAGCTTATGACATGCCTGAAGTTAAACTAGATCTCATCTTCCTCAAGCATTTTTCTATGTTTGATTTAATACTACTAAAAATCTGAATTAAAATTAAAAAAAGTTAAGCCTATAGAGTTATACAAGCAAAGGAGTGGCAAGACATCACAGTTGCAACATGGCTTTGGGTTCTAAACTTTTTGCAAAATCTTAAATAGAAACCAATCTGCCATTTATTTGCAAAAACCACAGACACACGGACATTTCTGTTCAAATATTCTCCATGCCACTGTACTTTTCTCATAGACACGGAACTATGACTCAGTATTTCAGAAGATAATATGAAGTTTCTGCAGACACAGTATTTGCAAAGAGAATGATGCAGAATTTTAGGAATCCTACCTAGTTTTACAGGAAAACTTTTTTCTACTTCAAAGTAATGAAATTTGATTCCATTTTGCTCATTGAATCAAATAAATGAGAAGTGGCATTTGAAAACAGTTTCTGATGACGAATGTGATAAGTGGATTGCTGTGAAGATACATAAAATGTCATATTCTAGGCTTCCTGGCTTGATTGATTTCAACAGGTTGGAAATAAAATACAAGGAAATCTTTATTTATGAACAGGTAGATATAAGCACAAAGCCAAAATGAAATATGACAAAGTATAAATACAATGCATACTGGTTAAAAAGTGAGAGAATGCATCATAAGGAAAATAAAAATGAGTATCCCTTTTACTAGGAACCAGTGCAACCACTATACCTGTTGCAGCTTGGATTGTATTTATATGTCTATATATTTTACTATATAGTAATATTTTGATAGTGAGAGAAATGAGTAAATCTCTGATCGTATCACCAAAAGATTTAACCATGTGAAAATCTACTAAATAAATACACAGTCCTGTCTAGCCATGATTTGAAACTAAGGACGAAATAGAACTATGGACATAATAGAACTTCATTGAACTATGGACAATTATCTCCATAACTAGTCTGAAGGAACTACAACGCAACTAATCAAAACCAGTGGGACTGACTGATTAAATAAAGGTATCTGATCACTGCTTTAATAATTTATTCCACTTATTCCACATTCAAGATCACTGACCTCTCTCAGTGTTTTCCTTCTGAATGCACCTGAACATGTGAATCTGAGAAATGCTGTGTACTAAAGCTCCTCAGCAAGACATTAAGCAAGAGAATATGTCTTTGTCTTTAAGACTGTTCAGAAATGTTGAATACCTTGTTCCTTGGTATTCAATTCAATAGACAAAGAACTTACTATTACTGAGCACTTCTGATATCTTTTCCTTGGAACATCCCCCCCAGCATTATAGCTGGGGATTCAACTGGAGTGAGGGTAGATACCTGGGCACCTCAGGGAATACTAAACTACACTACAAGTGGTAAGTACAAATACACTAGAGACAGTAGCAGACTTACCAGAAGTCTGCCAGGCTTCTTCCCTCTTCCCAAATGTCTATCAGCAGGTAAGGAAACTAATAGCTGTCATTTGAAGACCTGAATCCAGAAACAGGGACCAGAACACACCTGCTGTACAACAGTCATTTGCTACCAGCAGTGGTTTTCTCAATTAACTGTTCTAATTATATTTTTCAGAAGTCTTCAAATGAAATTACTCTTAAAAAAAGTATCAAAAAAGGTTCTGCACATGATGGAATATAACAGTAATTTCTGTCATATAGGTAGAAGCATTTCAGTTATTTTGCCTCTAAGACCTTTGAACAACGGATAAGGTTTTCAGTTGTACAACGGCAGCGTAGTAAAGTGCTGATCACCTACTTGGATTTCTAGACTTTACAGTGATGCTAACAAATTAACGATGTTACATTACTTACAAGGACAAAGACTGGCTCTAAACCGGGGGCTCCTAAACAACTATCACATCAGTAAAAGCTATGAGCAATCAGAATGCTGCTGCTTTCTGTCCCCTACATCCACAGTATCAGGTTTTATAACAGTTCATTATGGCATAATCTTGGAAAACTTATTTACTCTTCTCATGACTACATATGTCAGTGAGAAGACTTACAAAACAGATTTTGTATTGTAATTTGCACTATTGTTGTATGTACTTTGGAGCTGTCGTAACAAGGCTACATCAATACTTGAAACTCCTCAGTCTCTTGATAATTTTGCATCTATGTGATTTGGCTTTTTTTTTTTCCCAATGAAATTTCCCCCTTTTCAGCACAAAGAGACACTCCAAACCAGAAAGTTCATCCAGTGCTGCACTGTATTGTACTATGAGATGTATTATGGTCTTGTTTGTGTTTATTTGTGTATGCAGATGAAAATGCTATACATGAAAAATAAAGATCTGATATCTTTATTATGAGATCATCCTGAAGGAATGGACTAGAACTATTTACTATAACTTAACACAGAATAAAAATGTGTGAAAATCAGTATCCTATTCCAATAAGAATACATTTACTTTTTCAGTCCTTGAAATATAAGATTTACTTTAATTGTTCATAAAAGGATTTCTATCAGTCATAAAGATCCCATGAATCAAAATGGAGTTTGACAATGGGATTACTGTCTTTTTATTTGTAACAAAACAGCTTCATTAGTCCAATTAGATTATGCTGTGTTGTTATCCTGAAGTAAACCTAGTCATGCATGAACAAGAAAAGGGAAAAGGTAACAGAAAATAGAGCTAGAAGGGACTTAAGATGTCACCTAGATCCTTACATCTATGTGCAAGCACACAAAATAATTTTATATGAATCTTTACTGAAATATGTCTAATGTGGTTTTAAAAGCTATAGTGACAGAGACTACCAAGCACCCTAGCCTTGTGTTACCATACTTCACTCCCTTCTAATATTAATACTAATTTCCTGTTACTGAAACACAGGGCCATGACTTTTTGCTGAATCCAAAAGGAGCTTGGAGAGAATTGTCCCCTAGGTAGGGTCCATCAAAGAACCAAAAAAACTATGTACTGTTGTCTTCATAAGCATATTATTCTGAAAGCGTTACTTTTCTAACAGCACTGTGAAGAACTCATCTTTGGAAACAGATGTACATGCAAGGTCTTGGTATCTGGAGGTCACACAAGGGTACCTAAATGAACTGTAGCTCAGGCAAATAGAGGCTGCTGATGTAAATAATGCCTGGAGATTCAACTGGATAAAACATTCTTTGCTTTATTCCTAAATCATTTTGCAGCATGTCTCTGCACTGAAATGATTATACCATAATCCAGTGTACTGGGTTTGTGTGACAAGATTTTGGTAGCAGAAGGGGTACAGGGGTAGCTTCTGTGGGAAGCTGCAAGAAGCTCCCCCCATGTCCAATAGAGCCAATGCCAGTCAGCTCCAAGACGAACCTGCTCTGGTGAAGGCTGAGCCCATCAGTGATGCTGGTAGTGTCTCTGGGAAAACATGTTTAAGAAGGGGGAAAGCCCCCCTGGCGATAGCAATTGCAGCCAGAAGAGAAGAATGAGAATATGTGAAACAGCTCTGCAGACACCAAGGTCAGTGCAGAGGGATGGGCAGGAGGTGCTCCAGGTGCCAGAGAAGAGATTCCCCTGTAGCCCATGGTGCAGAACATGGTGAGGCAGGCTGTCCCCTGCAGCCCATAGAGGTCCCATGGTGGAGCAGATCTCCACCTGCAGCCTGTGGAGGACCCCACACCAGAGCAGGGGGATGCTCAAAGGAAGCTGTGACCCTGTGGGAAGCCTCCTCTGGAGCAGGCTCTTGGCAGGACCTGTGACTCTGTGGGAGACCCACACTGGAGCAGGAACCCCATTGGAAAGACTTGGGTTAGAAAAGTTAGTGGGAAGAGTGTGAGCAGGAAGGAGTGGCAGAGACAACATGTGATGGACTGACCACAGCCCCCATTCCTGCACTGCTGGGAGAGGGGAAGAGGCAGAGAAAAATCAGGAGTAAAGAGAAGCCTGGGAAGAAGGGAGGGTTGGGGGAAAGTGTTTTTAAGTTTTGGTTTTATTTCTCATTATCCTACTCTGATTTGTTTGGTAATAAATTAATTTCCCCAAGTTAAGTCTCTTTTGTCCATGACAATAATTGTTGAGTGATCTCTCCCTGTCCTTATCTCAAGCCACGAGCCTTTCATTATATTTTCACTCCCCTGTTCAGCTGAGGAGGGCAGTGATAAGGTGGCTTTGGTGGACACTTGGTGTCCAGCCAGGGTCAACCCACCACAGCCACATAAGTGACATGTGCTGAACTGTTGTCCATGTTATATTCCTGTGTATCAAGATTAGAAATAAATGATTCCTAAATGCCCTGTACTAGGAACCCACACTGCAGAAAAAGGAGCCGTAAACACAAGCTGTACAGTGGACAGCATGAATTTAAGAATAAACAAGAATAACCAGGGGAAAAAAAAGTTTATTTCAAAGGCAGAAACTTGCTGTACATTCATTCTCAATGGTTGAATATGCTCTTGAAATTTTCAATGGGCTGAGCCATTACAAGAATGTGAATCAGAATTTGAGAGCATATTACAGGTTGAATTGATGGGTGCTGCTATGAACATACAGTTACTGAAATACTACTACATTGATATGGTCATGGCAACTATTTGCCATAGAGGAAAGTGAACATAGGCAGCATATATGCCCTGAAACTTGTTTTTCTCATTATATTTTTGTTCCTAGCATGGAGAAACAGGAGCCCAATGTGACTTTGCATATGACAGCATAGCTATAGGTATAAACCACAGGTAATCGTATCTTTTGAATTAAAGATAATCCAGTTAGATGAAAGCCGTGCCAGTCAACTTGAAATTCTCTGATACTGCATCTTTCCTTTCTCCCTTCTTCAGTCCTGCAAGATAATTTCATTTTGGCAGTTACTTAGCACAATGTGTGTAAGTCTTCAGATCATTTAAAAACTTTATTTCAGACATATTAATGCCATTTAGGTTCTGTACTACCATTAACTACTTAAAGAGGAAGAGATCACATGATATGTATTTCTGCATTAGAAACAGAAGTTTGCTTGTTTGCTTAGCAGATGAAGGATGGGTCTGCAGTGTGTTTGACAAACTAGAAAGAAGTCATTGTCCTAAAGTGATCTGCATATCAGCATGGAATGTGTGTCCAGAGGACTGTTGCTTATGGCATTACATAAAATATTTGTAAGATTAAGAGTAAATATCTTGCCAAGAATTGCTTCAGGAAACTAAAATTGGACTACTGTCATTAGTGAGGCTGAGTCCAGGCAGGCAAGAGAAACGCCCTTTACCTATGTCATCTTGCAGTCACAGCATAGATGACAATACGTAAAGAGAAGGCCTGTGTTGCTGTGGGATGGCATATGTAACAGTAACATTTTGCATTATTTTAATCTATCTTTTATCACTGAATTATTTATTCATCTCGTCAGTATGTTACAGGTTTTCTGATATTTGCAAGTCTATTTCCAGCCTATGATGGGAGTCACAGACTTTCCTTTCTTTAGTAAGCAATCGCTCAGCAACTCATTTTGCAGCTGAACCATGTTTAAAAAAAAAAACAGACTGAAAAAAGACAGAACAAGTGAACCAACCAGAGCCCTGAAAGCCGTTGCTAATATACCAACTACCTGCTCACAAAAACCAGAACTGTTTCTGCCAGGTAGTGTGGAACAAGGAAATTATATCAGACTCAAATTTTAAGCCTTAATAGAAAATCATTGACTTTCTTTTGCTTTTCCCTGTTGGGCACCATTGTTTATACTACATATGGCTGGACAGGTTATGCATATGTGGATTAAACAGAACATACTCTTCCTGGTTTGTCCTGTGACAGGGGAGTCAACCCCAGATTTCCTTAGTATCTCTTAGATGTAAGACACGGTACCTTCGAAATGAAACTGCTGGTGCTGGCAGCGACACAGAAGTCAGTGGAGATGACTGCAGATGTGACAGCAGAGCTAAAGATGGCTCTGCTGGCCATCATGATTTTCAGCTGATTCAGTAGCAACTGAATCACCTCCACAAAATTATTCTGTTGGTCTTGGCTGAGGAGTTTGTCCACAATTTGCATGCAGTACAGTCTAATCCCCTACCAACCTCTGAGTAACCAAAGAGGCAGATCTTGCAGATTCTCTTACAAAACTTTTCATCTTTTTCTTCTGGTGATCTAGTGTTCTCCATGTGTTTATGAATCCTGGACAGTGGTGGTGGTTCAATGGACTTAGAAGTTCCTGCTAAGAAAATCAAAAAGTGTATTATATTTGGAAAACTAATAGGATTCTCCTATATTTTCTGTGTTGGAGTGAGTTGGAAATCAATATTTCTACCATTTTTGAGTTTTATGAACTTGCTTGTTGCCCTATAAAAAACATATCTTTTTCTTGAAATGAATATCTGAGTGGGAATGGAAAGGAAGAATGGTTGCCACCACACCAGGTGGCAGAGCCAGGATCTATATTTTTAAACAAAGCTGTCAGACTAGAGTTTCAGGAGGTAAATCTAGCTGGCAGAACAGATTTGAGTGTTCTTTGCCTGATTTCCAAGTGCCCAGGGAGTAGTATATAAACTTTACAACTGCTAAGTATCTCTTGGTGTGTCTGGGCTGTCAGATGTGCTTATCACTGAAAGTCATCATTGCACTGTATGGAAGGGAGAGGAAGGGAGAGGAAAAAGAGTTTTCATCAAGAAATGCTACATTGCCCATGGGAAGTATGTCAGATCTGATGTCTTCCCGCACCCACTAAAATGGTGTTTCCTTGTTCTCTGGCACTGGGCAAAGCTTTTATTCAAATTAGCTTAAAAACAGTATTTTGATATCAGTACGAACAAATTTCTAAAATTAGCAAATTTCTAAAATAAGCAAATTTCTAAAATTTTTAATGTCATTGCTAACCCTGCATTTTTTTCATGGAATCTTGTGAAAAATGGTTATAGACACAGTTGGGAAGGATAGACAGTTATCCATTTAAATCTTTGTCTTCAGGTTCTATCCTGTGCTCTGGGATAAGAAGATGAGGAAGAAAAAAGGTGGCTTAAGGATACAACTTCTGTTAGTTAAAGCAAGACGGGTCTCATCAATATAGACTGTATTTGTCATAGCCCATAATTTTCTCCTTCCTAAGTCTCCCCAGACATAATAAGGTACAGGTGGCACTTACCATAGCGAGGGTCCAGACGTTCTCTTTCTTCAGGTTGCTTATTGTGCACATTTTGAAGGGCTCTTGAGGTGCCTCTGAGTTCTTTCAGCCATGCAGATTTATTGTGGGTTTGGTTCCAGTCTGATCCCAAGACTCTGTCATGGCCTCTTCTGCAAATGACTCCTTGCCCCTATTTTCAGCCTAAAAATCATACTGCTGTCATGAAAGACAGAGCTGTCTGTTTGCAAGGACAGCAGTGGTAGAGTCTATTAGAGAAGGACCTATGCAAAATGTACTTCTGGGCCTGCAACACTGTCCCTGACTTTTAGCACAAATCTTTAGATAATTGTGCATGAAAGTACAGCATTTGTCTCTACTTGCATCTGGATGGTCTTGGGGCTTGGTATTTTTGGTGCTACTTCTACTAAATCATAATCTTATGTTTTAGCACAGGGGGGTATGTCAATAGCATGCTTACTTTCTCTACTGTTGGCAGAGACTAAATAATAAGAAAGTTTAAACCAGACTTCTTGGACAATGAAGGACTTAGGGCCCTGAGAAGGAATATATATGGTCAGAAAGCCTCTAGTGAGGAAATTTGATATTAAGCCTGGAAGACTAAGGTATAGGTAAACAGAGGTATTAGTGGCAGGCTGCCCAAACGCTCTCTTCACTCTATCCATTGGGTGAGTAGGAGAACAAGGGACAACTTACTGTGCGCTCTGTTTCAAAGTGCCTTGAATACAGCTTGCGTTCAGGCCACCCATGCCATCCTATGCCATCCCATGCCATCCCATCCCATCCATCATCTGTCTGTGCCCTCACCCCAACAGTTTTCTATTTGAAGCAATGACGAAAGCAAGGTTTGCTCAACATGGATGGTGAACCAGTCGGTAGTTTAACCTCTCTAATGACTTCAAAATTTATTCCTTTACAGGCCCTGAAAAGTTAGTGGAAACTCTGCTCTTCATGTGAACTGAAATCTTGGCGCTCTGTATTGAGCCACTAACAATTTTTTCTCATCTGCTTTAGAATTTCAGTCAATCCCTGCAGAGGGCAGTAATGATATTTTTCTCACTGAGCACAGACATAGACTGCAAGTTTTTATTATTTTTTTTTTTTTGTGTAAATCACACACTGGGTAAGATGAGTAAGTACTCTGAAGCAATACTAACTGTCTTTGCTGGGTGTGCACATGCTACGTCTTACTCATATGACTGGAGTATAATAATAACCAAGATCTGAGATGATCTAGATGTATGCACTTTCTTGATAAGCCAAATATTTTGGTCATGCAATTTCATTTTTTATATTATTCTGGCTAAGTAGGGAGGCACTTCTGTGAAGCTAAATGGCCAATAAGGAACGGAAATCCAAATTGCATATCTAACGGTCCACTTGTTCTTTAAATCTTTGAAATGAGACGTGTGTTGTTCCAAAAGTTCCCTCTTTGAAATCAATAGTCTACTTGCAGCATTCAGCATCACTCGACATGGATGACTGTGTTGTGCCATATATTACAAAAAGGAATCTTTTAGTTGCGGATTTTAACAGATTAGATATTGTGGATGTTAGTAGAAAATAAATCTGATTACTAAACTTAACAGCTGTTTAATTCACAAAATTATGTGACTAAGTTTTGTTTTTTGAGTCAGATTATCACTGCCAGTTCTAGCTGGATTACAATACACTCAAACTTGATATATTTGTCATTTAGTTGCCTGGGACATCAACTTGCAAAGAAATTACAGGTTAATTCAGATGATATAAAGCAATGTCATAGGAAAGAGATTTCCAACTAATTATTATTTTTACACCGAATGCAATATCTCCTGTGACGATTCATGACTTTAGCAAAAGATGAGATGAATTCTTTTCAAAAAGTTGGAGGACATTTGACAAGAATACCTACCTGCACAATGTCATGATGGGTGCAGCTAGTAATGTATAATTACTTAAAAGTGTTGTCAGAGTACACTTGATAGGGTTCACATTTAGGTGTGACAAACACTTTTAAATATACTTCACTGGTTATAAAAATACTTATGAAGTATTTTTTTTTTTTTTTTGCAGCTCAAGTACCACTCACTACAGCAGTTCAGGAGCTGATTATAATTCTGACAGGCATTTTCATCAGCACAGCATTCAACAGAGAAGATGGTTAAACAAAAAACTAGCTAAGGTCTTCTGGTCTTTGGAGTGCAGAACCCTCCATTTATACATTGCTTCCTTGCCCTTGAGAATCACACTAACTCACTTAAAATCTGTGCCTTGTTAAAATTTCATTTGCCCCTCCACAACCTTATATGTACTCTTAGCAACCCATAAGCGCATTTCCTGAATAATTGGCTGAAGCACCCTTTTATCCTTCAGTTTAACTGTGAAAAAGATATCAATCCATATTCATAAACATGGACCAACTGTATTGGTCCATGTATGTATGAGTGTGTGGTGTACGAGTAGATAAAAACCAGTCATTTTTGTTGCCTCATTTTAGTGACACAAATCACAAGAGATATGAATGCAATTTTCTCTGTTATCGCACAGAATAAGGGCAAAAATTTCCAAATTTATCAATCCTGAGAATTGCTGAGAAAGTAACTGGCTGAAAACAGGTACTCTCGGCCTTAACTTTAGTCATGCAGTTCCCTTCTATAGTTTGCCTTGATGGTGAATGACAACCGCTGGCAGGTATTTACCATCATAATTATTTGGGGTTTTTTATTTCCTTCTGGTTTTGCTCAAAACATTGTAAAAGCCATAAATATTAGATGGCCTTGACAACTTCATAGTAGCAAAAGCAAAAAAATTGCACAAAGAAGTTCAGAATGACATCAGATCAGGAAATGATGTAATGACCTGCTTTAGAAAAAATACACTTTATGTGTACAAATTTAAAAGCATAGCTATTTGTATTTTTGCTTCATCTGAATAATTGTGCATATGAACTGATTCCCATTATTACTTTTGACAGATTTTTAAAGTACTGAGATTTTATAGAATTTAGTATGGAAAATAAAACTGGAAATTTACATGAAATGCTGAGGAAACAAAATGTACTTTGAAAAATTCATGTATAAGTACAAATACTTACCTTTGTGTTTGGGTGGCATAACTGTTATCATATGCCTCATAGTTTGGTTCGTCATATTCACCTCCATATCCATCATCATATCCCTAAGGGAAAAACAGAACGCCACAGCTTAGAAGAGAGATAAATCAAAGTATATTATCAACTTGTAATTTGTGTCAACATATACATACTATGCTTGCCCCATATTATGTAAAACATGCAGCCTACTGATGAGATTTGTGATTTGTGAAAAACAACATGTACATTGCAAGGGTAAAAAATTTCATTATTCACTTAACAACTTGCCTTATTCATTGATAAACTGTGGTGTCCAAACCACAGTGCTTCAGTGGGATCTACGTAGAAAACTGATGAATGATAATAAAAACAATGATTTCTTATTTTTTATATAAACGGTTTGATAAATACCTATAGATGAAATGCAAAAATGGCAGGAAAAATATATTGACTGTAAAACATTATTAAGAATTTTATTGTGATAGGATCATAATCTTCAGTGTATTTAACACTCCCCCAACCTGTGAGAAAAAAATTTGTGCATGTTTGTGAAGGAAGCAATGGATTATAATTTTTTATAAATATGTTACAGTAAGCACTTTTTCCTTCATTGAGCATCCCACTCTCTTTAAAGGCATGCTTTTCTGTGACGAGTTAATGAAGACTTTAATGCAGATTTCTCCCATCTTACTTAGGGCTCCTAACTGAAGAGCTCAGACAAATGCTCTGTCTGCCTAAGCTAGAGAAACACAAGTAACTTCAGAAGGTAGTTCAGCTCATCTAATGCCTGAATCTTCTACTGAGGGTGCAGTGGGCAATTATGATCCGTTGTAGCTTCCTCTGAACCAAGGAGTGCGCAGGAATCAGAAAATAAAAAAAAAAATATTTAATCCAGTGGATAACTTTTGATATGCTGTTTTCATAGAACAGAGTAGGCAAAAAAATGCTGCATGGAAACAGTTTTTTCTCTCTAAATTTTGGGAGCCAGTATTTTTAGTTAAATAGAAACCAAACATTTTGTAGTCACAATAAAAATTTCCTGTTATAGGAAGTGCCAAAGGAAATAGAGGGCTTAAAAATCTTAGACTCAATATTAATTACACCAGAAGGCAATTTGTTTTTGTTTTTTTTTTTTTTCTTGCAACCTATGTAAAGTTTAGCTAGCTTGGGCTAGAAGGCACAGCATGAGGCAGCTCCAAAATAACAGCAGCCCAATAACAATTACTCTGGTACAATATCATAACCACACAAAGTACAGAATCAGTTTGTTGATTCATTATTTCTGGTAATTAAACTCTGTAATGGTATCGAACTAAACTTCACTGGTACACCTAATTTAAGTAAAACATAAAATGAAGATATATTAGTTATGTCTGATCAGGTCAAGCACATTAAATATACTTCTCCTTGTGGTCTCCCACCCAGCAGTGAGGGTGAGTGTGGATTCCAGGTGGGAGTTTTCACCCTTGAGGGGTGCTGCATGGCCTAAAAGAAGGACAGGACTTTGGATGGTGACTACTTCTTAGGCATTCACATCAGTTTGCAGTAAGGGAAAGCTTTTCTTGAGGGAGAGGGAGAGTCCTGTTTTGGGGAACAGCCTTTCCCAGAATTTGAAGTGTTCAAAAACCTCATCTTCCATTTTAGGTGGAAGCTCATCAGTTTGACTTGTCTTCATTAATATAAACTCAGAGCAAAAAGTACAGTTAAACACCTATCCCTGCAGACTACAGCGACATATTTAACGTCATTCAGCTAAATACACAATCTTGCTTCTGGGGACAGGATAAGAGAAACAATGAACCACAGAAGATAGATGTTAGTCACATTGATCAGTATGCTACTGGGTGGGATCCTGCTATTGTGAAGATGAGGGTGATGCAAATTCCTGTATAAAGCTGAGTAGCTAGAGGAAAGACATTTCAGCATGCTTATGCACCACATGAGAGAACAGGAAGGGCAACAATTACGAATTAGTTTTCTCAGTTTCTTGATGCCTGAGGTGGATTAATGTTCAGCACCAGCAGGGCAGAGAACACTTGTTAATATCTGACATTTCTGTGGGTTCATGTTACAGATTGTAACAGCCTCCCTGAAGGCTCAGAGCGGGTCAATACAGTGCAAATGGTTCAAGTGGAATGGTTGGAAAACAGAAGAAAAATGCATAATGTATCTATAATAAAGAAAAAATATTTTCTGGATTATGTTTTCTTATTTGTGTCCACCTGTATCAGAATTATCTTCTAATACTACAGGTGAACTATTTCTGCAAAGTACATACTAGCTTTTTTTTTTTTTTTTGACACCCTTGTCCCAAAGAAGCCTTTAGGCATCTAGAATTGAGATCCAAACCAGCTCCTTTCACATCCTTGAAGTGCCTCAAACTTCTCTTTAACCTTCATCTCCCCAGAACCTACAACTTTAATGTTTGAAAGTATTTCTTCCATGCACATTTTGAGAGATGAAATACTCAGGTCTCATGTAGATCCTGTTAAGATCCAGAAGCTACAAATTTGAGGATGTTCAAATTCACATATTCTACACTGTGTGTGTGGTGAGGAGAGCGCTTCCAAGAGCAGTTCTATATAAATCCTGAGACCATAACCCAGGATGCCCTCTCCAAATGCATTGCAATCTTTTAATTCGCAATAGAGTCAGACTCCTTCATGCGCTCTCTAGGTCTGTTAGTTCTCTTATTAAAGCCAAACCAACCATATTAAACTGATAAACACTCTGTATACGTATGCTGATAGGAACAGAGCTGTCCTCTTAGACAATCTAAGTTACTAGTGCTATATCACCACTTCACTGAAGGAAAAAGGATTGATTACCCACACTGTAGTTTTTTGAATGTGACTTTCTTCTTCTGTAATTTCTATAATTTCATTTATTTCACCAGAAATCTTCACATATGTTTAACAAACCATCCACCCTGTAAGCTGTAATTCCTTTTAATTGAGGTCTGTGCTTTTCAAGCAGAAATCTCAGGTAAAGTGACTTTGGACATGATCTGATCAATGTCTGCCACTGGAGAATCCACCTCCACTCTCATCAGACTATTAGAATTGTATACAAAGTTGATAGGGTCAAGCCACCTGGTTTCAGTGGAAGGGAGGAAAGCACTTCCCTAAATCTTCACAATTCTTTGAAGAGGTCAATGAGAGCACAGACAGGCAGGACCTGAGGAGAAACAGGTTCCTCTGAACCTTTGAAGTTACTGATGAGGTTTAATTTTCAAGGCTACCCAAGAGGTTGGGGTTGGTTGCCTGGGAAGACTTTTCCTCTGTGAGGAGACTTTTTACACATGGTAGCTGCCACCACTCAGAAGAAAAAATCTTACTGGAATGAACTGAAGAATATGAAACAAGAGGAACTGCTAGAAATAGTCAAAGGCAAACTGATAACCATTTCTAGGGTAGGATTTTATGCCAAGGTATTTTTAGCTCAGGTATTTCTAATTAAAATATCTTTCTGAAACATAAGAAAAAGACCTCTTTACTTTGTGTCAGGGGAAAGGAAAGTGAGTCTTTCAATGACTAGGATTTGCTCTGGCCTTACAGTGCTACATCCTTAACCAAAGATGAAGGAACAAAAGGCTAACAATGTTTATTAAAAAATCTGGATGATTTTTAGGGGGTTTGGTATAGTTTAGAATTAAAAAAGAATAAATAATAAAAAAGGAAAATATTAAAATATAGCTAAATTAAAAAAAAAAGTGAAAATGAACATATTTAAGTATCACAGCAGCCTTATCAGAAGGGCGCCTACAAGGATGCTGGAGAGGGACTCTTCATTAGGGACTGTAGTGATAGGACAAGGGGTAATGGGTTCAAACTCAAACAGGGGAAGTTTAGATTGGATATAAGGAAGAAGTTCTTTACTGTGAGGGTGGTGAGGCACTGGAATGGGTTGCCCAAAGAAGTGGTATCCCAGTGCCATCCCTGGCAGTGTTCAAGGCCAGGTTGGACAGAGCCTTGGGTGACATGGTCTAGTTCGAGGCAACCCTGCCCGTGGCAGGGGGGTTGAAACTAGTTGATGGACCTTTGCAACCCAAACCATTCTGTGATTCTATGATTTACGAGTCTTTGCCTACAATGTGAAGACAGGAAAAACTCTCTGAAGAATCCCAGAATAGCACATAAACTTAGCATTTTTGAACACTCCAGGAGCAAATACACACTACTCTATCACTGATAAAAAGAAATTGTAGTCAGGAAAAAAGGGATGTAGAAGAATAAAAGGGACATAATTGGAAAAAAAGCTTATATTCTACTACCTGAGAAAATGTTAAGTATCAATTTGATTCAATGCCCAAGGCATCATTGAGAAAGATTTATTTCTTTAGATTTACTCAAATCCTCTCCGAGTTTCAGATGCTGAAACAAATATTAGATACACAAACAAATATCATCAGTAACAAGGGTATCATAACCTAATGCAAACCGATCTCTTTAAACATGAATTTCCTACTTAATGTTAAAATCCTACTTCACACAATAACAGCCCACACTCAAATGCAGCAAGTTTAAATCACCTCTTCTCTGAATAGCCTTGGAAAATAGAATTTTCACAGCATGCTCTGAAAAATGGTAGGCTTCCACTCTGGGAAACCTAGGATGAAATAATTCTAATAGTTCTAATGAAAAGTCACAATATTTTATGTATGCCTTGGTAATACTTGATAAAATACTTTGCAAGGAAGTAAAAATTATTTTTATATATATAAGATAGCCCAACTCCTTCTAAAGTAGCTAACTGCAAAATATCTAGACTTTTTTATTAAAAAAAAAAAAAAGCAAATCACAAATAACAGTAAATCATAGTAAATTGAGTTATATACCTCTATCTGCAACTCTAAGTAAACCCAGTTGTTTCCCAGTAAAAGGAGCCTTTGTAGTCTCCACTATTTCCTTTTCCTTCACTCTCTTTTCTATTGTGACTTGTCCACATCTGTATTTTCTCACACGTTCTTACCACTTTAGTTTAGAAGGCTAAAAGCCAGTTACCTACCACTAACCTAGCAAGGAATTCCCATAAGAATCACAGGGTAGAAATAAAACATTTTTAGAGGGTAATTCATCCCACATACTTTTGACACCTATTTGAGAACAAGCTGAATTGCTCTCCAAATGAGAACTTTCTTTCCAGTGTACTATAAACAAACAGAACCTGGGGCAGATGTATTAAATTTAGATAACTAACCTTTAGGTACATACACTAGTTCATCGTTTGAAGGAATTTATTGCTCAGAGAAAGCTGAGCTTGTAAAAATCAGTGCTGCTACACTTTAATTTTGAAGCAACCTGAGACCCAGAATGCAATCAGAACACTGTGAATGATGTGTGGGGAGGGGTGGGATTGTCAGAATAGCATCTCAAGCAGATGGCATTCTCTTCAGGCATCTCAGATAGTGTCAAATGTGACTGATCATACACCTGTAACTCAGGAATTGCTAATGACTATGGAATTTAAGTCACACTTCTTTTACTGTATATGGGACACTTGAGAGAAAATAGAGAAAAACATCTTGGAAGCATTCTGTTCCCAGATGCATGACTTGACTAGTCATACTGCCCGTTTAGCTTAATTAAGATTTTCCTGAAGAGATGATTAAATCATCATAGCTATTATACTTGGACCTGTACTGCTGTCACTTCCTTCTCTAGTGGTTCCTTTTAAAAAAATGTGGCAGACAGTGCCATCACAGTGTGTTCACAGTGATCCATGAGAGCTGAGCTCTCTAGAGTGCTGCAAAGGGAAGAACTTGCCTTCCATCACTCCTGAGTTTGGTGCTAAGTCCTCAGGTCATTCTAAGGTGGGGCAGCTCTGAGTGGGTGTAGAGGAACACATCTCAATATGTTAATTCTATGCAATTTACTCAAATAGCAATTTCCCTTTACCAACTACAAAGAGGACTAAAACCCGTAATTACTTTAAATTTGGATTATGCAATGTTGAAAACCTGCAGTTGGAGTAGATGAATCTCACTGAAGTACCTGGGAAGTTAGTTTGTTGCTAAGCAAGGATTCCCACAATCATAATTTATGCCTAGAAACTGAAATCCTGACTAAATTATTCCATTAGTATGTATGCCTGCTATTATACCTGGCCTTGGGTTCTTCAGCTATTCCTCCAGGGTCAGAAAGAAAAACTAGATATTATCAATTTGTTGAAGATGATATTTATCCCCTGCACTAGTGAGATCTACCAAGCATTTTGAAGATGAACTGAAAGACAATTAAGCGGCACTATATCCATCAAAGTGATAAATAATAGTAGTAAAAATAACATTGAAATTAAAATGGGAATACTAATCAGTTGAAAAATCAGAGCATTATGTTACGGACTTCATAAATGCAATATATAAACTAGAGGCTACAGTGCTGAGACAACCCCATGTAGATGTGCTTGCCAAAGGCAATGAAGTAATCTTAACAAATTCAACATCTTAATGAAATCAGTCTTATTCTTCACGTACCAGCAATGGGAACACCTTTATAACTGAATAGTAAACCAGAAGTGAACAAGTTTTATATAGTCATGGAAATATGATTGAAATTTCAGTATAATCACAGCCACCGAAATTATGCAGATTCAAAGCAGGGAACATAAATGAGCTATTCATGTCGTCATATTTCAACAGACTAAAAGCAAACCTTGAACAATTAGGGTAATAAGAATGAGTCAAACTAAACAAGTTTACCACCCAGAAGTCCTAAAATTGATTGTATGCAGAATAAAAATAGGGCTGGAGCCACAGAAGCATGTAGCTGTGCAGTGCCAAAGCAGTGGCAGAAAACAGAATCTCAGATACTTCAAGAAATTGCTGAGTACTCTCCTAAACATAGGCTTAGGTTTCTCCCACTCCTCCCCTTACCCCCTTTCCCTAATTTTCTAACTAAATATAAAATGAATAAATAACACTTAAAATACATTTTGGTGTACTGAAAAAGAAAAGCAGAATGGAATTAATATGTAAAAGAAAACCTAGTAGAAATGAGACTTTCGTATCACATAAATGACATTGAAATGAAAGATTTACTTTTCACATGAACTGAAATTAATAGAGTTGAAAGCAGCCTTTGGCTGCCAAGGGAGGATGGGCTGTAATACACCCGCTGTTGGTTTTAATCTCTACCATATCTTTCTCCTTCCAACACTTCAAGCAAAGCAGATGGTTAAATCCTTGTGCATCCTGATGCTCCGCTAGCTGTATAACCAATAGATGGAGCAGACATAAAATCTGTCTATGGAGCAATAAGATTTCTTGTATCATTGACACAGGAATCAGTGCAAGTATCTACTAAGCACTGACAATTCTGTCTGCATTTAGCAAGTTATCGATGGTTGAAAGCATTTCACAACAGTTTGACTTGCTAGACACAATGCCTTAAAAGCAAACCATTTAAACCTTAAATAAGCTTTACTATAACATAGGAAATGAAATTTCCAGGTCTTGAATGCTTGACAATTCGAAGGAGTTCTCCTATTTTTTCCCAACCCATGAAAACTGTACTACTGGGTCCATCTCAGAGCTTGTAAATGTGCAAGTAAATGCTGAGGTACCAGCAAAGAGCAGAAATGCTTTGACAAGTGCTTTACAGGACTCTGACCTGCGTTGAATTTTAAATCAAACTTCACTCTGATATATTATTAATGCTGGAAATAGGCAGATTAAATACAACTTGACCAAATGCAAGATAATGCGCACTTGCAAATGCATCCTCAAATTCTATGAACTGCCCATGCCTCTGAATTTACAAAATTCCTTCAGGAAAAGACTTGGTGTCATGATTAACAGCTAGGAGATCTGTCCACTTCTACTGCAGCATTAAAGAAAAAAGCTCTACAAAAATAGCCTTACATTTTCTATTGCAAGAAAGGAAAATACATAGGTTAATTCTCTGTGCAATCCCATTGTTTTTGATCTGTTTTTACCCTCTATTTAAATATATTTAACGGTTAACAATTCCATTAATTAATAATTCAAGATAGTAAAAAACCTTCACAGTGGAATTAGAGACAAAATAGTTTAAAGTGCTCAAAATAACACAGCAAATATTTATTTATCCTGAGCATATATGACAGCTCAGGCATTAATGTTGGAATCTTTATATCTTAATCTTTGCCAGACACCCTCCACCTTTTTCAAAATTACATCTCTTGCTGAATCAAATTCCAGCTGCCCTAGATTGTTACAAAGATAGTTTATCACATATTTCCTAGAATCTAATTTCACAGAAAAAAATTCTGAAAATAAATTCAGACAGTATAATTTATGCATTTCCCATTATTTTATTCATTGCATAAATATTTTAACTCTTCTGTTTATTTTTCTTATCTTATAAAAGACCGTAAGACAGTATTTAGAAGACATAGCAATGGCCATTCTTATTTGTCATTATTTTAAGCCATACAGCTAAACAGTATTTCACCATGACACCTTTGATTTGTCAAGTTGCAACCTGAACAGCGTGTGTCATCAATTTATGTATTTGAACTGATCAAACTTTATTTAAAATTAAATTTTGAAGAGCTGGAATAATTAAACTTACTATGAAAAGCAGAAGTAGATTTTAAATTATGAACTATGAGGAAACTAAAACTTCAGTTGGTAACAGTTGCAGCACTGATGATGAACTGTTTTTCTGCTTATGACAATGATTAAACTTATTATACAAGTGCTGCTTACAGTGAATGCAGCAATGTTTGCACTGCTTCTGCTAATCATGTTTGAACGAATTTGTTCCTGGAAATTCCTCTTGGTCCTAAGCACTACACAGGAATAAAAAAAAAGTGCATACTCACAGCATCATCCTAACCGCAATATTTCATTTTCTAACAGATACTGGCAAATGAGGAAATATAGTTTAGCATGAGATATAAAATGGAAGGTTTAGAGGTAATGAAAAATTTTCATCTTGGTTTTAAGAGATACACAAGAAGAATCAACTTAACTAGCACAATTTTGTACAGGAATTACTGCAGAAAGGCCAGGTATAATTAAAAGCAAACATGCAGAATGTGATTGGACTTCTCATTTGTGAATATAATAATGAGCAAAACAGTAAGAAGTGGTTAATACTTATTGAGATACTTGTAAGTAGTCTTTAAATTGTTATTCCCTCAAGTTCAAGCATGCAATTAGAGAAATTAAGGACCAAAAAGAACAGATCATCTATTAGGAGTTCCTGTCAAATATGATTGCTCCTTTCAGCACATTTTCTAGTGCTTTCTCTAATCAAATTCTAAACACTGCAGTAGCAGGGATTCATTCATCAGTTCTCTTGGGAGACTGTGTGACAGCCTAATAGATCTTTGTGTCAGACACCTCTGCTAACTTTATCCCATATGACTAAATATATCTCACTCTACCAGTGAGAGGCATTCTCCCAACCCAGTAGTCTCAGATGTCTGTGTTCTATTATTCCATTTTATTTAAAAAATAATTATAAAGATTCAAAGTTAAACGCAATCCTAACACAGATATATACTTCTCAGCAGGTAGCACAGCAACAATCCAGAAGACCCAAATCTGCATAGAAACCTTATACAGGTCCCTTTCTTTTCCTTGGCTCCAGAAAACAGATATACCAGAAAAGATGTCCTGTTGTTTTTGGTCGTAGTGGATCAAGAGTGTCAAATACTACGACAAGCCCCCTAAAGTGAAAGCCTTCTAACCTAAGTGGCTCTCAGGTGCTGATAGATAACCTGCTTGAATTAAATACTTAAAGTCTGATGAAATATTATTCCATTAAAAATCAACCGAGAAAGTCACAGGAAGTCCATACAGAACTCAGAATATGGCTTTCATAGCAAGACACTCAGCTTACTCAGCAAGTTTTCATGCTGTTCACCAGATTGAATTTGCAGATTTTTAAGGTAATCGAAGTGATGCAAACGTGGATCACAATAACAAAATCCATACTAAATACAGAATGAAAACCCTGTTATTATGTATGGCACATTTCTAGTCTCTGATGCAGGCTGACTGTCATACTGCAAACAGGGATGCATCATGATCCCAGATTGTGGCAAGACACATGAAGGAAGGAGGAATAGTAAGAACAGTTTCCCTTATTGAATGCTACACTCTACCATGAACTGTAATCATGTTGGTTTAGCTTAGTCTTTACCTGTCAACTATCATTCATAGTTGATAATTCAGAAAATGGACCAGATATTTGATACATTAAATGAGTTAAGTGCATTAAAGACACAGAATCAGGGAAAGTTGACATATTGAAAACACTAAGTAGAGTCTCTAAGTTTATTCCTCTAATGTTTGCAAACAAATAAAAAGATAAAAAAAGCATGAGAAAAGGTAAAAAAGATCAACAGTCCTGTTCATTGAGAGACTATTCATCTCAGAACAGTGATTCTGACCTTTCCTGACATAGCCTGTCAAAAAAACAAAACAAAACAACACAAAAATGTTAAAAATATTGTTGGACTGCCAATCAGTCCAGTACTGATCTTTACTTATCATATAGAACTAGTAGTTCATGTCTAACAATACCTTTTCTACTCTAAATGCCCCAAGCGAGACACCAAAAGCAAAGCTCAGCAATCTTCTCAACCATGCCTAGGGCTGGATTCCAAAAGCTGCACAGATCATCCTTGGCCACGAGTGCTCCAGTTGTGCTGTCTACTGATGGTGTTCAACAGTGTAACTGAAAATGGATCTGGAGAATCTCAGTGTTTCTTTTAGTCCATCTCTTTAGCTTACAATTTAATTTTTACTAATACATCACAATTTTTTTTTCAACTATTTTAGTGCATTTACCAATCTAACAAGATTTTGGATACAGGAATATTTTAACATGCACTGAATCACAGAAAGCATAGAATCAGAGAATTAGGGTGAAATCGGTGTGCTCAGCTCGCTCCCTGAAATGCCTGTACACCAATGTGCGCAGCATGGGAAATAAGCAGGAGGAGTTGGAAACCTGTGTTAAGTCAGGAGACTATGATCTGGTGGCAATTACAGAGATGTGGTGGGACAGCTCACATGACTGGAATATAGTCATGGAGGGCTATGTCCTTTTCAGGAAAGACAGGCCAGCCAGGCGGGGTGGTGGGGTTGCTCTTTATGTGCGGGAGGAACTACAGTGCACTGAGTTCTGTCCAGGGACAGATGATGAGCGAGTTGAGAGTCTGTGGGTGAGAATTAAGGGGCAGGCTGGCAGGGGGGATACTGTTGTAGGTGTCTGTTACAGACCACCGGATCAGGGTGAGGATGTTGATGAGGCCTTCTACAGGCAGCTGAGAGCGGCCTCACAGTCACAGGCTGTGGTCGTCGTGGGGGATTTTAACTTCCCTGATGTTTGCTGGAAGGACCACTCGGCAACCCAGCCACAGTCCAGGAGGTTCCTCCAGTGTATGGATGATAACTTCCTCCTGCAAATGGTGGATGAGCCAACCAGGAGAGGAGCGCTGCTGGATCTCATCCTCACTAACAAGGAGGATCTGGTTGAAGCAGTAAGGGTTGAGGGCTGCCTTGGTTGCAGCGACCACGAGATGGTGGAGTTCAGGATCTTGTGTGGTAGGACTAGTAGAATACCAAGTAGAATTGCAACCCTGGACTTTCGCAGGGCACACTTTGGCCTTTTCAAGCAATTGCTAGGGGAAATCCCATGGGCAAGGCTGCTTGAAGGTAAAGGGGACCAAGATAGTTGGTTGACATTCAAGGACTGCTTTTTCCGTGCTCAAGATCGGAGCGTCCCGACACGTAGGAAGTCAAGGAAGAGGGCCAAGAGACCTGCGTGGCTAAATAGGGAATTGCTGGGTATGCTCAGGTGGAAGAGGAGAGTTTACAGGTCATGGAAGGAGGGGCTGGCCACTTGGGAGGAATATAAGGCTGCTGCTAGAGGATGTAGGAAGGCAGCTAGGAGGACTAAGGCATCCTTAGAATTAAACCTGGCAAGAAGGGTCAAGGACAGCAAAAAGAGCTTTTTCAAATACATGGCAGACAAAACTAACACCAGAGGCAATGTAGGCCCACTGATGAACGGGATGGGTGCCCTGGTGACGGAAGATACAGATATGGCAGAGTTACTGAATGCCTTCTTTGTCTCTGTCTACTCTGCTGCAGGCAGTCCTGAAGAGCCCTGTACCCCTGAGACATTAGATGAAGTCAGGTCGACGGAGCGGTTTGCCTTAGTCGATGAGGAATGGGTTAGAGATCAGTTGAGCAATCTGGACATCCATAAATCCATGGGTTCAGATGGGATGCACCCGCGGGTGCTGAGGGAAGTGGCGGAAGTCATTGCTAGACCACTCTCCATCATCTTTACCAAGTCTTGGGAAACGGGAGAGGTGCCTGAGGACTGGAGGAAAGCAAATGTCACTCCAGTCTTCAAAAAGCGCAAGAAGGAGGACCCGGGTAACTATAGACCGGTCAGCCTCACCTCCATCCCTGGGAAAGTGATGGAACACCTTATCCTTGGTACCATCTTAAGGCATATCAAGGATAAGAAGGTTATGAGGGGCAGTCAACATGGCTTCACCAGGGGGAAATCATGTTTGACCAATATCTTAGCCTTTTATGAGGAAATAACACGGTGGATGGATGATGGCAGAGCGGTGGATGTGGTCTACCTTGACTTCAGCAAAGCATTTGACACAGTCTCCCACAGCATCCTCACGGCTAAAATGAGGAAGTGTGGACTAGATGATCGGGTAGTGAAGTGGACTGCGAACTGGCTGAACGAGAGAAGCCAGAGAGTTGTAGTCTATGGGGCGGAGTCTAGTTGGAGGCCTGTAACTAGTGGAGTGCCTCAAGGGTCAGTACTGGGACCGGTATTATTTAATATATTCATCAATGATTTAGATGAGGGAATTGAGTGTACTATCAGCAAGTTTGCTGATGACGCTAAGCTGGGAGGAGTGGCTGACACGCCAGAAGGCTGAGCTGCCATCCAGCGAGACCTGGACAGGCTGGAGAGTTGGGCAGGGAGTAACTTGATGAAATATAACAAGGGAAAGTGTAGAGTCCTGCATCTGGGCAGGAACAACCCCAGGTTCCAGTATAGGTTGGGGAACGACCTGTTAGAGAGCAGTGTAGGGGAGAGGGACCTGGGGGTCCTAGTGGACGACAGGATGACCATGAGCCAACACTGTGCCCTTGTGGCTAAGAAGGCCAATGGCGTCCTGGGGTGTATTAGAAGGGCGGTGGTTAGTAGGTCGAGAGAGGTCCTCCTTCCCCTCTACTCTGCCCTGGTGAGACCGCATCTGGAGTATTGTGTCTAGTTCTGGGCCCCTCAGCTCAAGAAGGACAGGGAGCTGCTGGAGAGAGTCCAGCGCAGGGCAACGAAGATGATTAAGGGAGTGGAGCATCTCCCTTATGAGGAAAGACTGAGGGAGCTGGGTCTCTATAGTTTGGAGAAGAGGAGACTGAGGGGGGACCTTATAAGTGTCTATAAATATATAAAGGGGGAGTGTCACGAGGATGGAGCCAGGCTCTACTCGGTGGCAAACAATGATAGGACAAGGGGTAATGGGTACAAACTGGAACACAAGAGGTTCCACTTAAACTTGAGAAGAAACTTCTTCTCAGTGAGGGTGACAGAACACTGGAACAGGCTGCCCAGGGAGGTTGTGGAGTCTCCTTCCCTGGAGACATTCAAAACCCGCCTGGACACATTCCTGTGTAACATTATCTAGGTGTTCCTGCTCCGGCAGGGGGATTGGACTTGATGATCTTTTGAGGTCCCTTCCAATCTCTAGCATACTGTGATACTGTGATAGTGTGACTGCCCAGTCTACCACTAAACCATGTCACTAAGGGCCTCATCTACATTATTTTTAAACACTTCCAAGGATGGTGATTCTACCATATCCATCCTGTTCCAATGCCTGACTACCTTTTCAGCGAAGAAATTTTCCGTAATATCCAGCCTACATCTCCCCTGATCCATCTTGAGGCCATTTCCTCTTGTCCTATCACTTGTTATTTGGGAGAAGAGACCAGCCACCTCCAGAATTATCATATCAACTTCACTGTTCTGTGCTACACTCACCAATGTTTTAGAAAAGGTGCCATTCAGGATTTTTATGAGCTCCTATAAACCAAGAACAAAATTTCTATCTGTCCACTGCAATCGTAATACCTGATACTGCTTTGCACTGTAGAAATACAAGCTTTTATAATGAACAGGTTCTTGTGTCCTGGATTTGGCTGTAACAGATATTTTTCTCCTTCTTACTATCTGGTGCAGTACTGTATTTTCAACTTTAGCTTGAGAACAGTGTCGATAACACACCAATGTTTTTAGTTGTTGCTCAGTAATGTTTATTCCTATCAAGGACTTTCCAGTCTCTCAAGTTCTGCCAGGGAGGAAGGGCACAAGAAGCTGACACCTGTCAGGACACCTGACCCAAATTAGCCAAAGTGGTATTCCATAACACACCACATCATGTCCAGTATATGAACTAGGGGGAGTTACCTGGAAGGGCAGATCGTTGCTTGGGTAGGGTTGGGTATATCAGTTGGTGTGTGGTGGGTGGGTGGTACTGTGCATCACTTGTGTTTATTGTTTTCCCCTTTTATTTTTATATGCTCTCAACTTGTTATTTCCCTTATCATTATTATTACTGGTTGTAGCAGCAGTGATTTGTGTTATACCTTAGTTACTGTAAAGTTCTTATCTCAACCTGTGGGAGTTATATTCTTTTGATTCTCCTCCCCATCCCTGCGGGAGTGGGAAGAAAGGGGGGAGTGAGTGAGTGGCTGTGTGGTTCTGGGTTATCAGCTGGGCTTAAATGACGACAACACAGTTTATTAATACATTAAGGAATATACACATAAATTCATATACATATCTTTATATACACACACTCAGGCACTTATCTCGCTCTTGGGTACCAGCGATATTTGCATCACTTTTATTCAACTGCATTGTATACAACTGTATACACTGTATACAAAACCATGTGTACATGTTTTTGAGGCTCACTAAAAAGGATGGAAGGCACAAAGTGATGGTCACTATAACTATAAACGTCGTGGTTTAAGCCCAGCCGGCAACCCAGAAACAGTCAGCCGTTGGCTCACTCCCCCCCCTTCCTCCCCCACTCCCAGAGGGCCAGGAAGGAGAATCAAAAGAATGTAACTCCCACGGGTTGAGATATGAACAGTCCAGTAACTAAGGTATAACACAGATCACTACTGCTACCACCAGTAATAATAATGATAAGGGGAATAACAAGGGAAGAGAATACAACTGCTCACCACCCACAGACCAATACCCAGCCTGACTTGAGCAGCAATCTAGCCCTTCCGGTGACTGCCTTCAGTTTACATACTGGACATGATGAGCTGTGGTATGGAATACCTCTTTGGCTAGTTTGGGTCAGGTTTCCTGTCTCTGCTTCCTCCTGGCTTCCCCTCCCCCTGGCAGAGACTCAAAGTCCTTGGTCAGAGTAAACATTACTGAGCACCGACTAAAAACATTGGTGTTATCAGTGTTGTTCTCAGGTTGAAAGTCAAAAACACAGCACTGTACCAGCTACTAAGAAGGACAAAAATGACTGTGACTGCTGAACCCAGGACACTTAAATCTCTGGGGAGGTGTAATTTCTAGTTCCTCTTTCAGAATTTTTGCAAAAAGAAGCTTTACATCCTGACCTGCCTCTCAGGTCATATCCTCAGTTATATTTCTGTATACGCCATAAAATACTTTTAGACTGTTTATTTCTACTGATGCAGATTTCAGCTTTTCTTGTTTGTTTCTTTGTACTTTACTTGTATACAGGGATATTTTCATGGTATGAAATAGAGTTCGCTACATCCATTAATAAATTCCCCTTCAGAAAGAGAAAGTAGGAATGGGATGAAAAGATGTAATTCCTTAGTTACTATGTTCTTTTAAACATTGTTTCGGCTCTTCATACACTCACCTTTATCTTTTTTTATGCTGTGATATTACGTTGCCTTGAGTAAGATAAAAATCTATGTGTTTCTCAGATAATCTTTGTTTTAAAGAGCAAAAATATTAAAAGGATTTTTTAAATGGAATTCTTTGAAATTTACATAAGGTGTCAGCTTTGTACCAAGCTAAAAAAGCCACAACATCAGTTCTGGAAGTACTGAAGGATGAAGTTTGCATAGCTAAATAACAAAGTCAAAGAATATAAGTTGGCATCATCTGCTTAGAAAGGGAGAAGCATATTGATGCATTTTTTCACTCAGTTCAGAGACAAGGCCAGCCAACTTAGACTCTGCAAGAATATCAAAAAAATGAGCAAAACATAATTCTCACCTTACAAGCTATAATGACAGAGATTGAAGATACTGTCACAATTCTGTAAAGCCTAAAAATTTTCTAAAAAGGGATGGTTTATGCTGGTAATGTTTCATCACTAACTATTCATCTGGTAGACCACTATTCCACAATGGCAGTATTATCTCCTCATTGGCATGTCCTTGTTCTGTTAGTGCACTGGAGAATATAAAGACATTGATTTATCCGTGATTGTAATGGTCTCAGGAATCCATATAAAAAAAACACCTTCATGACTCACAGAGGCAGTGTCAGCACTTTGTGCTTCATTACAGCATTTGGTTCGGTTTTAAAATAAAAAATCCACGGAACTAAGCTTCCCCAGACAAAAGTAGGAATTAGTCCAGCGTAAAAATACATACGTGATTACATAAACCAGCAAAATATTAGTTAAAAAAGCTTTAATTCTCCTCCCTGGTTTTGGCTGTTTTTTTTTCTTTTTTTTTTTTTTTTTTTCCTTCAGTTTAATAAGTTCTGTTGCCTAAGTTTGTAAAACTCAGTTCTGAACTCTGAAGATAATAAAACACTCCAGGAAATAAATACATAAAAATGTACTTGCTGACTGAAACAAATTTCTCACCTGTGGGGATATGGATTAAAAGGAAGCTGACTCTTTTTGTCACTAGTCTCTTTTTTCCTATGTTTTCATAAGAATTATCCAAGTCAGGCTTATGAAAATATTTGACACTGCTGAGTCCCAAGAACTCTACTAGCAAGAGGCTGGAGTAAACGCCTTAGCATCACCCTGAGCATCTTAGAAGCCTAGAACCTGGCTCAGAATTACAAAATATAGCACTTAATGGTAAGCATTATTGAAACAATACTAATTTATTAGTATTCAAGTCAACATTAGGAGTTGCCTCACTGGTGATCAAAGCAAACCTTCAGCTTTTGAACTGTAGTTATCCTGCCAACTGAAGAAGGCTGTATCTCAGTTCTGACCCTGAGGCAGACTAATGAATGTATGTGCGGTCAACACAAGAACGAAAAACAGAGCAGTCAACATAACAGAAAATATTCCTTGTATAAATTAAAAGTAGCATTCTTCGTGTCCATTTTGCCACCTGTAGTGTCTGAGGATCCAAAGGTTTCTTGTATTACAAGATGTGCAGTGAAAAAGTCGAATGCAATCAACAACATAAAACTGACTTGGTAATATGGGTAGGTTTATTGGGTATGGGTATATGGGTAGAGTATATGGATTATAATATAAGGAAAAAAAATCCTCAATATAAAAATTTTAGATTGAAGTAAATTTTGATCAGCAACACAATTTTCTTCCTTGGAAGAGGTCTTTCTCATCAGAGCCTGCTGGAGGTCAAAAGCACAATTTAGTAGAGTTATTTAGTTTAAGACTAACTCATTTTGGTGCCAGTGTGAAAACTAGATGCCTCACACCTGACCACAAATCACAGAGCTCAACTCAGCAGCTACAAAGGTATTTACTGTCATGTTAGACATCCTAGCATATCCTGGCTTTTGCCTCCTAGTCCAGCAGAGATGAGGTCTCTCCTGGATCCTGTGTGACACCACTGGTCTGCTGTGGATGTCTTGAAGGCTGTAGGTTCCTCAGATGACATAAGAACCTGTGCCCAGGCAGCACAACAGAACCTAAATGGGGAGATTCACTTGGAGATGAAGGGTGTAACTACATTAGTGTTTTGAACTGGGAGCTGTCTTAAGCACTGGTCCTCTAAAACTGAGGCTAACTACAAATATCAAGTCTGAAGTCTTGAAGCACCTAAGATTGAGATTTATGATCCTAAAACATTTCTTCTGAGCAGGCTTGTAGCTTCAGCCTTGGCAGAGTGTCTATTAAATAGAAGTTCCTCACGCATCATACGGGAAGTTTTTGAGCCAGTTGGCATGCTGCAAGAACATCTAATACATACATTTCTGATCAGTCTGCCCACAAAACACAGCTGATACCACTATTTTTTTTCCAGAAATGCTCAATACCACAATACTGCAGTGAACTGCCAAACCTGGTACAAACCCTATTTTGGCCTGAAGCTACATTTCTAATAAGAATGGTTATTGCTACAACTAGGCTTTAAGCTATTCTGTGATACTGGTACTCTTCCTTAGTTACATGTAACTCCTGCTCCCTCCCCCCTTCCTCCTCCCAATTTCAAAGATTAATTCAGCAAAGAGAAGTTGTCAAAGAAAGCATGACTATCCAAATTTGGGTTTGGGACATACTCTTGGAGAAGAAAGTTTCAGATTTCAGTCCATGGTCCAGTTTTAAAACATGTTAACAGCCTTTAGAGTAGAAAGAGAACTCAATGGTAAATTTATCTATTCTCCTTCATTAGCATTTTAAGAAGAAAGATGCACCTCCTCTTTATTCCTTAGTTTTCTAGTTGCAGAAGAAAATTCAGGACTGTAAATCATAATTATCCATAATGGGCTTCATAAATAATTATACCTATTTACTCATAAATGAGCAAAACTCAAGCAAGTATATGAAAGTTTTGAGAACATTGCAACTAGGATGATGACCACAGTATTTTGACACAGAAAAAGACTGGAAATAGCAATCTTTTAAAGTTCTTGCTTTCCGTTCTCAAAATACCTTTTAATTTAAGATTTAAATCTTATTGTTTAAGTATACAATATATCTGTAAAGGCTTTGCTTACAGACAGTATTCTAATTTTCGTTTGAAATGTTAATTTCACAGAGATGGGGTACATCATATTTTGCTTTTGCTTTCCCCTTCACTGAGAAAGCAAAACCCATTGCGTATTTCTGTTTCCTGAATCAGCTTCTCTGCTTTTCACAGAAACTAGCATTGATCACAGAAATGACAAGTAGAAAAGTATTTTTCTGCATGACTAATCCATCTCTTGGATTTTTCAGTCCACATGGTAGAAATGTCATTGATATTTTGGTCTGTTTATTTTTATGAAGTTACAGCATACGAACAACAAGTTATCCACTGAGCTAAGTGTGGTTTCTCCTAAGAAAAGTGTGAAATCTCTCATGTACTGCTCATGTGCATCAAACCCAGAAAAACAAGTGGGAATTTTTGCATTTTAAAATCAGGGAAATGTAAGCAGGTATTAATTCAGAAATTGAAAAAATATGTTATACTCACAAACTATCATATTAATATAACTATACTGATTCTGTTGAATGCATCAAAGAATTCAACTTTCAAGCAAACCAGTGATATAACTAATTAACACTATCCCTGTTATACAGATGCAGAAACCAGAATTTAAAAGTGTTAATGTAATTAACATGTTCAAAGTGAAAATCTGTGTCAGAGCAAAGAAAAAAAACTTCAGAATTACTTGGATCATATCACCAACACAAATGATATAAGTAATTTCTTGCTTACATCAACTTTAAAAGCAGATTTGATGATTTGATATTGATGCTATTGGAAAGGCTGTTTTATAAAACTTTTAGGAATATCTTCTCAAACAGCTTCACCAACTAAATCACTTCAAGATCCATGATTAGAAGTCTGCAGCCAATAATAAGAGCCTTATGTCACCTCAGAATATGAAAACTATTGTTGAAAAAAGTTGTTTTAAGATTGCACTGAAACACATTTCTGTCTTGATGAGGTTAAGTGAGTGGCTTTGTTCATTACAGTCTACCCTCCTATGATTTTCCCATTATCTCATAACACTAGATGAATTTTCAAACTTATTCTTTATGATTTCAATACTTTAAAGCTAACTTGACAGAGAGAGTATTCTTTTGCTTTGTCAAAAAAATTCCTTATTTCACTAACATGTAAGGGTGTGGGCTGTCTTTCAAACCTTCATTTAATGCTTTTTGATCACACATTTATAACAGTAACCCAAATAAATTAGTAAGATTGCAAGATGATGAAAAAGTTAGTATAACAATCATTGATGTCCATCAGTGTGTCTGAGAACTGACCGTATCTCACGATAATTATCTGAAGGAAAAATTTAACTCGTTTGTTGCCAAACTGTGATTTATCTAAGCATATCTGTTATTTAAATATAGGGTTTTGTGTTTTTTAATTATTTTATCCAAAGGGAATAACAGTGATGTGTCTTCTGCCAATATTGTGATATTGTAATTTTTTAGCTGTATTTTATCTTTTAAATTAACCTCACATCATATTAATTCTCTTCCATTATTGGATGACTACAACCAGGACTGAGACAGGAGCACTGATACATATAAATCTGAAATTTGCTTGCTTAAACGCTGATTTATACGCATACCTTAACATTACATTTCAGAGGGTAGTAAGATTAAATGTGACCAGGAAAATCAAATGTTTCACCCCTTAGAAACAGCCTGTGTAGAATTTTCAGCTTGTTTCTTACATTAACACTTGTTTTTGGTTAGTGTTTTTAAAAGTCAAGATTATTTCAAAATACTTGTTTACATTTCCATTAAAATAAAATTGAATTTTGGGGTTTTGTTTCTTTAGATTTTTCTGTGAATATGTTTCAGATTAACAGTTTTTTGTACTCCTGCATTTTTCTACTCACAAAATGCCATCAAGAGAGTTTATAGGCCTTCTGATGTCTGTATAACCATTCCTGATGGATACTGGCATAAAAGTAAACTAGTAATGCAAAGAAAATCAAAGGAGACTATGATGAAAAGCTGTAACTTCCCTGAAATTTACAGAAAGTAGAAATAAAATTAAACCTGCATTTTCATTTAGTCATAATACATGTTTACAATAAACCCAAGTTTTCCAGTGAAATTTTCCTTTCAAAAAGATGAAAACTTTCCCTTGTTTTGCCTTCTGTGAAGATGTATGCCTGAAGGCTGATCTTAAGAACTGCTACTAGTCGTGTATGCATAAAAGTTAGAACAACCTTCAAAAAAATTTGCTAAAGCATTTGCAAAATCAATTTACTACCTGCAGTAATAACCGCTAATCAAATATCTTCCTGCCAAACTCAAAGGCACTATGACCATTTCATTTTTCAGTCTTGTCAAATACAATGAATTGGATTTAAAACACAGACTACTTACATAATGCAGGTTCCTCAGTGAATTAACATATTTAAAAAAAAAATAAATTCCCTAAAGAGAGGTCTGGGAGTCAAGCAAAGAAAGTAAAGACCCTATTATACGTTCAGTTGCCAGGTATATTAACAACTAAAAAGAAATTAAAGAAAGCCTGCAAACATTTTAAATCATGGAGGAGACATGGTTGAGGACTCTTGGAAGAAGGTCCAAGAGTCCTGGTTGTGCTGGAGTAGCTCTGAGGGGTACTGCGGCTGAGGGAAAACCACCCTGGGGCAGAAACTGCTGAAGGTATGTGGCCCATGGGCAACCCGTGCCAGAAAAAAAAAGCAAGAGGCAACAGACAAAAACAAGGACTGAAGAGCAGAAAGAAACCACCACTTCTTATGGATTACACTGCCACCACCAGAGTCTTCAAAGAATGCTGTCAGCCTCATAAGAGAGGATTATCTTCAAGCTGTAGAATATCCTAAATTTACTACTTCTTTAAGCTCTGCTGTTATGATTTCCTTTCTACTTCAAAGACTACTTGACTACTTTGAACTCTTTTCTTTAGTCATAAGCACCTTAGGGAGCCATTTACACAGAACTTACAAATAATAAATTTGCGAATCAATATTGGTGACCTGGGAAGATATTTCTTATATGTAACCTTCATAACCATTACATAAAATAGAGCAACGTAAGAACAAAATCCTGCTAGATTCTAAATATAAACGTTAGAATAAACAGAAAGATACAAATTAGAAAGTTGTTGCTTTAAGGCATGTTCCAATAGAAACATCAATGCATCAGTCAGCTATGTTATAGATGATCAGTGTTTCTTAGCTGCTTTCAAAAAATGTAAACTGCAACCTCTTGTAAGCTAGGTGCTCATTATTAAGAATCAGATATCTTGGAAACATTCTATCCTGTAGTGTCCATATTTATAACCAACAATAGGATGACTTTTTCATTTAGAATTTAATTCAAGACCTTCTGTGGTGAATAAGACTGTTAAAAGCTTCCAATACCGATTCCCATTTTAAGATAGAGAGTTTAGGAGAAAAGATGAAGGTAACAACCTGAGCCTGCAGGAAGCAAAAGTCTGTAGGATTTAAGTTTTTGAAGCTGAATCACAGAATCATTTAGGTTGGAAAACATCTTTAGAACTGTAATAAAACAAAAATGAAAGGATCTGGAACCTTAAAATTAAAAACACAGGAGTAATTTCTAGCCTTTTATTCTTGTAAATAGTGGAAGTGATGTTAAGAAAACCTGGGGGAAAAGTAAAAGCTCACAAATTAAGAAAAATCAAGGACTGCACTCCCCACAAAGGAAGGTGCCCCTGCCCATGGCAGTGGGGTTTGAACTAGTTGATCTTTAAGGTTCCTTCCAACCCAAATAATTCTATGATCTTATGCTATGCATCTTCACACGATGCCTATCTTTCCTGTTAAGCATGGATCACAACAGCACCTTAAAGCACACGTATCTGTGCATGTGTATGTTTGAATATCCTGGATGTCCAATTGTGAGATATTTAGATAGTACCTCGAAAACATCCTTGTCTTTTCTGTAACTGCATCTTACATATGTTATGCAGATTTGATGTCCTCTTTTTCTCATTGATATAAAGCTTGTCATCTAATTAAGTCAAATAGCCTTGCATAGCAAAATGAGACTATTTTACATTAAGCTTTGATGTATGTTTCTTCCTTCTTCTAAAATAGTGTTTTTGTGAGCTGCAAGAAATTTCTAACTGCAGCAATCTTTTCTCTAGCTAAGGTAACTTGATTAGCCCCTTACTTTTACTGACAGTATGTTTCTGCCTAACCTCTGTGCTGGGGTTGAGGAAATTACCTGTGAAGGAGTTGCAAAAACACTCAGATGCAAAAGCAAAACTTGTTCAGGGGGAATAGCAGACCAACTATCTCCTCCTGACAGGCATGCTCATTACCCTGGCATGGGAGGAAGCAGACAGGTTGCTGATTCAGTTCCAGTTCTGCATTTTTCCCTGGAGTGGCTCAATGGAAGCCAGGAAACAGACAATCCCAGCCAAGGAAAATTACAGCACATCAAAATGTAGCACTGCCTCAAGACATTTGACTGTCCTATAACTGCTTCACAGTATTTCTCTCTCCAAGGCACACCCCACAAACGTTGGCTTAAGACAGGAGTAAAACCCATGAAATTTGAATGGGTAAATGTAACTTATGATCATAATTCATGAAATGCACAGAAACTGCAGTTTGTAAAGATAGTGAGTGAAAGAACTAGCTATAAATAAAAACCTTTCAGGAGTGAGAAACATTCTCTAATATAAAATGCAGGGAATATAGGAATATTTCTGTATGCATAATAGAGCCTCATCCTGTTTCGACAATGCTTGCTTGTCTATCTAAACCCCTAAGTGACTGCCACTGCTAACATACGATAAGCAGATAAAACATTCAACATGAAAGATAAATCTAGCAGCAAAATCCTAACCATAAAAGTTTAAAATTGGGTATGACCACACCTTGAAAGCCATGTTAAGTTTTGGTCCCCTCACTACAAGACAGACATTGAGGTGCTGGAACATGTCCAGAGAAGGGCAACAAAGTTCGTCAAGGGTCTATAGCCCAAGTCTTACAAGAAGCAACTGAGGGAACTGGGGTTGTTTAGTCTGGAGAAAAGGAGGCTCAGGGGGAACCTTATCGCTCTCTAGGACTACTCAAAAGGAGGTTTTACTGAGGTGGTTGTTGGTCTCTTCTCCCAAGTAACAAGCAATAGCACACTAGGAAATGGTCTTAAGTAGAGCCCAGGAAGGTTTAGATTTGATATTGGGAAAAATTTTTGTAACGGAGGAATTGCCACACATTTAGCGCAGGCTGCCCAGGGAAGTGGTGGAGTCACCATCCCTGGAGGTATTTAGAAGATGTGCAGATGTGGTGCTTGATTTACTGGCTTGGCAGTGCTACGTTAACAGTTGGACTCAATCTTAAAGGTCTTTTCCAACCTGAACAATTCTGTAACTATCAAGAAGAGAGTCCAAATGACAGTCTTCTGAGGCTGGGTGTTTTTTGCATAGCAAACTTCAAGAGAATCAAAGGCAGACCCATGTGTGGAAAGCTAAATTTGCAGAGTACCTGGAAAGAAGTCTGGATGGCATCTAGCAGTTTATCAAACATCAAAATTTGTCTCAAATTCAAGAGAAAAAAATCTGGTTTAGAAAAGGTTTCAACTGTTTGATTTGTAAAGATATTTCCTGGCCAAACTACAACTGTACCTTATAGCTAGCTCACTATTTCAATGACATTAACTGCCCAATAGTTTCATATTAAGTTTTGCTCAAGTTCATTTCAAATGGCCAAAATTGATGCTAGTATACTCCTAAAGAAAGGGTAAAAGTACATGTTGATGCACAGAACACAGCTCCTTCATCCAAGCCTGTGATTCTAGCTGACCTAGCCAGGGCTTCTCTCTGGTCGTTTTGGTTTATTAGAAGCAGATACTACTGCAAGTGCTGACACCAGAATTACACCAAAGGATAAGTGACAAGAAAACAGTCCATTAGTATCTCTCCGTATTGTCCATAAGTCAGATTTTGTGTCTATAACAAATGTTTATTCTTATATTTTAAATGAAAACTAAAGATTGCTGCTCCCTCAAAAAAACAAACCCACAAACAAAAAAAAAAAACCCAAAACTCCAATATTTTCTCCAATTCTGTAGATGAGTCAAAACAAAAACAGATGAGCAGATAGGGAAATTAGCAATACAAAAGCAGCAGAATCAAGGAGTTTGTAACAACAGCATTAAGAAAACAACATCGTTTCGACTGAGTGTCCTAAGTTAAATATCTTCCTTACAGAAAAAGAAGCTAAACTAAATTTACTGAATGCAAAAATAAACTACTGAATAAACATGAACAACTAATGGCACTCATGATGGTAATGCCTCCGTTCCTGTCTTTGCATTACTTTTCACATAGGGAAAAAAAATATCTGTATTTCTCTATCAAATGACACTGACTGTAGCTCAGTCTTTCACCTCTATTTTATCTGCATGTTCAAAGAAATGCTACCTACAAAGACAAGCAGATACAAAAAAAGAGATATTAAAATCTTCAGTTATTCCTGTATCATCGGGCATAGTTTAGACTAGTTTTATTAGGTTTGTGCTTTGAGGCCAAATTTCTCAAGCATATCTTGCTACTAATTAACTTTGGTACAGTAGAAAACTTGTATCTAAGAGGAGTAAAATTAAGTCCTTAGGAGCATGGGGAAAGTTAAAACTTTCTGCTAAAACAAGTTGGATTTGAGCTGCACCAGAATTGTGGCAAATATGTTTTGCAGGATTAAGTAAATTTCTTATTACTATAACACATATATTGCAAGACATACAATCCAGAAGGGGCATCAGATCAGCACTGCAGGTATCCTATGCAAAGAAAGCTAACTGCTTTTATACAGTGCCTTTTTTCTTTTTCCAAAGGGAGACAGTTATGCCTTGCACAAGTATTGTTAGGGAATATCACGTGGAAATCTGTATTTTGAATAAAAATACAGTTATGAAAAGTATTGTGTCTTAACTGTAGGTGTAAAGCTCAGCTATCAGAAAACATGTATTGTATAAACAAAACATCCCATAATATGCAATACAGTATAGTAAAGGAAAATTCTCTTAGATCTACATGACTGATCTCTGTTCAAACACGCTACATCCTCTCAGTATGCAGAACTCACACTGATATCAACAGGAGGTCCACAGAGTCAGCAGGAGCACAGTATGAGAGCCAAGATTTCTTGTGACCCAATTTAGATTCTTCCACCATCAATATATTATGTAAAAGAGATGTAAACAAGACTGTATCTGTGCAGTGTTGGCAAATGCATATGAATCTGAGGAAAAACACTGATGAAGTAAAAACTAAATTCCAGAATGTAGGTATATGTATAGCCTGACTTTTAATTAATTACATGTCTTAATGTTCATCTAACACCTTTAAAAATCATAAGTTTTATGAAAGAGCTTACATTAAAATATGTGCTTGCACATAAATCTCTGTTGTACTTTTATGGAACAGAAAAAGACAATTAGGGATTGTGGGCTTGGAAAAATTATAAGTTACTACAGGTAAGATATAATGTGAATTGAAAGATAGCAGTTACCTATACGTATATGCTTACCCTAAATTTAATCACGTTTGTTTCTAGCTATCACAGAATTACGAAAATCTGTACACTAGAAGGCTGGATCTTGAGATTGTCTAGTCCAACTCCCCCTTGCTCACAGCATTTTCTCAGGACTAGTCTGGTTTGAAATATTGTCAAGATGGAGTCTGAGCACCTCGTAAGTGAAAGAAGTGGCTTTATTGCAGGGTGTACTTACAGACTTTATCGGCCATAACCAGCCTCATCTGGAGCCTCTATCCACACACCCAACCATAGGCACATGAGCCCCATTTTAGCTTGGGTCTTCATTCTCTCTACCAGTGACACCACATAAGCGCCTGTCTCCAGCTCAGCCACAGCTATGCCTAGCCATAGACACTGTTGATCTGGACCCCAACTGTGGGGCCTCCCAAACTGAGCTTAAGCGTGCATTGGCCATCTGCATGGAACTGAGTTAGGGACTGCATAGGTCAATTGGAAGAACATCGTAAGGTACGGCTCTGCAAGTACTATATAACACACATGTATTGTTTTTTTTAGATATCTGTGCTCTCAGATACTTATATTTATTCTACAGAACCTTCAATTATCCCATGCACTGTGTTACAGCTCAAAATGTCAAACAGCATATAGATTCTTTAGGTAATTAAAGGACTCTTTCTTAATAATAGTATTAAATTAGCTTTCTTGTAGTAGGGATGCAAAGAACAAATTAAACTCCAGCTCAGACTAAAAAAATGCTCTTGCTTGGTATAATGTCTATTGAGGGAGTACTCAGCTCAGTGGGCAGCCCATTCAAAGAGAATTTGCCCTCAAGTTGCTAATTTTCTCCTTATTTTTGATTGAAAAAAGAAATAATGATTTAATGGTTGATGTTCAACCACTAATTAGTTTTAGTTTGTATATATTTGCTTTCCTTAAACATTTAATGATTTTCATGCAATATTCACACAGCTAGCAAACTTCTCGCTTCTACTAAGCAAATACATGCTTAATAAGGAAACAAAAAAACCAAACCAGAGAAAACACTAAAGACAAAGACAATGCTCTAAGTAGGAAACTTTTGACAAAATATACAGTTCATCATTCCAAGCTGTCTTAAACTCAATATCAGTAGCTTTTTAGTTGATTTTTGCCTAGACTCAGTTTAATTATAACAGACTTCTGTCTCAGCAGTTTCAGAAACACTACTGACCAAAGAAAAAGATAGTCTTGCTTTTATGACATGAACGATTTACTAACAAATATGGAACTATGTAAAAGGTAGCAAAGGAGTCATTACAAACATGTGACAACTAAGATATCTGCTCATCAAATGTAAGATGAAAATGGTGAAGAAAAAAATATAGTCTGGTCACTTCCTCAATCTCTGAAATGTATCAAATGTATCTTTTCTCCAACCAGCATATTAGATTAATAATTAGAACCCTCTATTCATTTGATGATATATAGCTGTTCTGAAGTGATTATTTTCAAAGTGTGGGGTTTTAAACTGTAATTAAACAAGAAAGGCAGACATACGAAGAAAACAGAACACCTAATGTTAAAATACGTAAAACCCAGTTAAGTGGAAGGTAGTGATGAGAGGACTGCTGTTCACATAAACCCCTAAGTCTGTGACTTGTGTATTATGTGCTGTTGACAGTCAATAATTCACAACTTAAGGAGGAAGAATAAATTAAGGAAAAGGAAGCAAGAACCACAAAAGCATCTCTCACTGCCATGTGTTGACAAGAAAGTTTTTGTCCAGAGACTATCTTGCTTTCACTGCCAATTAGAAGGATGTAGTGCCAGATTCCAGAGAAACTGAAGAAACAGCCAATTGATAATTTTCTTCTAGAGATAATTAAGTGTCCAAGCACCTCATTTCTCCAGAGCTATAAACTTGAGGTTAGTGAGTTACCATAAAAGCAAAAGCTGCTAGTAGGTCTGAATCATAGTTTCTCTTGTACTGTTTCCTTGACCATGGCTGCATGGATATATGAGCAAATAAACCTTGTATGCACATTTACCAACAGGCCTATGGAAGACTGAAATTCATTTATATACTTCTACCACCAAACTTACTTTAATGTACCAACAAGTAGTAAGCAGCTGAAGAAACTTTTTTCTTTTTCCTACATAAAAAAGATTAAAAATAGATATACATTAAAAACTTTTATTTCCCTCATTGTTAAATTACGTACAGCTTGTTCTCTTATCAAATTGAGCCACTACTAAACATCACTAAACCTTACTTAGACACCACATGATATTATTAATAGCATTCCTGTTTAAATATATAATAAAAATAACCTAGAAGAAAGGTACTATTGACTCGTGAAAGAAAAAGTTATATTGCTTCTTTGAAATAATGTTGAATTTAACAAAACTTCTAACTTAGATATGATTGGAGACTGACGATCAACAGTTTCTCCAGAATTTCTTAAAACTTGCAGAAACCACCTACTCAAGGTCCTCAAACAACTTTGAGAGCTAAAAATACAAACACCAATGCAAACTAACATATGTTGAACCAGTCACCTGACTGACATATCTTCTTTCTTCTCTTCACCACAGTTGTTATACCTAGAGAAAAAGCAGCAGTTTCTGATGTATATAGTTGACTGGTAAGGAGCAAAGGAGTTTAATCAATTGCAGCTGATAATGGTGCCTTCTTTACTGATTTAGGCAAATTGGATGCACAGTCTAATTTCCTCATTAACTGACTCAGCCAAATCTAAGGTTCATGAGAGAAGATTCTGATCCAAATACTTCTTCAAAGTACAAATGTTTTTTTTTTGGTGAACCTGCTGACATTTTGATGCTGTTACAGTTAGGAATTTGTCAGATTACATCACTGTTTTGGTTTGACCAAGGCAGACAGGAATGCTACAACATTCAAAGTAAGCTGGAATGTTGATTTATGAAATATTTGTTTAAAATAATTCATACCCCTGACTAGCTCATACAGAAAATGTATGACAATGATGTACTGGTTTATGCAGCCATCTCTGAATTAGAAATATGATTTACTCTCTTTTTCACATAGGGGTAATTGCAAAAGCTGTATGCCTGTGACAAGCAATGACAGAAAATAAACAATGAGGGCACTGTTCCACTCCAGATTATCGACCTTAAATATATTGACAGCCTAGTAAAGGATATTTACAATAAAAGAAAGATGAGTTTATTATATATAATTTTCAAGATTAAGGAAGGCTGCTTGAAAATACACAGCTTAGTTCTTTAAAAGTTAGAAGAGATGGATGAAATTAGGGCTGTTGTATATATGTCGTAGCTTTTTGTGTATCTTTGCAGCTTTTCTCTAGACTTTAGGAATGAAACCCCATTCCCAGCTAATGGCAAACTGAGCAGTACATCTGTATAGATCAGGAAAAGGTAATCCTACACAGACATAGCAATTGCCAGGAGCACAAACAGGGGTTTGTGAAACATCATCCTGAAAGACTGTCACTCGGTATCAAATGAGGACTGGGACTGATAGAAAAAAGAGATTTATGAACAGCAGTGCTGAACTTTCTATGAGATTTACCAAAAGAGATGGCAACAAAGTCCTAATACTAGGGATAATGTTGAAGGGAAAGGCTTATTCATAATCACTAAATAGATCATACAAATCGAAGAGGAAATGGTAGTGTTAATTTTCATCGTAGGGTGATTTTTTTCTTCATTTGGATTATAGAAAGAAAGGAGGCAACTGTTAAGTATATCCATGGCAAACATTTTTGCATTACGGTTCGGAATTTGTCATTACTATTCTGATAAACTCTGTCTGATGCTTCTTCTTCAGATCTTTTGATTCCATCACTGCTTTTTACCTGCTTGAAAATTTTGACATCTACACAATGACAATCACACTACAATATTCTTTCAAATACAACATCTATTCTAGAATTTCTTTGTTTCTTATAAGCATATGAAACTTAAAACCACAAAGTTTTGGCAACAACTAGACTTCACCAGTCAGTCTATTCCTACTTCTAGAATGTAAGTCCAAGGCATCAGCATGACTTAGTTTGAGTCACAATCAGGGCATTTTTATATGTCTGTCATCCACCTCCAGCCCCTCAGGTGGCTATGACCCATCTCTTTGGGCTATGTTGTGTGAAACAGAACTTGCTAAGACAGGATTAGGAGAGGAGGTCTGCCAGGTAACATGTCTCCAGATACCTCATTTTTAAGATGCCATAAGCTATTTTTCTGATGGATGTGGTGGTTTGATATTACTGAAATTTTCTGTTGCATGAGTTTCAGAACCAGTTTCTGCCATATTTTTAAGTTATGAGCACTTAAAATAGAAGGACTGGGTTAATTTTCATAAGCAGGGAACACGTCTGAACCTTCAGAGGAAATTGTAAACTACTACTCACCCAGATGCCTATTAAGCTCCCTGATCATAAATTCTCTGCCAAGTCAGATTTTCTGACAACGTAAAAGCTGTGGCAACTGCCTCATATGTGTTTCCAATACAGCTGGGAGATGATTCAGATACTGTACAGTACTTTTATAGTGGTAGAACAGATTTTGTCATTGCTTTGAAAGCTGCACTCTCTGGTCCAGGAGACAGTGCCAAGGATCTAGGATCCACACCTGCTCTGAACTTTAGCAAGTGTGCTAATTAGGCAAAGGTATCTAATTTATATAATGAAATGGTTATCCCAATGTTTTTCTACACTATATTTTTAATATAAATCTCTTCTATACTTACATTAGTTAACAGAGAAATAGCATGAATTTTCTCAAAATACCCTACATCCTATATAATTCTTCCTACTGTTTCTATGTCAAATGGGCATTGTGCAGTGTATTAATACTTATTTCTGAACATCACAGGATAGGGTTGGGTTCTGTATGACCTAGCATGTGCTTTGGCTCAATTCATTTATTTTTCAATTTATCTTAAACCTGTACAAAGATGCTGTTGCAGCTAAATGAATCACAGGCTATCTTACCTTTCTGGATACTCTTTGCCAAAAGCTTACGTAACAATAATGTGAGCAGAAGCTTCTAGATGCAGACCTCATGGGGGGAATCTTTCTGTCGATTTTAACAGCCAGTGAATCATCATGCTTTTAGAACACATTTTTTTGTGCATATTACTAATTACAATTTGCACTCAGTCCTTGTAAAATTTTAACTGTGGCTTCATTTTCCTGTCCAGGGCTTTTATGAGCATCTTTTAGTAGAAAACCTTCTGTGATGTTTCATTTCACTTGAGTAATTTCTACGTTTATGATATGTGAGCTATTGCAAATAGGCATTTATGACACTTGCACCTGACTCACTGCTTGGAAGTATAGTCTTGTTCTTGTTACACCCCAAGGAAAAAAATCTATGAATGATTAGCATTGCTTCCTCCAAATGTCTCTTCTGTTCTATTTCACACACTGCTGGAGAAATATTTAGACTTTTACAACAAATAGTGTAAAAATGTAAAATGCTGCCTGAACTTTTATAAAATGGAAGAGGTACCCTTTACAACATTACTAGCTTTTTTTTTTGTTTTAATTTCTTCAGCATTTTTTTCAGATACTTTACAATGGTTTCTTTAATCTACCTTACTGAATTGAAGACCATAGCTGGCATTTGGGAAAGAGGAAAAAGAAACATCATGTAAGACTAAACACCTAGTTATGTGGCAGTGCTTGAAGAAGTAGTCTTATTGTATGTTTGTGAAGCTAAGGAGTCAAAACCCACAAATATCTGACAAATGTCTCGCAGTCCTTTTGGGTAGGCAGCACTAAAACAGGCATGATAAATCAATAGAACAAATTGTCAGGCCAGTAATATGCCATGCCTTGCGCTGCTTCTCATTAAATACAGCAGCAATTGAGGAAAAAACATTACAGCATTCAGTGTCATTAATGAAATGTACTACCACAATTAGTCTGCTCACCAAGTATATTGTCTGCAACTTGGTTACTCTAAAACATTTTTCATGGAAGCATAGAAGAGTTAGGGTTGGAAAGGACCTTAAGATCATCAAGTTCCAACCCCGCTTCCCCACTAAAATATGTCACCCAAGGCTCTGTCCAGCCTGGCCTCGAACACTGCCAGGGATGGGGCATTAACAACTTCCTTGGGCAACCTATTCCAGTGCCTCACCACCCTCACAGTAAAGAACTTCTTTACATCTAATCTAAACTTCTGCAAGTTACGCAAGGGAGTAGTGCAATCCTTCCCACCCCAACAGCGCAGCAAAACAAAAACACTCACACAGAAGAAAATAGCAAATATATTACAGTTGCTCCTGAGAAAAACCCAGATAAGTCCTTCTACCCCGTCTTACTGTCTTGATGGGAATTTAAAAACATTCTAAATACCTGCCAACTTTCTTTGTCTCTTGAATTGTAATTTTGCTATTAGAAGCACCAGTTTACTGCCCTCAAACAGAATGTAGGTCACAATAACAGGAAATTGTGATTTTTTTGTGATGCATTCTGGGTTTGCAAGGTGCTTGGGGGGAATCTTTTAATCAGAAGGAAAAAAACTCAGTAAAATGCTTGGTCCCTTTTATGAATAAAGAAAGTACACTGGGATTACAAAGAAATACTGTGATTCTTTTAGATAAATAGTGAACATCAGATGACATAAATAAAATAGATTAGCCTACTTCTAATATTTTTAGTTTGAGGTTTTTGTGTTTTTTTTTTGTTTTTCTTTTTGTGACTTCTTTAAAGAAGAAAAGGCAGCTAGGGTTAATTATCAGATATTAATTATAACTTTTAAGCAAAACAAACCAAGATGTGGGTTTGTACACAGGGCTCTGAAATCTCACCCTCTAACTTTTACATGGATTTACAACTCAGTGGTGCTTAATAAGTATAGCTTCCACTTAATGAAGCCAGATCTCTATATTTTTAACACTCATTTGGAAAACCAATTAAGTCTGACTCTATTGAACAACTTGAACAGGAAATAAATCATGTGTTAAAACACTGGTGAAGAGCCAGACTTTCTATAATTAGAGTACTGATGTGCCCAAGGCTGATTGTGTGGTGTGCAGCATTATAGATTGACAACTTCAACTGTCCAAAGCAATTAAAATTGTGTATGTTCCCCTTGTTACACATGCTAGTATCCTGAATACCACTTTATCACATTTATCCTTCAAACCTGGGTTCAAATTCTTTACGATTTATAAGAAGCATAATATTCCTTCTTCAATAAATTCTAAGTAATAATACATGACCTGCAAGTCATGCTCTAGAAAAACATCTCACAACGACCATACAGTACTTGACAAAATATTTCGAGCCCTGAAGTTAAAAACAGATAAATAAATTTGGTAAGTAACTGAAGAATTCATCATAAATGAAATTCCTCACAAATTCAGATTCAGACTTGCAGTGACTACTATGATTAGTGTGAAATCTGAGAAATACATGGGTTTATACATGGTATGTGAGTACTTGATGGAGGCTCCATCTCAAGAACCATTACCATACTGTTACACTTGGACTCCGAGGTTCTCAGAGTGGCTGGCTTGGTTCCTACCAGTTAAATGGTAGTCTTAGCAATGAACTGTGGAAATGGGGGACTAGTCCCTACCTCTGAACCTAAGTTGGATTAAATACATCTGGATGATTTTGTCTAATTATTTCTCCAGAATTCTTGGACAAACTGTACACCAGAATTTTGAAAGAAAACACCACCCCAAACCCAAGAAACCAAAGTCAAACCAAACACCCCACCCAAAAACCAAACCAAAACAAAAACAACAAACAAAAACCAACCCAAGAAACCCATCAAAATCTACAACCAAAACAAAGATCAAAATATCACTCCCTCCACCACCACCTCCCAACAACCTGGTAAAGGATTTCTTCAAAGAATGCTTACAAGCACTTCTGATAAATTTTTCAAGCTGGGGATGGTACCCTGTGCCAGAAAGATAATAAACAAAACACATCAAAGAAATTTAATTAGAAGCCCATTATTCAACCTTAGCTTCAGAGTACATTGCAAATGAAAACATAATTAAAGTTTTGAAAATGAGCAGAAGAAAGATAAATGTGTGAAAGGTTTCTGCCAGATGTACTGTTTCGCAGTTGTAAAGGCCTAGAGTAGAACAACTAAGACATTCCTCCCACTGTGGCGTTTCAGTAGCTTGGACAAGCATCAGGTATAGTTAAGTCAACTTTTACAACAACATCTGGTGCACATTCTCGGTAGTTTCTAAGCAATTACTGTGCTATATGCCTACCACAGCTTATGCTTGTTTGTTTTTCATAGAATAGTTAGGGTTGGAAAGGACCTTAAGATCATCTACTTCCAACCCCCCTGCCGTGGGCAGGGACACCTTACGCTAAATCATATCACCCAAGGCCTCGTCCAACCTGGCCTTGAGCACTGCCAGGGATGGAGCATTCACAACCTCCCTGGGCAACCCATTCCAGTGCCTCACCACCCTAACAGAAAAGAACTTCTTCCTTATATCCAATCTAAACTTCCCCTGTTTAAGTTTTAACCCATTACCCCTTGTCCTACCACTACTACTATCACTACTCTAATGAAGTCCCTCTCCAGCTTTCTCGTAGTCCCCTTTAGGTACTGGAAGGCTGCTCTAAGGTCTCCATGCAGCCTTCTCTTCTCCAGGCTGAACCGCCACAACTTTCTCAGCCTGTCTTCATATGGGAGGTGCTCCAGGCCCCTGATCATCCTCGTGGCCCTTCTCTGGACTTGTTCCAACAGTTCCATGTCCTTTTTATGTTGAGGACACCAGAACTGCACACAATACTCCAAGTGAGGTCTCACAAGAGCAGAGTAGAGGGGCAGGATCACCTCCTTTGACCTGCTGGTCACTCTCCTTTTGATGCAGCCCAGGATACAATTGGCTTTTTGGGCTGTGAGCGCACACTGCCGGCTCATGTTCATTTTCTCATCAACCAACACCCCCAAGTCCTTCTCTGCAAGGCTGCTCTGAGTCTTTTCTCTGCCCAACCTGTAGCTGTGCCTGGGATTGCTCTGACCCAGGTGTAGGACCTTGCACTTGGCATGGTCAAACTTCATGAGGTTGGCATCAGCCCACCTCACAAGTGTGTTGAGGTGCCTCTGGATGGCATTCCTTCCCTCCAGTGTATCAACTGAACCACACAGCTTGGTGTCATTGGCAAACTTGCTGAGGGCGCACTCAATCCCACTGTCCATGTCACTGACAAAGATGTTAAACAAGACCGGTCCCAACACCGATCCCTGAGGGACACCACTCGTTACTGGTCTCCAGCCGGACATTGAGCCATTGACCACAACTCTTTGTGTGCGGCCATCCAGCCAGTTCTTTATCCACCGAGTGGTCCATCCATCAAATTGATGTTGCTCCAATTTAGAGACAAGTATGTCGTGTGGGACTGTGTCGAACGCTTTGCACAAGTCCAGGTATACGACATCAACTGCTCTACTCCTGTCCATCAGTTCTGTAGCCCCATCAGAGAAGGCCACCAAATTGGTCAGGCAGGATTTCCCCTTAGTGAAGCCATGCTGGCTGTCACCAAGCACCCTGTTGATTTTCATGTGCCTTAGCATGCCATCCAGGAGAATCTGGTCCAAGATTTTGCAAGGCACAGAGGTGAGACTGACTGGTCTGTTAATTCCCCAGGTCATCCATTTTTTTCCCCTTCTTGAAAATGGGGGTTATATTTCCCTTTTTCCAGTCATTGGGAACTTCACCTGACTGCCATGATTTCTCAAATATGATGGCCAGCAGCTTCGCAACTTCATTTGCCAGCTCCTTCAGGACCCGCAGATGGATCTCATCAGGACCCACGAACTTGTGTACATTCAGGTTCTTAAGATGGTCTCGAACCAGATCCTCTCCTACAGTGGGCCCAAGGTCTTCATTCTCACAGTCCCTGCATCTGCCTTCCAAGACTTGGGTGGTTTGGTCAGAGCCTTTGCCAGTGAAGACCGAGGCAAAGAAGTCATTCAGAACCTCAGCCTTCTCCAAATCCTGTGTAGCCAGTTCTCCCGAGAACTCTCACTCGTCTCACTGTCCTGAGGATCTCAAATTCGACCATCTCATGATCGCTGCATCCAAGGCTGCCCTGGAGAGTCACATTTCCAACGAGCCCTTTCCTCTTGGTGAGCATGAGGTCAAGCATGGCACCTCTCCTTGTCAGCTCCTCTATTACTTCCAGAAGGAAGTTGTCTTCCACACAATCAAGGAACCTCCTGGATTGCTTGTGCCAGGCCGTACTGTCCTTCCAACAGATGTCAGGGTAGTTGAAGTCACCCATGAGAACAAGGGCCTGCGAGTGTGAGGCTTTTCCAATCTGTCTATGGAGTGCTTCATCCGCAGGTTCTCCTTGATCAGGCGGTCTGTAACAGATCCCCACAGTAATGTCTCCCATAGCGATATTCCCTTTAACCCTGACCCACAAACTCTCTGTGGACTGCTCACCTGTTCCCAGACAGAGTTCCATACTCTCCAGCCTATCCCTAACATAAAGGGAAAGTCCCCCTCCCCGCCTGCCAGGCCTGTCTTTCCTAAAGAGCCTGTAACCTTCCATTCCAACACTTCAGTCATAGGATCCATCCCACCATGTTTCTGTGATGCCTATTATATCATACCCCCGTAGACATGCACACATCTCTAATTCTTCTTGTTTGTTCCCCATGCTATGGGCATTTGTATAGAGGCATCTGAGCTGAGCTCCAACTGAAGCCGGCTCATTGGCTGGAGCAGCTGGGATATCTCTACATTGCTCCGAGCATTTATTATAGGTTCTGGCATTGACTGGGTGTGTTGGGATGGAATGATGCCCCCCTCCCCCAACACATCTAGTTTAAAGCCTCCTTGACCAGTCTGGCAAGCCTCCTACCAAAACTGCTCTTTCCCTTCTTTATCAGACCAGCTCCATCAGCTTCCACTAGACCTGGCCTACAAGCTTGGGTCCCATGTTCAAGACACCCAAACCCCTACTATGACACCACCCTTTTAACCAGTTATTAACCTGGCTAATCCTCCTAGCTTTTTGTAGATCCTCCCCTGTATCCTGGAGAATTGACAAAAAGACTATCTGAGCTCCAGAGCCCCTAACCACCTCTCCCAGGGCTCTGTAGTCCTTCTTCATGTTCCCCAGGCTACTAATATCTATATCCCTAGCACCCACATGTATCACCAGGAGTGGGTAATAGTCCGTGGGACTTACTAGAGCAGGCAGCCTCTCTGCCACATCCCTGATCAGTGCCCCCCGTAGGCAACACACCTCCCTTGAGACGGGGTCTGGCCGGCAGATGAGTGCTTCTGTCCCTTTCAGTGTAGAGTCCTCTGCTACTAAGACCCGCCACTTTTTCCTAACAGCACCAGTAGAGATCTTCTTTACCAGATCTACCGTAATTCAGAAAGCTTGGAGATAGTCTTAACTGGTTACTGAAAATGAATGAACAAGGGTGTTTCCTTGCTTATATATCCCCTCAGGGGATAAAGAAGCCAGATGGTGTAGGAACACTTGCTGGGAAACTTTCAGCTGGTAGTTCCTTTATCAACTCAACAGACCAAGGAATCAAGTTTTTTTCAGAGCCTGCTAGAATGCTTGCATGAATAAATACAGCTAATCTTATATAAAAATCTATTGAAGACACTGTTATATACTTAAGATCTAGCATAGAAAAAGACTTTTTCCTACATGATTAAATCTACTCTGTCTTATAGCTAGATGTACCTCATGAATAAATTCAACTAAGTCCTAAAAAAAAAAAATCCTTCCTTCTCACCACACATCACATGTAAGTATTTAAAACTGAAAATAGTTTATTAGGTGTTCATGAATAGAAGGCAAAATCAGGCTTGAAATGGAAACAGAAGCTTTAAACACTGCAATTATTAATACTATGAACTATTTATAAAAGATAAAAACTTTGCCTAATACAATATTATTTATGAGAAGACTTAACAAATATAGATCATTAAGATAATAGGTAAAAGAGCAGTATGTGTGAAAAGCCCTTTTGAAGGTAGAAATCAAGTATTTCAGCTTGTAAATTTTACTTTCGACAAAGGCTCAGAATCTTTCCACTTAGTTTTAGGCATGTGACTGAGATATTTAGTTTGAGAGCACTGTTGCTTTACAATTCTTGTACTATTAAGTGAGAAAAAAATGGAATTTTTGTAGACAATATGCCCTGTATAAGATGTGAATTGCCCTTCAGTGGAGTTGCTAGGGAAACAGATCTGATAAACCAACATCTATTCATCTAAAAGACTGGTTCAGAAATGCTGAAAAAAATCATACTCAGAAGAATATTTATCAGCAACCACTATCAAAATAGAAAGACAATAAAAGCTACAGGGCTTTATCGTTGGTCCACTGCTATTCAGTATTTTATTTAATTACTTTGTAGAGTTATTAAATACAGTTGCATAGAAGACTTCAATATGGAATGGCAATGCAAATGTTTTGGAAATTCAAATTCATAACTTGAAAGACATTTTGATATATTGGTCAAAATGTTAAAAATTTGTTTTCTAAGGCATACCTATGCACTTCAAGTTTCTGCAATAATCATTGCTAAAATAAAAAAATATATACTATATACCTCACCAGTTCAGTCTTTTTCTTTTCTCAGAATTTTTTTTATCACAGTCACTATTTTTATCTTTCCTCCTATTGTACGTGTATGCACTATTTTATTGTTGATTAAAGAAAAGAAGCAGACCTTTGCAAATGGCTGTAATGGCAGATGTGGAGAACACCATCATGAACAACATGTCTTAGAGGAAGAAAAGGAGTGAAAGGAGCAAGAAAAAGAAGTAGATATGAAGTGCAGCCTTGACAGATGTAATATAAAACATTATGTTCCTAGAAGTAAAAAGGAGACTTTTCCAATTAATATGAAAGTACACACAGAGAAGGAAAGGATTTGAAGAGTGGGATGATACTGTTGAAGATGATTGAATATTTATTAAAAGGATTAACACAGCAAATCCTATTTCAGCTTGTTCCATATTGCTGAAAGAATTAAAATCGTAGCAAAAATACGTATACACAATGTGTGATGCAGAAAATGATTAATTCAATTCACATTTAGTGTACTAGGGGGAAAACCTTATTTAAAATTATGAGTAATTTACAAATCCATGTTTTAAGTCAGCTTTTGCCATCTTTCTTCAGTGAAATGACTGGAATGTCTACCAGAGTTTGCACCTCTTCATGATGAAAAGCTTCTGGTAATATTGAAGAACTATATAATATATAAAATTATATAGAATGTATATAAAAATATCTCTCCTTCACTTTTTTACAGAAAAAAATGTAGATATATTTGAAATTACAACAGAAGGATGGGAGAGATATATACATCTTATCTGAAGCAATTTTAACACATTTTTGTGAAGTGGTTAGATTTCACAAAAATGGCTGTAACATACCAAAGAAGAATGGAAGCAAAATCAAATTCAAAATGTAAGATAGGCAAGAAAAAGGAAAGAAGGGGAAATATAAGGTAGTGTCAGTAGAAAAGGGCAGAATGAGTGAACAAATGACATAATTAATATTTACGTTTATTCTTTTAGAACTTCAGATTCATATTTGAGTTACCTGGGATAGCTCAAACCTCATATATAGTGCAAGCTAACTGAGAACATGACCTTCTTCTTACCCAAGAGAATGAAAATAAAAAAGAACTATTTTCTTCTTTAATATGAAACCAGAATTGTGCAAGTTGAAGAACAGACAATATTTCCTCTCCATAAGGGCCATAAGATGATAGGTTGATGTATCAAGTAAATGAAGCCCCAACACTTACTGGTATTTTAAAGAGATAATCAGACACGGAGTTTGACCTACTAAAGTAGATTATAATTTTTCTGAACTGGGAGGTCTAGAGCAAATGACTGAAAAAAGCTTTTTAAATTTTTATTCAATAGTGGTAGCGGATAGAATTTTGTTTTACATTTCTAGATTAAATAACCCATCCACTGCACACACACACACCCCTCTCCTCCCAGTGAAATACATTAATACTTGTTAGAGTCACCTGAGAACTGACTCTTGGACCATGCCAAGTAGATTAAGGGGTAAAAACTGAACTGGGACATCCCTACCCCTCTCCCACCAGCACCTTGAGGAGACCAGGGAGGCAGAACAAGTGTATATGTGCAGGCTGAAGAGCCTCTGAGGGCTTGTTGTTAGGAAACTCAGATCTGATTGCAAGAGCATGCCTTTGACTTGTCTGTCGCTAACCATCCCTTTGCAGCCTTAATGCTGTCAAGAAAGCTTCTGCAAACAGAAAAGACAACAAAGGTCATTCCTAAATATGCTTATCAATAAGGAGCACAAAGTACAAATGTAAAGTCATGGAAATAATTAGCATGGCCATGCAGAGTTCAGTGTGGTATAGCTGCAGTCATAAACAGTAACAGCACTTTCTGCAGGACTATCCTGGGAAAATATACTTAACATTTCACATGGAAACGCAAGCTTTTCAAATGTTCCTAAGTCTTAGAAATTAATTCTGACCAATGAAAACAACAGCAATAATGGTAGAGAGACACCTAAAAAAAGTCTGAAAGATGAAACCTTCATAACAAGTATCTAAATTGAGATGACTTATTTCTGGGTATTAGTATCTTGCTGTCAGCACTGAAATTGTGGTAATTTTACGAGGTAGTTAACTTTCAAATACTGCTGTTTATCTACAATGCTCAAAGACATTGAATAAAAATAAACAAATTTACAGCACGGAAGAGAAATTCTGTCCAGTAATAAAAAAAACATTTTCAGCTGTACATATCCTAAGCCTCATGATTAACCTTTATCTTGAGACAAAAGTATTACTCAAATGCAAACAAGCCCATTTTTGTTATTCAGTAATATAAACTCACAAAGTTATTTGTGAGAAAGTTGCTATTTAAGTCTACCATCCACATAAAATCAAGCCTGTTATCATCATTTAGTGTTGGGCTAATTTCATGAGTTATAGTCAGCACAGGAAACTACTGGTTGGAAACCTATTTATTTCAGATACACACAAACATATAAAATGATTAAACAGACACAAAACCAGAACATTTATTATAAACAACTCAATTTTATCATATTAATGGGTGTATCATCAACTGGAAAGTATAAATTTCTAAGTCTTTTCAAACCAAATAAATTAAACAAGAATGGAAGAGCAGGAAGGGATGGGCTATTAAGTTTTCAGAAAAACACATTTTACTTTGATTTTAGTGACGGGTTTTCCTGTCAACTGTGGAACAAGGTTGTAATATGGGTAACTTGGAGCCTGCACACAACTGTGTCAAGTACATTCACTACCTTTAATCACAAGAGATTTTTTTGCGGATCTATGGAGTATTTCACAAATTGGCTTTTGTATTATACAGGTTAGGGTCAACTGGATATTTGCTTAAAAAAGGAAATTAAAAAGATTAAATCCTATTACATAAACCTTGCCTGCTTTATAATGCCTTATTAAGTACGGGTAAATAGGATTTATGCTAATCCACAAATTTATACCATTAATCCTATTTTACAGTGCATTTTTTTCTGATTTTTTTTTTTCAATTGCATTCTACAGTCCTCTTTCAACATTTCCTGAGTTTACTAGATATTCATGGGATAAAATAGCAAGAATGACTGCTTGGATTAAACATCCTGCCTGATCTATACGATTACAATTTGTATGGTCATTACCTGACACTAGAATGAGGGATGAGTATTTGACAAAAGACATGGCAATTTATTAGCATTTGCCTGCTGGCCTGAGTGACACTTTTATATTATGTCCATATTTTGTCCTGGACTCTTTTCAAAGTTTTCTGATTAAATTCTAGGATAGGCAGTTGCTGCAGCCTCTAAAGCATACTTTTGAAATAGCTTTGATAATGTTCTGTCATTCATATATTCTGGCACATTCTTTTCTACATATTGTATATTCCATTCTTTACCTTTTACCCCTCTGTTCACAAATCACTGTCACTAAAAATGTTGCACAGCAATCAAAGGGCTGCTTACTTTCACCGCACACGGTCACTAGGTGCAAGATAACATCTAAATACAAACTAAACTAAACACTAGCATACACTCTTCTAACATTAATCATTTAGGATTCTTGGACATGGCAGCTATTAATGATATAAAAAACTTCTACAAGGGCAAATACAACATCAGCCATTTTAGTCTGAAATTGCCCTGTATTCTAGGAAGCCTGCATTGCTGCTGTATACATCCCAGACTTTGCCCTTCCTCAAGGAACAGCCTGAGGAGCCTGACTACCATGCACGTATACGCCTACATATACGAACACTCCCCAACATGTGTGGTTTTTTGCTCTAGAAATACAATTTTTTTCCATAGCTGCATATTCATACACTGTGCAATGCAATGTGTCCTTATTTTTCCTGTAGACAGGGAACTTGCCTCTGATTGCAAGGAACTTGCCTTTGAACTTGCAACTATAACAGCTTGATCAACATCAGCACCCCAAAGCCATTAACTCTGATGCTACTGCTCTCTACAGCTACCTGAGAGGAGGTTGTAGTCAGGTGGGTGTCAGTGTCTTCTCCCAAGCAACAGGACAAGAGGAAACTGCGTTAAGTTGTTCCAGTGGAGGTTTAGATTAGATATTAGAAAAGATTTCTTCACTACAAGGTTGTTGAGCACTGGAACAGGCTGCCCATGGCAGTTGTTAAGACACCATTGGTGAAGGCATTTAGCCGATGTCTAGATGTGGTGCCTGGTGACATGGTTTAGTGGTGGACTTGACAATGCATGGTTAATGGTTGGACTCGGTGACCTTAAAGGTCTTTTCCAATGTAAACAATTCTGTGATTCTGTGATTCACATTGATGTACAAAGGATTAAAAGCAAGCATCACACATCATATCTGTGTCCAGTTCTCCAAGACCTTCCTAATGCTCCCTCTGCACAATGGCCTTGGAATCTCATCAGTAACTTTTGATGTGGTTTCAAGATGTATCTTCAGATTATAAACTGACAGCAAAGCACCCAGTGGCATTGTGTCCTTCCTAAGGTAGATAGGTTAAGGTTTTAACTGAATGGAAAACCTTCAGGCAAACCTAGGCATTGTAGAGAAAAAAGTGGTGCCAACAGTAACCTCTTGTAATTCATTTATGCCTCTTTTCATACTTTTCTCACAGTAATTTTGATTGTGTCATTTATGGCTGAAAACTTCTTATCTTGATAAACTTAATACCTTACTAATGCTTTACTTCATTGCTATTTCCATAGATTTTAGTGGCATCATGCATCAAGTAATATGAGAAAGTTAGCATCTGACCCATGACTTTTTAGCCTGGAGGAACCACTTCCAATCAAACCAATCAGCAAAAATGAATCGTGATTTATTAATCTATTTTGTACTTGCACTGTTGATTAACACATGAAACAATTTTTGTATTTTTTTCTGATAACAAAATCTGCAGGTGCTTTTTTCCCTATCTCTATCAAAATGATACATGACTTTTATTTCAGTCTGGCTTTTTTTGGCTTTAGTATAAAACAAAGGAAAATTGCTAATGAAGTTGAAGCCTTTTTTTCCCTAATATTCTAAGTATTGATACATGTTCAACTTGAAACAAGTTCAGCAAATTCTTCTAGTTCAAATCAAGCTCTTACATGCACACATTTAAATAGGATGGTGAAGAGGCACACATTTTTTGTAAATTATATAATAATATATATTTATTGCATATTGTATTGTTGTCAGAATTGGAACTCTAACTTGGACTTCTATTAACTGTATTCATCTTATACTCATAATGAAAAATTAAAGCATTTTCTTTTTTAGTTTACTTCATTATAAAAAATATACAATCCCCCAAATAGCTTCAGTTTATACTCATTGCCTCATACTGAAGCTAACGCACTGTAATTAGAAGGAAAAGGAACAAATGCTAAATTACATCTCCTGTTAAAAAAGATTTTTATGTATGAGTAATTAATTGAAAACTAAAACCCATAAATAGTTACAGAGTTAATAGTTATTCCTTTTAAAATTTACACTTCAGCATGTAATACATCTAGTCTTAAACAATGCTTTGCGAAACAGAGAGGTTTTTTTGAAAGAGATTTCATGTAGGATAGTTTGAACATACATAGAATCTGTACAGCAATTCATAGTAATTGATGCGATTGTGTTGAAAATATATTAATTTTCTATTTTTATATTTGTAAAATTTTAGTAACTTGGGTACTCACCACTTTTTCCTCCCCTATCCTGTACTAGCTCCCTAATTAATAATAGCCAACAAATTGTTACAATGATAACCCACAGCAAAAAGAGCATATTGCCCTCAGTGATGATAAAATTTTACTGCAGTGCCAGCCCCTTCTGACCGTTTGCAATTAATGTACGGACTGCTTTCAGCTGTGCTCTTTGCTGTGCTCCACCAGCACCCAGGAAGTTCCCAAGGCTTTTCAGAGCTCAAGAGGCAGCAGAAGGTGCCCCTTAAATGCAGTCTTTTCAGAGCATAAAACTGGATACTCTGCTCCAATCTCCTCAGTACAGCAGAGCTGGATTTCAGCTCCATGCTGGGTCTATAACAGTAAAGGAGCTAAAGCAGATGTTTTCCATCATTATCCCTATTTAGTTCAGTGAATTAATTTACCCTTGTAGTACACATGTGAAAGATCATATTTACATTTTGATGTGTATCACTTTTAGGACTGAATGTCCCAGAATGTATTCTTCCATCCCAGTCAGGTCAGTGGTAAGCTGCTCCATGCACACAACTTCTCTTCTTTGATCTTCAGAGATGCCTGCTCTTAAATGACGTTATAGAGGGTTTATCTTATTAGGAAAGCTAGACCAAGTGGCAAGACTAGGCATCTATATTTCATGCTCACTGAAATACATTTTGTTAGGTGCCACTGTATACAAGACTGGATCTAAGCCTAACTCATGATTTATCCGTTGTACTTTGCATCAGATACAGTGATAAGGAGTCATTGTATTACCATCTGCTACACAGCTGACTGAAAGTAATGCTAAGGTGAAATCCTACTTTCCAAAGGTAAGGGAAGTATTTAACCTTTACTCATCCCTGTCTGTACTTGTTCTCAGCAAGCATAAGGAGAAGAAGATGTGTAAGTCGACCATCAGAAAATCATCTTTACCACCCTCCTTGGAATTTTAAATCTGGAAATCTCATTTCAAAGACACTAATATTTTGTTACTAACTGGAGTTCGTAGTTATATATGGGGAGAAAAGTAGTTCTGAATATACAAATACCAACACTGTCTTCTAGTCCATGTCAATATTATTGTTTTAATTTGCAGCTGCCATTATCTGACCAGTACCTTTCTACATGGGTATTTATTTTTGACATAGTTAAGTATTGAGGCTCTTGATCTTGAAAAAGAGAGCAATATAAAGCAGTGGCTTAGTTTCATTACTGGCAACATCTCAGTGCATATTTCCCAGGACTCTACTATATCACACTATACATTACCTCAGTCGACAGCTTTGGGGATGTATTTTATTAAAATGTTAAAATACCAGCAATTTCTCTTTTAACTATAAAGTATTTTGTATGTATGTTCAAAAGTGGTCTCTGTAGAAAATGTATTCTTTGTGGAGAAAACCCACAGTTTAATATTTTCTTGGCATCATTTTTCCAACAGAAGATGGCTTTTGTTTGAAAAAATAAAAACAAAACCAAAACGAAACAACCAACAACAAAAGCCCCCCCCCCCCCCCCCCCAAATATCTGGTAAGAACTAGAATATATCTCTATTTACCTCTGTACAGCAATTAATATACTGCCAAGACAATACAGTTTGATAAAGAGTATTAAAAGTTGCAAAAAGCAGAAACTTTTAGTAGCTGCTACTGTCCCCCAAGACGGGAACAGTACTGCATAATGCTGTAACATATGAGAGTGTTCCCCCTCCTCAGAATTAGACCATAATTTGGACAATTAATGAAAGCATAAGAGAATCTGTTTTACTTAAATGCCTAATACAAAATCTAGAATCATGTGTATGTATTCAGTAGAGACAGTGATTCTGAACATTGGTTCTGGTTGTTTCAAAATAATATCCAAGGAGGTATATCCAGATGAGTGTTATGGAAAAAATATGCAGTATAAGACTGTTTTCACCTCTGAAAAAGATCAATTTTTATGCAACCGCCCACCATAGACAGTCTCCATTCTCTTTTCTAAATTTATCTGTGATAAACCCATGCATTCACTGGAACTACTCCACATTTACAGTACTGTGAGAACAGGAGTCAGACTGGCAAAGAATCCCCCATCACTGCTCTATGCTCTATCATGTTATGTTCAATGGAAGTCAGTATCAGCAGTGGAAACTGGTAAGCTAAGATCACTAAAATCAATTGTTTTAATATATTTATGAATTAATTGTTACAGATGGATTATCTGCAAAGCATGTCTGCTACAGCAAAATGTCAAAAGGCAGCAATTTCTTTTACGGAGGAAATATAAGATTACATATTAGTCTCCACAAAACCATGGTTGGACAAAAAAAACCATGCCTTTTATGCTTCTTTGATGGTACCCTGCCCACAGAAGAAGTCCTTCTTCCCTTATATCAGCCCTGCTCATTTTTTTTTATATGAAGGCTTCAAGACTGTAAATCTAAGTGCAAATAGGCATGACAATGCAAAAAAAATGTCATGAGTTATGCTGTGATAAAAAACATACACGGCATCTCAGCTGAAGAATTTATCTGGGAAGATGTTAAACAGCAGAAGAGAAATAAGTTTTACTCAGAGTTTTCCACAACATGGACAATTAAAAATAGCCAACTCACATTGAAAAGAATGTAATTCAGATGCAAAAACACAATACAAAGATGCTGAGTGCAAGCAACATGGGAATTGAAGAACTATTGTGTAAGCTTCAGGAAGCCCTTAAGCTCTGCAGTTAGATGGCTGCCGGGTGTGGGGTCATGAGTTCAAAATGTTATTGCTTTCTTATGATTATATTGTTACTCTATTTTATTCAAAATGACAACAAACCCTTCTGATTTGAAAGGTCTAAGGTCTTGCTTATCATTACTGTCTCTGTACTTAAGATTACTGGTATAGTGATATCACTGTGTTATGTTATTTGGTTATTTAGTCTCGTATAGTAGTAGTCAAGGTTGGAACTATCTAGAAAGGGCTGGAAATACAGTAATGTGCTTCACAGTTTCCCAGTGCAGATACAACTCCTCAGTTACAGCATGAATAATTTAAAACTGCTAACACTGAACTGCAGACTTACTATAGTAGCATTTATTAAAAAACATACTCATTTGAAGCAGTAATTGTTCTGCTACCAGGGCACAACCCTTCATAACATCCCTTTAACAAGCTGGTTTTTAGTTTTTTTTTTTTTTTTTATGAAGATAGAATTCTAATTTTTCCAGTAGCTACAAAGTGCAATGCATGAGTACCTTTCCTCATTTGTTTTTCATTATGTATCACTACCCAGAGGCAATCATTAGCTAATTTGCTGATTTACAGTTGTAGTTTATGAGCTTTAAACAATGCTAAGCCATTATGGTTCCATTTTAGTGTTATGAGAGGAAAATCACTGCCCTTTAAGTTGCATAAAAACATCTCTCAACCTATGCGCTTCTAGCTTCTCACACATCTAGAACTGTTATATTGCCTTCCTTGCTAGAATTAACCCTAAATAATGTTTAGTCTGCTGCTTCCTCCTAAACTGCAGAGAATTCTTTTTTGCCACCTATCACAATCTAAGGGTGCAAAATAAGTATATCATAAGAAGTAGCAGCGATTGCTTACTCAGGTTCCTAGTGAAATCCAAGCTGAAAAATAAATTGGTTACTGCTGGCTATTTTGGTTGGTTTTCCTTAGATAACTGAGACATTTTTCAGCATATTGTAAAATGCAAGCAAATGAACTGAAGTACAGTGTTTTAATTGCTCTAATGGGTACTGATAGGTAATGTGATTAAATGTTCCTCTGCATGCTAGCAAAGGAGTACAGGGAGATGATGGTGGATGGGACAGCCCAAATACCACCCTGCCCAGATCCTCCCATCACAGGAAGGGCATCCATCACTGGCTATTAGTCAACTGCATGTTACTGGAGGGACTGTGGATCAAAGGGTTTTGAGCATCAACCGCTGGAGACATGCTGTGGCCTCAGGGGTGTGATACTTGTGTGATAGTAACCGGGGAGACTGGGATTCAGGGGCAGGTACTGGGAAGACTGAGTTCTGAGGACAGCTGCTGGGAGATATATCTTATACATACTTCCCACTAGGGGACCTTCATCCTTCTCAGCCAGAGAGGGGAGTGGGATAAGGCTGCTGGTGCTGTCTGTGTTTGTGTGAGTGCCATGCGTTTGTCTGTTCTTTATGGCTGCACATGTATACGTGCATGTTTATTGCATACAGGCGTTTGTATGTGTGCCCCCTGGGTGTACATGCTCAGGCTCTGTTTTAAATTTTGGTGATTCCAACATGTTTTCTGTAAATATGCAGTGGGTTAGAACAGAGCCTCTGGCTGACAAGTGATACTACAGGAAGGAGATCATCCTCTGGACAAAGCACTCTGGTTAATATTAAAGCATGTTGTTTTCAATATCTTCCACGTATTGCCTCTAGAAAGACCTAAGAATGAATGAGTAGTTAGGGATTCTGATAAAGTTACCAAACCTTTCTGTTGATATGACTTAAAATTCTCCTAAACCTGATTTAAAATTTAATGCTATATAGGCTTTTCTCAAACACATCTTAGTGTACTCGGGAAACAGAGCAAACAATTTCTAAGTAGAAGGCATCTGGCATCTCTGGCTTCTGGTGCAATTTGGAAAAAAAAAAAAAGAAGTCAATCCTAACAACAGCACCACATGTCAGTTAAACTTCAGTTAATTTTGAAAGTGCTTTGAGTCAGACTTCAACCCCAGGCAACTGCTGAGCAGCAGAACAAGGGTTGGGTTGACCTCAAAGTATGACTTTACCATACTTTTAAATGGGAGGGTAATAGCCAGTAAACTACAGCTACAATTGCTGGGTGGTAAGTAAGCGTCTTCTGTATTTCTACTTTGCTGGAGGATCAGTTAGCACATTGGTCCTACCCCTTCCTACAACAAAGGTCTGCTCCAATGCTGCTAGATTTTATGTTCATTTCTTACATTGGTGTTTGGAAAACCACATGGAAAAGTGGCCGTGCATACATGAGAAGTCAGGCAAGATGCTTGTAATGATCCCTATTTACGAACTTGCAAATTTTAACATAGGTAATATGTTCTCCTTCAACTCACATCAATGTAAATCTTCCCTTGCTTTGACCAAATAGCTGCATATTTTGTTGAGGTATGCTAAATATTACTTGCACTCTAACTAAATATTGCTCTGCATCATGTGATAAAGCGTAGTACCTATAAGAGGCACACCGGATCCTTGCTGTGTGTGAGAAGGCCTCAGGTAGCCCCAAATGAATTCTCTGACTGTCTGTACCTGCTAATCTGTCCTTGGCTGCTTAATAAATGCTGAGCTGCATGTGCTCTGTTTTAATGTTACCCTTGATGATCTGCATACATTCAGTGGGAACAGGGAGAACTGAAGTGAGCTGCCTAAATCAACCCAAGAACCAGCATTTCACCCCAGACAGACTGTACTCTTCTTTGCAACCACTTTTACAAAGCAGAGGAAGAATCTAAAAGCTTAAAGACATGAAAAGTTCCTCTAGAGGTCCAGCCTCCAGAGCCTAATTAAAATAAACGCTGCAAGCCAGATTGAAACCACAGTAAGATACATGCACAATCATGCCCAGTCTGCTAATAAAACCTGCACACACACTTATTTCTTTTGATGACTGGTGAAGAAGTAGTAAGTACTTCATAAAAAACTTGGCATTATGCAGTTACAGTGGATGTGTTTTGCGTAAGGGGGATTTGTCATTGCGAAGTATTCATTTAAAGGCATTTGGTATACAGTTAAGAGACTTGAGTTGAAAAATGAACAGCTAAAATAAAATGACTGGAAAAGCAATTTAAATTATAGTCTGGAAATCTTCTAATTGTCTTACAGAATTTAAGGAAAAATGTAAATGCTCTGGAGAAGTGAAAACAACAACCTGCAAATCTTGCTGGTTGCTGATGAGATACTGTAGTAAAGGAAATAATTTAAGCCAGTGAAAACTTACACTTTCTGACTTAAATTAGCAGTAACGAAATGTACTGTGACAGCACACCTAGTTTCAATTTTGGATAATACGGAAAAAGGGCACATTTCTGTGACAACAACAGGTAATTTGTTTAATGATAACTTGTGGAATGACATTTTATCTAAAGCAGAGATTTATTTTGAGGTTTTTACATTTTGCTGCTATATTAAAAAAAATAATCTTTGGACATTGACTTAGCCATAATTATTTGAAAATAAATAACCTTTTTAAAGATTACATTATTTGACATTTTTCAGAAGAAAAAGATGATAGAGTGTAAAGTACTGCTTTGGTCGCTGTTGTAACTGGCCAGGATTCTCTTCTGACTATCCCCTGTATCACTGAGCTCTCATATTTTCTGGAATGCACCTCTGCGACCTTATTTGTTTCCTTCATAGTGCCAGGCTTTCTCAGGAATTACTCTGATATTACTGGTGTCATGATTCAGTCTCTGTGTATGATCCTAAAAATGTCACCTTTTCTTCGCATGATAATTTAAATAATCACTTGTAATATAGTTAACTTCTTTCAGAAAAAATGGACTGTGGACTTCTCTCACCATTTATATCTACTCCCTGCCTTCTGCAAAAACTTTGCCTTCATCCTTACACCTACATAAAACATATAATAAGAACCGCCAATTCCTCAGTCCGCCCCCTCCTGAAATTCTTCTAAGGCCAGTTCTGAATATAAGCCTCTTTTCTCTAATAATAAAAATGTACTTGCTAAGACTTACTCTTGCAGATTACTATAGCACTGATGATATATGCAGCAAACTAGTCTTCATCCCAGTACATTCTAGCAGCTGGTGCTTGCAACACATTACTTCACCAGTTTAACACATACTAGACTGCTATTAGAAATATGGTGGACTGCTCAATGACTGTTCAATGACTGAATACCTTCATGTGCTTCCATACATATTTGAGAGCATGTGTCACCACTGACCTTAATTCCTTCAGGGGAAAATGCAGAACTCTGTTCTGAAGGACTTTTTTTTAAAGCTATGTATGTGATTAGATGATATTTTGAAAGTAAACATGAATTCAGTAAAAAGTGTGAGGATGCCTGTATCTGACTGTAGCACACATCCAGATGAGGCTTAGGGCAGTGCTGCTCCAACACTGCCACAGGGATTCGGAGGATTCAGAGCACAGGCAGAATATTCTCCTACTGGCTCAAAGGCTCTGGAATTTAAATACACACAAAGACATACCAATAGGATTTGCAAATTCAGATCAAAATATTTAGCATTGAAATAAGTGTTAAAAGTGAGCCCAGCAGAATGGGAGGTAAGCCCCACTAATCTTTCTCTAGTGCTACTTACTTATCCTAGTGTAACTCCTATTGCTGGTTGGTATAAGTAACAGGAAAACAGGGAGATGTTAGTGGGAGTAAAGTTCTCCTAGAAATAGATGATGCAAATAAAAGAACTGAATGAAATTGTTAATAGTTCAAAGCATTTCAGGGGTTGCTTGTGTGCCTGGGGATTTCATGTGAACACTACTAATAGAGATATTTAGGAAGGAGGAAGATGTTTGCAATCTTGTCATATCCTGCGTCTTACTAAACTAGCTTTGTTTTGCCCATTATATTGTTCCATTTACATTTTTGTGTCTGTACTATAGCTCCCTAGCAGAAATTTAAGTAGTCCAGAAAACGCTGTGCCACTTTGTTAAAATATATAAATAAAAGTGTTATAAAATCCAGTAAGATTCTGCAAGTTGCCTCCCACATCAGAGTCATAAATTGATCTTGGATGTAGATTTGAAGAACAAGGCAAAAAACATTTAACATCAAGATAGTTTTGGAAGTGGGAGGATGACATGCTCGATAAATGAAAATTGGAGAGTGCACATGAAATTTCCAAAATGCTGTAACAGACCACTCAAATGGTTAGTACATAACGAATACATTTGGCACGTTCTGCACAAAGGCCACAAAATATGGTCAATTCATGTGACAAGCAACAATGGATACTTTTTGAATCACAGCAACAATCTTCACAGAGTTGAAAACAAAAGCATGCAAGCAGATGAATCCACTGCACTTTCTTGCACAAGAGAAATATATCTGAAGGTCAACCTGTACTACTAAGCCAGTTTTAGGTGCTTGATGGATGTTTCTTTAATAGCCTTTCTCTAGCCAGGCCCAACAACTTGTAAGATAGTTTGAGCCCAAGAGAACTAATTTTTTGATGAAACTGGTATGTTGTGAGAAAGAACTAGGTTCAGCTATTCAAAACAGTCAGCCCCAAACAGGTTTAAACAAATGGGTGACCTAAAAGCTTTTGCCTAGTGACAAACTAGAAAGTGAGTTTCCCATTCACGTTAACATCATAAAGCACAGCCTCACAAAATGATGTATTTTTAAAATTTTATGGGAGATGCAACTGATGGAAAAAAAAAGAATAACCTACTAAAATATTCCAGGAAAATAATAAAAAAATTCTGAAGCCCAATAAAGAATTATTTGCTAATAATGCTGGAGAAAATACTGTCCCCCGCCCAAAAGGCATACATCTCCAGGGGAAGAATTTCATGGTGTTTCTAACATTAGAAATGTATATCACATATAGTGTGTGAACATCTGTTTAAGTTTTAAATTTTGAGAAGAATGCAATTTGGGATTTTGCCAGTCTTTACTGATGTAAAAAAGGTGGAGAGAAAGATGTATAAACTCATAATACATCATGGCTTCAATTTGTAGCCATATAAGACTGAGTCCTGCAAGGCACTGGCTGTTAGGAGACTTTTTGCAAAGCATCAGGTTGATTGAACAATTTAACTTCATATATTTCAGAAATACAATTTCAGAGGAATTGTAAAATCATAGAATCATAGAGTAGTTAGGGTTGGAAAGGACCTTAAGATCATCTAGTTCCAACCCCCCTGCTAAACCTCACACTAAACCATGTCACCCAAGGCTCTGTCCAGCCTGGCCTTGAACACTGCCAAGGACGGACCTTTCACCACTTCTTTGGGCAACCCATTCCAGTGCCTCACCACCCTCACAGTAAAGAACTTCCTTATATCCAACCTAAACTTCCCCTGTTTAAGTTTTAACCCGTTACCCCTTGTCCTATCACTACAGTCCCTAATGAAGAGTCCCTCCCAGCATCCCTATAGGTCCCCTTCAGATACTGGAAGGCTGCTATGAGGTCTCCACGCAGCCTTCTCTTCTCCAGGCTGAACAGCCCCAACTTTCTCAGCCTATCTTCATATGGGAGGTGCTCCAGTCCCCTGATCATCCTCGTGGCCCTTCTCTGGACTTGTTCCAACAGTTCCATGTCCTTTTTATGTTGAGGACACCAGAACTGCACACAATACTCCAAGTGAGGTCTCACAAGAGCAGAGTAGAGGGGCAGGATCACCTCCTTCGACCTGCTGGTCACGCTTCTTTTGATGCAGCCCAGGATACAACTGGCTTTTTGGGCTGCGAGTGCACACTGAAGCCAGCTCATGTTCATTTTCTCATCAACCAACACCCCCAAGTCCTTCTCCACAGGGCTGCTCTGAATCTCTTCTCTGCTCAGCCTGTAGGTGTGCCTGGGATTGCTCCGACCCAGGTGTAGGACCTTGCACTTGGTATGGTTAAACTTCATGAGGTTGGCATCAGCCCACCTCACAAGCGTGTCAAGGTCCCTCTGGATGGCATTCCTTCCCTCCAGGGTATCAACCGAACCACACAGCTTGGTGTCATCGGCAAACTTGCTGAGGGCGCACTCAATCCCACTGTCCATGTCACCGACAAAGATGTTGAACAAGACCGGTCCCAACACTGATCCCTGAGGGGCAGCACTCGTTACTGGTCTCCAGCTGGAGACCAGTATTTTTCTATATATTTTTCTATATATTTTTCTATACTTACAACATCTTCTCCAATCTACTCCTCCTCTCCAATCTTTCCTCCACTCCATCACTTTGATTCTCTTTTTTCCCCTTTATTAGTGACCCTTGCTCCTCAATACAAGCATAGCAGGGCTTGTTGCTTTGCTCTCATTCTCTCAGCTAGGCTTTTAACCTCTCTCTGTCACACAGAGACATGTAGTTCCAATATTCCAAATACTTCTGTCTTTCTTTATACTGCATTCATTTATTTCAACACCATCTTTTATTTTTTCTCTGAAAATTCGAGTTTGCTGCCTTTGCTTGCTTTCATAATTTGCTTTCTTTATCTTACTTTTATGGCTTCCTCATTTCTTTTTTCCTTTCTTGCTGCAAATTTTCCTTCAGGTCCTTCTTGTTGCCTAAATTCGATTCAGTACGCTTGTACCAATTCAAGATGAGAATAAAACTGGTCCGCTGCCTACACAAGATGCATTCTAGCATTTTCCTTTTAGATGCTAGAAAATTGTTTAGTCTGAAGGTTTATTGCATTCTTGCTGATTGTCTTTCAAAACACTTTAATTATCAGTGAATGCAGAATTTATACCGATGCAAAACCAGTCTGAGATAGTCTTGCAACTGTACAATACTTGAAATATCTGTTTGCTACAGTTTTAGGAAACAGAATAATTCTCAGGAAAAAACAGTGTTGCCTCACAAGCTGGAAACAGTATTGCTCTCAGCATATGCCATTGCTTGCAAGATATAAATACTACTCTTGTGAAACTAATCTGATACACTGTATTTTTTTTCCCCATTTGATTACATTGCAGAAAAGTTCATGCAATCTAATGTGATTTGATAATACTGCATCATAAGTCCATGTAGAATACTAAGTGTTTTGGGAGCAAGTGTTTCTCATATAAATGACCTTTATTCTTTACCATTATTACAGAAACATACAAAAACGACTGACCAACAAACCCTCTTTTCTTGTATGGTTTCCCTTTTAATGCCTCATTGAGTGAGCTGTTGTGGTATCAAATGAAATATGAGGATGCTTGAGTCTGGGGCAAATACGTAATGTGTGATATCCTGATTTTCAATTCCAATTCTTACTTTTTATTGAAGATTTCACTCCCCAAGATCCAACCCCAAGTTCTCAATTTGTTCTTTATTATTTTGAGCACTATTTTCATTGTTCCCTTTCTTTCATTTGTTATCTGCTTTCTAATTTCAGCTACAGACATGACTTTCAAGTCAACAGAAAATGCATCTATTGTATAGATTAAAGATGACTTTTATATTAGGTTTCTGCTGCTTAATGAGTGTACCTTTTAGTGTTTTCACACAGAAAAGCACGGAGTTTTGCATCTTCTTGAGGTGCAACTGTGGGAAAACAGTTTCTGGAGTAACTCTGGTGTTGACATTAACCTACATCCATTCTTTCATTTCAGTGCAATAGGAAGCTTCTGTTCAATTTAGATTTAAGATCTGTGGAAGTTCAGGTGATAGGGAGAATTGTCTTTTATTCAAAGCAAACCCAAAATTTAAAATATGGGAATAAAGCAACTTTGGGCACTGTGTTTGTTGAACTGATTCCTTGAAGAGACTTATTAAAAAGTTAATTTCTAAGAGACTTTCTGAAAGCTGCATGCATAAATTCCATTTGGTTGTTAAAAGAGGTTTGAAATTTCTTGGCTCTTTTATATCAGTTTTTTGAACCAACCACCCTTCCAAAACGAATCCCTTAAAGGACTGGACCCTGATACATATCAATGGCAGTGAGCTTTCACTTACCCTTTACAACCCCTCCCACTGGTCCACACTTTGTTAGAATGTACATGTCTTGGCCCCGACTTGGCTTTACCGTATGTTTGCAAAGTGCCTACTATATACTTGATGACATATAAATAATGCACAATGACTACAACATTAATTCTATGGGTTTGGATAGGTAACCAAGAGAAGGAAATATGAAAGGTCTATTCATTTTTTGGCTCTTTTATTTATCTCTGTGAGCTCCTTTGATACCAAGAGCTATTTGCAGAATCTCTTACATACATTGCTGAAAAAGTCTCATCTGGCAAGATGAATGTGTTTTTTAATACCACATTTATTATGACAGTGATGACATACTGCCTACAAACTGCAGCTTGCAGACACGAGTCGGGGATGCAGGACAGACCTCACTTGCTTAGATTAGAGATACTGAAAATGATTTCCAGTATGTCTGATAACGTTACTCGTTATCAGTAATGAGATAAACTGAAAGAAGCGCCATCTATAATCTGTAATAGAAGGCTTCTGGGTGAGAACAGAGGAGGTGAAACAAAAATCTGAAGAACACAAAACATGGTGTTGGGCATGACTGAAATTTCTGTCTCACATGCAATATGAAATGTCTTTTTAGTAAAGTCAGCAGTACCAAGAATAAATGCAGGCCAAGCGGATCAAAAGGATCAGTATCCAGACAGTAGTGCATTGCATGAATCAGCAATATTTATAGGGGATGACTGGAACGAAGACTACCCTTGTATTTTTGCTGTCATAAATCCATGGTGAAGGAAAAGTTGTGTGGTAGCAATAAGCTTGCAATGAAAAATATCAAGTGCATAGCTGTCAGTTCCTGTTTTGCCTTTTAAAAAATGAATTAGAGATACAAATTGTTCATTATCCATATTGTGGTTATTTGCCCCCCAAAAGAAAATCTGTGTGCTTAATATAAACACATTTTTAAATAGTCATTATGCTAATAACTTTCATGTGCAGAGTATATGACTCACTGTAAGTGCAGCTGTGCTGGAAGTACCTCAATGATTTGACAATATTATAAAGACAATTTGCAAACAGAGACCTGAGTATATTTTCACTGCATTCAAAGCTACTTCATGTATAACGACTTCTATTAAAACCCCATCTTTCTCAAAATGAAAAGTTCAACAGAATATATACTTCTGTAAGAACTTTCTGTGGTTTTGTTAAAGAGTATTACAAGAATATCTGACAGTCTAGCACATCCTCTTCATAGACACCAGCATACATTGATTAGGTCTAGTTGAGAACTTCAGAAGTTCTCTAATTTTCTAAGCTCCCCCACTTATGCATTCACTATTAATCTACACAGGGTGAGAGCACAGGCCTGAACACAAGCATATGATGCCATAACGTGGTGTATCTGCATGAAGCTATCCGTGCTTAGCAAAATCTAACATGCAAATCTTCATTCCTCTGTGCACGTTATACCTCTCTTTCTCTCTTGAGCCTCATAGATGTTGATTTGCTCACTGGACTGAAAAATCTCAAAGATCTTCCACCAATCAGAGGCTGGCTGAAAACTTCCTTTATCAGGAAGAACTGAACTTTCTACAAGGATTTTGAGCTCTGCAGCTTCTAGAATCAACACAATTATGTCAGGACTTTCATGCAGGGTCTGGTATTGCAGCTGTAAATCACAAGCTGAAGCTTGCCCTGCTCCTGAGACAGAAACTCTTCAGGGACCAGTCAGAGATGATGGAGTGAGCTCCAACATGAAGCTGTCACAAGCTTCTTCTCCTGACCTCTTACTGCAAAGAAAACACTAATTTCTCTAAACAGACAATTTCTCAAGCAGATACAACTAGCTTAAATGATATTCATCCTTAATGGAAAGAAGGATGTGTATCTAAAAGAATCAGCCTCATTTAACATGTTCCTATAAGTGGCTCAGTCCCCATGCTGATGACATTAAGGAGCAGCGTATCACTACAGGAAATTCTTCCATACAACGGAAAATCTCTGGGAACAATGAATGTTTGCATCTTTTATTTGTATACTACCCAAACAACTTTGGAATCTTAAATAAGCACACATAAATTAAAACATAGTCCTTCACAGCTGAAGATGGCTGGAACTCTTCAGTTCTCCATATCTTAGTAAAAATGACTGAATATTTTTAACATCTCACTAAATAACCTGGTGACAACATCTCACTTCTTTTCCAAGCTGCTTATGGACCCTTGTCAGTTCCTATCTATCCATTTTGAAATGGATCTGACACATAATTTCGGACTAGATTAGTACTTCAAGTATCTTAAAATATCTATCACCTCTATTATAGTTTAGTAGGATTGTTAGTCTTATACCTAAAGCATGGCATTTTAAATCTCCTCACAATTTTATTATTAAGCAAAGAACTGATAGTCATGTCCTGAAATGACCATCAATGTGAGGCTGACTCAGTTATCTCCAAGGGGTGACTTCATAGCTTCGAGGACTGACAGATTGTTATGTCACAGAATTCATGCAGGGCATGATATTGCAGCTGTAAATCACAAGGGCAACTCATGTAGTGGCTGGCACCCTTTGGAATAATCTTTACATTCCTGTTGTGTTCAATAAGCCTCTTTGTTGAAAGATTATGCATGATGAGTTTTTTTCATTAGGACCGGTAAAGGACAGCTCCTACGTCTCTGACAGCTGCTTGCTAAAATTTAAACAAGGCTTTTTGTTGGGCTTTTATCTATACCTGTACCCCTCCAAGGACTATGAAGGACAAGCAACTCTAATTCAACAAGTCAATTTGTCTTTTGTGGTTTGCTTTAGGCATCTTTAAATCTAAACTGCTCACCTAAAATCCTGGAAGAATTAAAATAAATAAATAAATAAAAAAAGTCAAGCTGTCACAGCTGGATTGTACTAATGTTTAGGCAATCTACTACATTTTCTGCTTTGTCTTACAGAGACCCCTGCTCCTGCTAACCAGGTCTATTCAGAAATCATGCTGCAAGAGCTGGTTACATCATGGTCCTGGGGGAAATTCTGAACTTGGCACATACTGAAATGTTACTTTGAAGTTTATGGCTTCCATTGCAGCCCCAGTTGATATGCAGTAAAAGATAACTGCACACATTTCAGGTTCCCCCTTCTCTTGACCTCTAGCTAGGTACTAGAGTAAGGACAGTTATACCTAGGAGATTCAGCCCACTGTCCTAACTTCATCCATGAAAAAATGCATCTGTTTTACATGTGCTTGCATAAGGCCTGAAATTGTTACCACTGCTTCCAGATGAAAGAGCTGTTTAAACCTATTGCTGTGAAGAATAAGGTGACAGTAACATTTTTGACGATTTGATAGGTGGTCCAACGAAGAGTATCTCAGGGGATAAAAGCTTGCTTCAGCACATCCAGTAGTAATTTTCTTGAAATATCTCATTTTCTACCTGGAAATACAACTGTTCTCATTTTGCTGTCTGTCTCCTTTTTCTGAAAAACCACTCTGGATTTACAGTGATGCACTCATCTATTATTACATCACTTGTACTTCTGAACTCTGCTCAGGCAATGGAATAATCTTGCATGACCACCTGCCAACACAAAATATTTGCTATCCTTTTTCCCTAAAGACTGCATATTTATTTTAATATGCAGCCTTAAGGACCATGATGATTAGACAACCTATAGATCATTTATGCAAACCTGTATGCATCCTAAGAATCCTGCTGGTTTTGTTAATTCAGTGTTCATTTTCTTTGTTTCTATATTGTCTTCCTCTCAGTGGATGAAGTAGGCTACAGCAACACTCAGTCTTTTATACAGCATCTTTTCTGTTGACTTTCCTTAATAAGGAAATTATAAAGCAGTCATAAAATTCTAGGCTGCATCAACCAGGCTTCATGAAATAAATAATATTTTGAACTTAGAAACAAAGTATATTTTTGGATTTTTCACTTTGCTTTTTTAAAAAGGTCAGCAGCTCTCTGGACAGTTCAAGAAGACAACCTCGAGTGATAAAACTTACACTGTTAAATTAACCAGCACTTTTAGCAGAGCAAAATTGTTCTTTACAAAGCAAATTATTGCATCAGTATGTATCATTTTGAGAGGATGGAAAATATCTCAGTAATAACTGAAGGCAATTTCCTTCCCAAAATAATGTTCTAATTCTTTATCATGGCTACTCAACATCTAAGTCATAGAAATTTGTACACTCAGTGTGGCAATACTGATACACGGCTTTAAAGGAAATATTCAACAAGATTATCTCCCAGCTAGGGAAGGAAAAGCCTCATGTTACTGAAACTGGGAAGTTTGTTTTAACATCTTTCAGATTTCATTCATTACTTCTGCTCTACAGAATGTTAAACAGCTCAGGTTGTACCCAGTCACCTGTTTTGCTTACCCTCAAATATATAAATTCTGATCAAGTATGGATAAGTTGGTAGTTTCCAAACAATGTGGAAGCTTAGGTCTTCATAACAATTCCTTTCCTTCAACACAAACAGCAAATGACTGTATACAGCTCGACTGAGGTCCTTAGGAAATAAAGCAGATCCCTTAAAAGTTTTGCTGTTTTTTTTGTTTTTTTTTTTTTTTAGTTAATTCAAAATGGAATTTCACCTGAACAATGTCCTCATTCAGTCAGGGACTATCAAAGCAGTATTAGCTCCTTGCCACACTGTAGTCTGCTTTCCTCCTAGTAAGGCAACAGACTCATCAAAGCAGAAAGGCAGGATTTTTTAGAGACAGAATCATTCCCCACTCCCCCCCCCCCCCCCCCCCCCCCAAATGAACAGTATGCAAAAAAACAAGCTAAAAGCTAAGTTATTTAGAATTTAAGTCCTGTTATCAGAAATAATTTAAGGACTTAGAAGCCTGCTTTGCTTGCAAACTTTGTGTGATGTAAGATCTTAAATTTCTGATCCTGGATAAACAAAAGAACCATACTGGAATTAATGACATCCAGGATGAATGCATTTTCTTGAATGATGTACAGAAACACTTAGGTAACTAAGACTGGTTATTCACAGTGCTGTACCCTCTAGCACCCTTTAGCTGTCCTCTTTGAAAGGGTGAAAACAGAGCTTTGCATAAACTTAGATCTTCACCAAGACTTTGGTGCCATTGTTTGGGTTGTAAGAAGGCAAGTCCTGCTCTCAACGCTGAGACCTCTCTGATGGCGAGGCGTGTATGTTACTTCTGTAGAAATTGTGCAAAAGTTTAGAAGAGGAGAGTAAAAGTAGTCCTTTCACTCTTTTTAATTCAGCATTTCATTAATCCAAGATGTGAGACACTGACTTTTTTTCCTCTGGTTTCAGGGATTTAAAGCTTCTTTCCCTGTGCTTCCTGCTCAAGTGGATACCACAACACTGGACTGCAACAGATTCTGAAGGAGGAAAACACTTGCACTCCTCTACATACTGCACTGTGCATGGAGATAAAAATAGTACATGCACTAACCACTGATTCAGCCATACAGTTACTAACTACAGCTACATCTGAGGTAGTAACCGCACTTATATTCCACTACTATAGTCAATTAGACTATGCAAATACAAGACAAATCACTTGCATCAGATTTTTACCTTAGAAAACAAAAATGAAAGCTGAGTGAAATGAATAAAACACAATCAAAATTACTTCCCTTCCCCCCCCCACCCCCCTTGTTGCTCTGTGTTACGTTCAGCACATACAAGATACTTCTGCTGTTTTTTTCAAAATGACAACTTATAATAGATGCCTCAGGAGAAATAAGCTAGAAAGGCTCCAAATGACTTTTTGGATTTATTTGTTTTGGCTGTTTGCATGAAGGGTGGCCTTGCAGGAAAGTGAAATGGCTGTTCAGGGAAAGTGAAATATGACCAAAGTATTGCGGCTTCTAATTTATTTGATAGATGCACTCAGACTTCACAACTGTATTTCAGTGATTCTATGCTTTTCTTTTTTCTTTTCTTTTACTCCCAGCTACAGTGGCCATACTTAAATATGGCAAAATCTAACTTGCAACGAAACACAAGTCCCTTCTGCATCTCCTCTACAGCCTGATTTACACACCCTCTACTTTTATTTGTTTATAATATTTTTTCTTTACTTGCATACCATCTAGTTAACTGATGCAGATCTGCCAAAACACTTGGAAAACTCAAAGTTCAAAATTCAGTTTAAGTTTAAAAACACTTATTATTTTAATATTATTGATAATTAAATAAAAATAAAACAACGTTGCAAACTTTTACATAACTGAGCAATTTCGGCAATAAAACCAAAGCGAGCCAAATCAAACCTGGCTCCGAAGCCATTTTTTGCAATAGCACACAAATAGGTAATAAAAATGGAATTATCTATTCTTAAAATAAGATTTGTTTTGAAAGAAAGAAGCATACATTTTAACTCTGCATGTCAGTTAAGTATTACAAGCAGTGTTTGTTCAAAAAGCACAATGACTGATGGTAACTGGCTGATAAAATAGAAAGAAATATCTTTGAATTTCAACGTCTTTTAAATGTAGTATTTCTTAATTACTTTTTTTTTTCTTCTCAGAAAATTCCCAACTCTAGCACACCTGAGGACTGGTATAAACATGCAAAGTCTTGATAAAGACGAGTGCATGAGTACATGTGATTATAGAAATCCAGTGTTGAGTAAAATGATGCAACATCAGAGTTGGACAATTTATTTTTAAAATACTGATATGTGCACACTTCAAATGTATTCTTGCATATTTTACAGTTTAGTCCTCAGAAAGAATAATCAATAGGGTTAATAATTTAATTTATTCTTTTTTTTTTAAAATAAAAAAAAAGAAACTGGGAAAAGCTCTGTGAGTCTAATACAGGTCAAGAGAAACTAAAACTATTAAAATCCTTGTGTACAGTGCATTAATTTATATCTTGCCCCATAATAAGACTCACCTTTCATATATCTGCTTGGTTTGCAAAGGTTGGTTTGCAAAGAAACAACAATCAGGGACTGGAAAGTCCAAATCAAAGATGACCTTAAAGTTGCTGTGTTCCCATTCAGACTTAAATAATTTGCATTTGACAGACATGTGGCCATCAAAAGAATTTGTGGTAGCATATTATCTAAAGGATGCCTAATATTTTCATAACAGAAACTCAGTAATTGACACCAAAAGAGTTGGAGGATAGTAGGAACACCAAGGCTACACTTAAAGCACCTTGTTAGGAACTGATATGTAATGTTATTCACTCCACTTGGACAAATATACTGATTTTGAGAACATTTAACAGTGCTTTTACTGTATTGCATAAGGTAGTGCGGGGGTACGTCTGCAAGAGGGTCTTGGGATAGAAGAAGAATTTACTCATCTAATTTCACTGAACAAACATTGCACTCCATGATTTCAGATGTTGCATTCCACAGATTTTTACACCATACTAAGAGCTGCAAAACAACAGCCGGCAGTCAGACAGATATTGGCTGTCTATGAGTAACAGCACTTAAATGACTATAGAGGCTATTAAAATTCAGGCAACCATAATTTCAACAGGTCTATATGGAGAAAGAATGTTTTTCACTTCTAGCCTTCTGCTTTATTGTCTTGGAGCTGTTATACTGCATCTCCCTCTTCTAGTTATTGCTATACTCTCTAAGAGCCCTATAGGTCAAACTCAAAAGTACTGTGTTTCATAACAAGATCAATTTTCTCAACATTTTTGCTATGGTTTAAAGAGGTGCACTAAGTCTGCACCTTTGATAAAATATACCTGATCTGACTGTTTTACAACTGAGCATATTTGAGAACTACGCTGACCTCTTCCTCTGACAAAGAGATATTCATATGAATGTCCCAGTCACTTTAATACCACATTGCTAAACAAAATATAGAACACCCCCCATGTACTTCATCCACTCCATCTGAGTAAACCTATTATTTCAAATACTTGTTAGTATCTTTTTTTCATATTAGAAAAGAAAAAATATATGTTAAATCTTACTTCTCTGATCCTTCATGCTGATTCCTTACACAGTTACTCATGCACATTGCTAGCTGTAAAGGAGCTCTGTGCAATATCAAGTCCTTATAAACAGACATTTTGGAAGAAATGGACCACATTTTTCTGTGCTGTAGCTATAGATAACATATACACATATCCGCATCAGAATGCAAGTATGCATTTCTATGCCCAAGCAAAGATTAACTGGAAATGCTAAGGCAGTTGTAGAGTTATAAACCCTTCTCCTTCCAAAAGCAATAGATACAGGATATTCACATGCTGCCTCTGGAGAAGCAATTGCTGCTGTGTGGTTGCAGGTGGCCTGCATCCAAGACACATCTGGAGACAGCCTTCTATACAATATATACATGGGGTATATATATGCATTCCTATGTGTATGAAGATGTAGGCTCACCTATACATTTCAGCATCCCTTAAATACCCAGAAAGAACAGGCATATTGCTGGACAGGTGCTTCTATGCCCAAATAGGCGAGATAATTCATCTAGCACAAACATTTTTCTTCCTAACTGAAAATCAGTTGCAAATGCACTGAACATAATGAAGGCGAAAAAAAGATTATAAGCATGTAAGACTACTTTCAGGCCTTTTATTGTACCAAAACCAAATCTTCTTTTTCAATTATCCTGAGTAAGCACTAAGTATATGGATAGAGGCAACTGGCTAAAAGGCCCATCAGCCAGAGAATGAAACAGAACTGTGCTCTGTAATGTCTGCCTTTGATTTTAAGTGCAGCTGCTAAATATGTATCTCTGCAGTTTTATGCAGAGGTATTTTTTACAAGATGACAATGTCACAAATGTACTAAAGAGAACAACATAGATGAACTCTGATGAAAGCTTACTGCAACAGGAAGTATTTTTAAATACATGCCTTTAAATTCCAGTTTAACTAAAATCTTCTTTTGGAACAATCCATACAATTTTTTGATTAATATAAACTGATTCCTAAACTGTGCAATTTTACTATATTAATAAAGTTAACCTTTTAGCTACACTGAAAATTGCTAGTAAATAAAGATAATACACAAACCAGAAGTACTCCGTTAGGTGTACATGAAATCTATTGCTATAAAGAGCACTTGTTTTATGTAGTATAACAAAAAGCCACTAATCTGAGTTCCCCAAAAGGGTACACTGAAAAACACATGAGTAAGAGTGCTATGCTGGAGGCAAGGCTGGTGTGATGACGTTAAGTGCCATAGCATCTTATGACCCAGAGCCTTTCCTCAAACTAGAGCTCAGGGCTTCTCCCTGGCACAGCTGAAGTCTCTGCGCTTACCAGTCTGCAAAAACTGAGCTGTTCTCATTACCACTGAGTTTGTATGTGTCTAGTTCCCTGGGAACTGCCCACTCATGATGAACCTTGCAGTGCAAAATTACTTACTTTTTAGTATCTTGGTGGACTAAACCTGGATAAGAAACTTTGGGAAGTGAAAGAGAAAACCCAAGCCTTCCACCCATGCTGAATTCACACAGTAACCAACTCTCAACAGCTCTAATTAAACTGGACTCATCCCAAGTCTTTAACAGCAACTCTCTAAGTATAAACAAAAGTTTGCAACTCACTTTTGCAATTTACCATGAAAAAGATAACATTGATGGAGTTACAGTCGCATGGCAATGTTTAGTCAGCAAATGCCCACAGAGTTACTTTATACCAACCAAGATTCCTCTCCATCATATCGCCGAGTGACAAGTTGTGACAGTTCCAAGTGACAGTAGAGAAGGATATTTCGTAACAGACTCCTGAACAATCGCACTGTTTAATGATTAAATGGTGCACTGCATGATGGAGGCAGATTCTGTCTCTATGAGGAATACTCCATATATTTTTTATGTAAGATCTTAGGAATGAATATAACTGTATACACTATGAATATTTAAGGACCACATGATCATCTGGATGATCAGTCGAGAGATGCCCTTCACTTAGAACTCTAGATAACAAATATAAATATTTATTAGGTTGTGGTTGTATTAACATCATGTATAATACTAAAAACATGTACAGCTGCCTCAGCATTTTCTTTTCTACTCTGTCTAGCATAGAAAATAATTTTGAACTGAAAACTTGACAAATAAGGTCAAGAAGAGAATTATTTTTGCTAAGTAAGGAGAGCCTGAAGAAGACAACAGAAAAGCTTATCCTCCACAAAATCTTTCTGCAGCATTTATAAGTAGATGTCAGAGTTTTATGTATTTTATGAGAAAAGTTTAGTCTATTGAATACCTATGATTACTAAATTATTATTAATAATTATTATATAAAATAAAAACAAATAAGGAAAATTATATAATAAAGTCTGCTTTAGAGCACATTGCCAGTTTGTGAGAAATTCATAGCAGTGATGAGTGTGAAAGCAACATTCATGTTCATTGATGCACTGATGTCAGGATAGTTCCTTTGGTCTCATGAGGCAAGCCTTATTTATTCAGACTATCATCTGTGAGACGGCAAGTACCATCTATAAGATTCAAAGTACAGTTTGCATAGGTAAGCAAAAAACTGTAGAACTGCAGGTTCCCAAATACGGAAGGTTTGGTGCTGACGGTGGTTTTTGCTCTTAGAAAACCACAAAATATTTGCTACTACTTCATTCTGTATCTGTGTTGCTGGATTTTCTGACAATAAATATATTTATACTTTCCACAGCCCAAATTCTCCAAAGTTTAAATAACTAACTGAAAAATCCACTCTAACTTTGTGAGACAGCCATTCACAGTATTCTTCTAAAGCTCAAAAGGTTCTTTCAGATAATATAAACATTATCCTGCTTATTGCTATTATAGTAAAGATAAAATTTGATTTTTCAAGTCACAGCAGATGTAACTTGAATATAGCTTAGCTCTTCTTCTAAGTGCCTTGGGCATATATAGGTAATCAATCATATTTAATCAATATGTTGTTCAGCCATGCAGATTAATATGTCTATAATTCCAGCTTTATTCAAATGCTCTTTAGTCTCAGTACATTCTTCATTGACTTTTTTTTCACCCAAAAGAGGCACAGAATTAAGTAAGTGCCATACCTTAAAACTTGGAAATACCAACTTAGGAAAAAAAAAAAAAAGGAAAATAATCTCCCTTGATTCTCATTGTATCCAATATATTTCACTATTTTACGGTTTGGAATAAGACTTCTTTATTGTCTGGGCCTCACTCTCACTGTGAATGCCCTACCGGGATTATAGAAATAGACTTCAAAAGTAGCAGAATCAAGTACCAATTGTTCACTTTAACAAATACATTAAAGCTCTAACACAGGTGCAAGTATGTCATGAACAGGAAGTGCCACTTTTTATACAGTTTCCATCAGAAGTGGCAGATAGAATGGATTTAAAAGCCCTATGAGTTCCTGCTTAAAATATTAACAAAAGTTCTGCAACCACAATTTTGGGGATCATGTAAATGCTGATCCTTTTTAAAACGTTGAAGTGTGACAAAATGCCTCTTATTGTCAGTCTTTTCATTGTCTAGGTTGGCACTGAATAAATGAGCATAGTTGTTTCAGTTTGAAAACTACTGAAAAAAGTAAATAATCATTGAGCATAGAATAAACAGTTGAATGTGGCATTTGCTTTTGTTTTAAATAGCTTGAAATGAAGGGGAAACCAACATGACATTAAAAGCACAATCTATCTTACTGTGTGGTTCTTTTCCAGTGACTTTCTAAAAGCATTGCTCTTCACTTATTCCAGAAGATAACAAGAACCTGTGTTTGGGTGGTTTGATCAATTAAATGAGAGGCAAGAGAGAATATTTGTGTTTAAAATTGCTTTTTAATCTGGCTATCCTAGGCCTAGGAGCTGTACCAGCTTCTCAGTGTCTCAAAAGACTGACCTATTTCTTGGAAAAAAAAATTATGTACTTCTTTGTAAATACATGAAACTCATCTAAGTATTCATATTAAGATGAGTGGCTTTCTGTGCAAAAGTCTCCTTTCTTATCCAGGAGAAAAAAATGCATTTGCAAGTAAAATATAAAAGCAATGCATATTTTAGTCCCAAATTTTTCTTTTTTTGCCAGTTCTTTGCATCTGGGGTGCTAAGTCAGACCTCTTAGCAAGGCTCATCATAGCTCTAAAAAAATGTAAAGAAAAATATCACTGCACAGCTCATTACTAACTCCTGATTTCAGAAGGCAAAAATACAGCTCCAGAGTCAAATGCAAATCCTTCCAACAGAGGATCTGAAAGCAACGGTATTTTTGGCTTATATTTGGGTTAAGTACCCTTCAAATATTTAGGTTTAATCTTGAGTGAAAAAGTCTGGATGCTCAGATTAAAATATATAGTGCTGAACACCGGCTTTATTGCCTCAACAGGATGCTTCTTCCAGTAGAATATCTACTCAAGCACTTCTTAACTCTTCACTTTGGTATAAATCATGAACCTCAGTCAGTCATGTCTATTGCATAAGTTGCCAGCAAGACCTTACTTAGCCTTAAAGTTGCCTACTGTTGAGAAAAGACTCCAGAAATCTCCCCTCAATCTGTAAAGATTGTACTAATGTTAATTTTCCTTACTATATGTCACACACGTGATAAAGTAGATGTCCAATCAAATAAATCTTAACCTTTGTAATGAAAAAGTTGCACAAAATCGGTCTTACCCTTGCCCTTGCCAATAATGATGATGATGCAGAACTGAAACAATACCTGAACTCATTTTCAGTTACTCTCTCCTATCTTGGTGCACTGATATAGAAACACTTTAAGATTTGTAGATGGGACATCAGCTGTCTAATAGACAAAACTAAAACCCCAGACCACAACTACACAAGATGAAAAGAGGCAATTAAAATGCAATTCTAGTACCATTCTCTCTAATCGAAACATCTCTGCCCAATGCAATGTAGATATGAACCTAATTTACAGAAGTTGCTTGATAAATCCCAAACAGACATCTTGTCATTAGTTCTAACCGAGGAGCCTACTGGAACTCCCTACTATTCACAGCAGGCTTTTCAGCATCCTCAGAGTAACAACATGGTCACTGGTAAATCAGCGGTTTTGAAAGGTTCCAGACTGAGTCACTGCTGCAAGCTGGTCATGGCATGCATTGCTACACACAGAAAGAAGAATTAAGCAGCAATTCAAATTAATTTATGTACTGCATTTATGGAAGGAGTAGGACTATGATCTATAACACATTTAATGGGGAACCACTCTTGAGTGATTTTCAGTTAAACAACAAAACAACACAACAGAACCTGAGGTCCAGAAGGCTATTTTTTAATAAAGTTTTGAGTCCCTTTCAGCAACTAGGGACAACTTCACTATGGTGATGTTTGCAGTTAGAAATGTAAAATTTTATCTCAGAGAGTAATGACAAAGGGCTAAGTTCAGCTTAGTGAAAGAATCTCCTTTTGAATAAAGTTCACAATGACCAGGTCAAGCTTCTGCTTTGAACTGAACTCTGGAGGACGTCTCCTTCAGCACAAAAGGAGCACTTACAGATCGGTCACACTGAACTAAGGTTAGTAGCCTTGAGCTGCGCTCTTATTCACAAGGTGTGCTGGTTTGGGCTTGGATAAAGTCAGTTTTCTTCACAGTAGCTAGTACTGAGCTATGTTTTGGATTTGTACTGAAAACAGGGTTCGTAATACAGAGATGTTTTACTTCTCAGTGAGCAGTGCTTAGATAGAGTCAAGGCCTTTTCTGCTCCTCACCCCACCCACCAGTGAGGGGGCTGGGGGCGCACAAGAAGTTAGGAGGGGACACAGCCAGGACAGCTGATCCCAACTGATCAAAGGGACATCCCATACTGTATGATGTCATACTCAGCACATAAAGCTAGGGGAAAAAGAACGAAGGATGGGGATGGTCAGAATTATGGTATTTGTCTTCACAAGTACCCATTATGCATGATGAAGCCCTGCTTTGCTGGAGGCGGCTGAACACCTGCTGGTGGAAAGAGGTGAATGAATTCCTCATTTTGCTTTGCTTGCATGAGCAGCTTTTGTTTTACCTGTTAAACTGTCTTTATCTCACCCCGTGAGCTCTCTCTTTTACTCTTCTGATTTTCTCCCCCAGTCCCACAGTGTGGGGAGCAAGTGGCTGCATGGTACTTAGTTGCCAGCTGCGGTTAAACCGTGACACCAGGTTACACACCAGGACCACCTCTCTGAGCACAGAAGCTGCATGCAGCTGTTAGTTAAGTTCCTCCTCCAAACTGACACACAATGAGCTGTTTTTAAAGTGAGTAAGGTTCATGTAGTAGGCGTTTATTTCCTTTTTCATATATCTTCTATATGTCTGTACCTCCTCTTCCTGTGGGTAGCCTTCCAAAGTTCCTCTAAGATACTATGTACACTGCAATAAAAACTACATATCTGTTTCAAAAATAAGTAAAGAAGGCATGAGGTGGGTTACTACCTCTTCCCTTCTGAAAGTCTTTTCAAATAATTTTCTCTTTGTTCAACATTCAAAGTGTTGAATGTGAGTATTTTCACCGGTGACAAGAGTTTTCTTGAGAAACTTTTAGACATCTGCTTTTATGGCCTCTCAGGCCGTCAGAAAACCTCAAAATATTCAGATATTGGCTAGTTACAAAAGACTGACACAAACTTTCAAATGCTTATGCAAACTGATTTGAACAGTTACGGTGTTTCAAGGTCAGTCAGTCCAATCTCTGATTAGTAGTGCTGAGCAAGTAGTTCCAGATTTTTTTCATTAAATGCTGTTTAAACATTAAAAAAAATATGTGCTGCAGCCACCCTGTTCTATTTCTTGAGTTCACTTCCAGCTCAGCATTCAAATGGCTACATTCTGTTGGAGCAAAGAAAAATCAAAAATATCGATACACACAATCAATGACTTTGCACTCGTGCACAACTACTCAAACCAATGGTGCTTGCATATAGTAGGCAAAAATTGGAGTGAAACACTGTATTCAAAACCAAAAACCATTTACAAAGAAATTGTAATATGCTTTTAGGTGGCCTACAAGCAGAAAATAAGACAAAGTAAATTGGATAAATTATTCATTTAAAAATATTTTTTCATCTCTAGGATTCAGTGTGAAAGAACAACAATTATGCTACTGGTCAACAAACAGATCCACTTGCTTTTAGTATCCAGCTGGATATGTAATATAGTGGTTTATTTGGGAAGAAAAACTGTATTGATTATTTCCTGCAAAATGAAAAATATTTCCCCCTAAAATATAATTTACAAATTCATGTACAGATGTATGACAGTGACCTTTTCCTTCTACCTTCACATCCAACAGAGTTTTAATTATTATCTCAGTCATAATATACCCATAAAATACCAAGATGATTTAGACTGCACTTACAAGTCTTTGCAAGATGGCAAAAGATTTTCATTGCAAACTGGTGAATGACAGCAAGTCAGGGGAAACCCACATATTCCTAACAGTGGAATAGCAATGCTGAAAGGACACAGGAGATGAAAGGATCTCTAAAACATCTGAATTTGTCCTATAAAGTGATATGCTTCTTGCATATCTAAGTAGGCAAAATAAAAACAAAACCACATTTGTTTTTATTGGAGTAATCTATTACAAACTAAAACAACTCATTTAACTGTGTGCATATTTGGCGCTCCTCGGAGTGTAAGCACTTCAAAAAACGTGGAATTGGCTGAATGCTTTCCTGACCTTGATAATCCAGCTCCCTCAACTTCTCCCCCTGCTTTCCATATATTTACCATCCATAAAAAGTGTAAGAAATGTTCCTTAAAAACTGCTTAATACCCTAGGACATTTACTAGTACTGCAGCTGAAAAACAAACAAACAAAAAGAAGAAAATATTTACTAAATTGATAATATTAATCTTACATCACAAGAGCTCTATTTTGAAATTTGTCACTCATGGATTAAAAAAAGATGGAGTTCTGCACAGAAAGCGTCATACATTTTGATACTAGTGGATAATACACTACCCATCAAGGAAGGATATACTTTTTAAGTTCCTTTTTTAGCAGAGCTATCTTCTCATTAAAGATGGAAATTGTGTTGAGGTAAAGAATAACAGAGAGTAACTTTCTTCCCCTCCTTTTCTGCAGCTGTTGTTCAGTTGTGATTCTTGGCATTAACAGAATGTGTGTCCCTGATTTGAACTGGCCGTGATCTAATCTCTACTCTGTAAATACAGATTGTTGAGTAAAGCTTTTTCAACAAAGATTAATTTCTGTTTTGGTTTATTTTTTTTCTGTTCTAAGAAGACTATTAATTGAATAAAACTGCATCTTCTCAATTATAGTGTGTCTCCTCAACAGTTCTCCTTGTGATAGGATTACAGAATGAGCGGGATGTTCATTTCACCCTCGGATTTGCCACAGCTGGAAAAAGTCAGACATCGTAACTGATAGCACTTTCCTCTCTACCTGGGTATTTGTTGTTATGGTGATAGTTACAGAAGGGAGCATTAATGAGGATGACTTGAAAGCTTTGATGTTTACAGAACAATTATTTTTAACATCTTATAAGAAAAAGTGACAGTTCCGCTCTTGCTAAATATGCATCACTGTATCAGCTTCCATGAAAACTACCCGAATTTCTATTTGTTATGTATCTATAACACAATGCTGAATACAAACTTACATGTATCTATTTACATGTTATAAAAAGGTTTTTGAAGAACCAAAAAAATCCCATTTTCTCACAAAGGATATAATCTGTTATTCCTAAGAACTTGCCTACAGTAATGAGTGACTTTTAATTATAATACAATCTTTAGAATATCTGTATTGCTCTTTCATGACACTCTGAGATCTACCCAGTATGACCTTCTCATATCCAAAACTGTGCTGTGAACAATTCTATGAGCCCACATCACCAAAACCACAGCTCTGGAGACACACTGCATCGCCCAGACTGTAATTCACCACAGGGGTAAGCAGAAGAGACAGAATTTTTGACCTGGAGTCTTCCAGATCAGAGGTACTTGATGTTCCCCACACAGGTTGGCTCACACATGTTATGAATGCATGCAGTTACTTACATATTCTTCATAGGCCTCGTGTGCAGGTGGCGGGGGTGGTCTGTAGCCCGGGACAGCTGGGGCGCCCCTTGCTCGAGGGGTGGGGACACCTCTTGCCACTGGTGGGACTGGGAGGGCTCCACGGGTCACTGGTGCTCCTCGGGGTGCTTGGGCACCTCTTCCAGGCGGGGGAGGAGGAATCGCACCCCCACGTCCCCTGAGGGCGTAAAAACCGAATGATTACCTTGGTGTGAACGGCAAGGGAGGACACACAAGTGCTACCGCATTTTAAACGCTCTTACATTTTTACTGTTATTTAAAGTGTCATATAACTTTGGCAGCTACAATGTCAAGCACTTTTAGGCAATATCAGGCAGAACTCATATTATGGAAAGGCATTATTTTTACACCATCCAGGGCCTTTTACACCTCATCTTGCTGCTCGTACTAATGAAATTCTGGATCATTGTAGTTCACAGAGCTGCAAAGTTACTCCAAAGTACTTATAGAGAAGAAAGTGAGAAACTTTTTCTTTTGCTCTCAAACTATTTTATGATGGCAGTCACCACTCTCACCCTCATGTTTATTGGTGGGTGGGAGAAACTGACTGGCAGAATATGCTGCAGTATGGCAGAAACTTTCAAGGCAAAGTAGAGCAAGAGTATAAAAGTGAGTGATAACTTTGCTGTCCATTTAATTTATTTCAGCACAAGGGAAGTGCAGCACGGGATCTTGCTTTCCCTACTGTGCAGAGAGAAGAGTAGCATACAGACAAGAGCAGGGAGGTTTAGCATCTTCCTATGTATTTATACAATATCCACCTTGCTGTAAAGTATTTGGTAAGTCAGAAGTTGTTAATGGTTAAAAAGAGGTTCTTGTAGCTATATCATATGGCTCCCTGAAGCCTTCTCTTTTTCAGGCTGAACAAGCCCAACTCTCTTAGGCTTTCTGATTGGAGAGGTACTCCAGCCTCTGACCATTTTCATGGCCCTCATCTAGACCCACTCTAACAGGTCCATGCCTTTCTTGTGCTGGGGACTCTAGAGCTAAATGCAGTAATCAAGGTGGGGTCTCATGAAAGCAGAGTACAGGGGGACAATCACCTTCCCTGACCTGCTGGTTACGCTTCTTTGATGCGACCCAGGATATGGTTGGATTTCTGCACTGTGAGTGCACGTCTGCTTTTCATTCCTTAGGGAATCCTTTTCAACCCTTAGGAATTGCTCTCAATCACTTCATACTCCAGTCTGAGCTGACACTGGTCATGGATTACCCATGTGCAGGACTCTGCACTTGTTCTTTCCTGTACTTCATGAGGTTCATATGGCCCACTTCTCAAGCCTGTCAAGGTTCTTCTGGAAGGCATCCCTTCCTTCCAGCTTACCAACTGCACCACTATAAATGTCATTATGCTATTACTGTAAATTATTATCATAAATATTTATCTTAAATACTTCAGTGTTGTTTTTCTTTTTTAATATTCTCCCGGGCTATCTGACTGGAGAATAAGCAAAGCATCCAAGTTTCTGTATCTGTGCAACTGATGCAATCAGTTGGGTATCTTGCAGGAGCCAGAACTTCGCTTATTATGCTCTGAACCGAATTTAAAAGCTGCCAGTGTGTTGCAGTGATGTCCTGAACGTTATTATTAAGTCAAGCCCTTCAGATATCTTAGGTGTAAGGAAGACTTGTTTCTGAGCCCAAAAATACTTTGTATGGAAGATGGTCATGAACGCAAAGTGTAAAAAATCCTATGTATGTGCATCATATTCCTTATAAAAAATTGCATTCAAGAAAAACGGAGTGAAAATATGATGGAAACCTTCAGGGGAAAAAAGAAAGGTCATAGGCAAGATCAGCCAGTTCAATTACCAAAGAACAGCTCCTCTGTCAGCATGAAATAAGGTACCTCCATATCCTATTTCTTCCAAAATAAAAGTGGATTTCTTAGGACTTACCCTGAAATGATGTCTGTGGACACCTAAAAGTTGCTAGGTAACTTAGATGCCTGAGGCAACAGATTTCTTAAGGGCTCACAGTGAAAAATGTGTCTGAAAGAGTGTATTAAGATTATATATTGGCCTCACAAAAGAGCAGAGCTGCTACCTGTATCTGCAAAAATACTTGGAAGAATTCATGAAATATTCATACATCACTGTTTTTAGATGATGACAGTCTAATTCATACAAAATTGTTAATCCATGCAATAGATAATATATAATGCAATATTTATGTATTATAGATACAATACACATACAAAAAAAAAAAAGTAATTGTCTGGCAAATAAAAGTTCCACCCAGACTATGTAGCCATCTCTGACTATACTATTTCACTGACCATCAATTTCATGCTGCTGACCACAACACTGCTGTGCCAACATAGCAATGTTCTTTCCTAGAAATACCCTTTCACCAACTTCATAATCTGCTCTGATTTGTTGATTATTTGTATACCACTCACTGTAGCCTGTAAATTGTAGGTGATAGAACTGTAGGCATAACATAGATCATACAAGCTATCAGAAGGAAAACATTCTGGTTCACTGACCATGATGTGTACTTGACTTTCTTTAATTTTTATTATTTTTTTTTTTTTTTTTTAGATATGCTTGTTTTGCCATTGTTTATACTGTCTAAAGCCATTAGCATAATAGCTCAGGTTACCACACCTTGAAGGAGCTGCAGGTGGCACACGAATACCTCTTCCTCGAATGCCCCGTCCACGTGCTGAATCCTCAGAACCATTCAAATATGACAGTTCTCTCAGCTGTTCCTGGCGAATTTCATCATTATAGTCCTAAAATGCAAAAGGTAAAACTTGCTGAAAGTTTGCATTTTGACCATGAAAGCACCCAAACCAGAAAGTTTGTGTTTTGAAAGTTTTTATTTTGAAAGTTTGTGTCTGGGCTGAGCTGCCAATACACCCAAACCAGAAATTACATGGATGGTATTTGGGTGAATCATTCTGCAGTATCACCTGCATGCTGAAAAAAAACATACATTGGGAGCGGGCAAGTACCTACAGTAAGTGGACAGACAAATTTATACAGGGAGTGAAGGTGGCCATAAAGAACATGTACACACAGAATAAACCACACAAGGCATAGCAAGCATAAATACAAAGGATACATCAAGAATATATCTGTATACAAGATGCAAATGGACTTTCACATATAAAAGGTACCAATCTCAACTTGAAATTAGATTAAAAAATGCCTTTTACATATATATATTTTTTGGCAGACACCCCTGGCTACCTTTATTCACTTAAAATGCAAATTCCACCTTACATTGCACCTTAGTATACAGAATTTATACTAGAGTCATTTGATTAGGTGATTTAATCCAGTACCAATTAGCATCACTGAATGAAGCCTTCAATTATTCTGTTTATCTACTAAATAACTTCTTACAGGAGAAAGAGCTCTCTCTTTCGGATTCATAAGTAACAAAGATATGTTTACTATATAAAATTGTTAAATGATATAAAACAGGCCCATTCCAAGACTGCAGGGTATCAACTTTATCACTGCAAACTCAGTAAACAGAACATCAGACGAATTTCCTTTTCTTACTGATACAAAATACATAATATTGGGCAATTTTTACTTATTTTGTAACCTCTGTCGCAGTCAGAAGTTCCTTTTTTTTAGCTTCCTTCCTTTGGTGTTCTGCTCTTTGCCTGCTGATCACAGTAATAAGAGCCCAGTGCATCAGCCGGCTCACTGGCAGCACCACTGTGCGACAGATAATTAGTGTTTGAAAACATAAAGGATTACTGAATTTCAGCTATTGAATTTCTCCATCCTTGCACAAGCAACTGCCACTGACTGTCATGCAAGAGTCTGAAAATGCTACAGTGCCTCCTGTCTCAGATGGGTGACTCTCCAGGATATATAAGTGATGCCTCTTTTTAGCCAAGTTAAAAACCTAGCAAACAGGTAGATGGAATTAAGGTGTTCCTTCTCCCTCCTGAGGAGGTCCAGGAAATCTGTTTAAAGACATGATGCTGATCTTCTGTGTTCTAAGAGAGTGTTAATCTGGTCACAATTTCCCTTCTAAATTTTTACAGACTGAAGCTGGAGTAAAATCCACTAATGAAATTCAGAAAAGAACCTCATTTATACTTGCAGCAGAATCATAATTGAAATCAAATCCCTAATTTGCTAGTAAACCAGTTCACGGCTTTGAGTTCACACCAATCCCCAAATCCTTTTTCACATTTTTCTACCATTCTAACGTTAATGGTAATAAGCAAAAGACATCTTCCTAAATCAATGCTCTGTGTAAAACACAGAGCGAAAAGCACAGACAGAATCAGTGATGTCACATTTACAGCAATTGCTGAACAGGTACAATCTACTGCGGCTTGCTTAATATCATCTATTATGCATACTGGCTTTACAAGGATTAGGACTTCCTACTTGCTGATTAAGTTCACCCTTCAGACTCCAGACCAGTGCTGGGACTGCACTTCATTAACAATGCAAGAAAATTTTGTAAGAGAAAGATGTGGGGAAGAGGAAAAAAAAAAAAAAAATGGAGAAAGGACCTTCGAGGGACAGGAATTGGAACTGTGCTGCTGCTTTAATCTGTATTTTTTTTTGAACACTGTCTTATAAATGAATTCTATCAGAAATTGCCACAGAGCTGCTATTCAGATACACGTGTCATTTAAAATCTTACTATTGATGAAACGGAAAATCCAAATAAAATCTATAACATAGAGCCAGATCTGCAAATCTACACCACTGTGCTATGCAATGCCCTTAGTTTTTCCTCAGGTTATTTACTGCATGTCAAGTTAAGAAGTATCTACAATGTATTTTGAAATGCAAGGTAAAGACAACAAAGTACATGAAGACTGTAATTAAGATGCTGGGATGGGATCCTGAAAGAGAAAGATTTCAATAAAAATTTGTAACTCTATATAGATCAATTATCTTATGTTCCATTCATAAAGCATGATAAAGACCATAATTTCTAAACCTAAAATCTGAAATTTTCAACAGAAATGCTCACTTCAACTCCTTCATTACAGAGAAACATAACACTCAATTAATCTTTCATAACTGCTACATGAGCTTAGCTAGAAAGAGTATCCTGATGAATATTTAATTGTAGGTGAATTCAGAGCCTAGCACATGAGCAAAATTGTGCGGCTGAAGCTTCATATATATCTAGCCCCAAGAGAAAGCACAAGATGTTGAAGACATACCTGTACTGAAGAAAGTATAATGAAGTAGGTACACACTGTAGTAGTATGCTATGTTTTAGAATAATCCCTCTACTCGTCATATTAAAATAAGTTTATGGGAAATGTTCTGTACTTCTCAGCTTTTCTTCTAGCTTTCTAATAATCTTATAGCCAGTCTATCAGCTGATAATCTACATTAGCCTATTTGTTTTGCTCTTGTTTATATCCTTAAAGACATTACTACCTATAAACAGCTTCACTATTTACTGATTATACTAAGGGTGCCATCTACTTGTATCACAGTGGTCATTGTTTGCAAAGAACTGTTGTATCTGAGCAAATCACCTACGAGTATCCACCTAAACTTGCATCTTGACTTTAGAAATACCAAGAATTTACAACCTTAGCAAAGTCAGCAGCACCATAAACTGTAATGTTTACATAAGTGCCTGAAACCAAATTACATATTCAGATAAAACTTTCAGTATTCTAGAGTACATGAACATGTTTACCCCAGATTACCAAAAATATGTTTATTAATGTCAGTTGGGAATGATTAATTAGGTTGCCTTGACTGCTGTAGAAAAAAAGGAAGCCCATTAGCATCAGAGTCAGACTGGTGGCAGCTCACCCAGGGCCCTTCTGGCAGCAGCAGCAGAGAGGTGCGGCAAAGAGGGAAAAGCACATAAGCTGCTAGAGAACTCAATAAACCATTTTGGTAAAAAATAGCAAGCATGACGCAAGCTGCAAAACCTGATCTGAATTAACAAGAATGTGTAGTGACAAGGCAGGACAGTTAATAAAGAAATCAAACGGTAAAGCACAGATAGACTCAACGGATTTTGGGAATATATATCTATCATTAGCATAATAAAGGCTCACAGCAGTCAAGGATAAATCAATCCCTTAAGGACTGTGATCTCCTGTCCTGATGTGCTTCACACATTAAAATTCTTTCCATGTGTTTGAATGATTTATACTATTAATAAATATCATTATTCTTATCTGTGACAGCTGAATTTTATTCTAATTCCACAGTTAAGGGAAGAGTAATTTGGATTAAATACAAGTTACCTTAAGGATGCAGAGTTATGTAAGTCTAGCCTAAAATCATAATTCTTAATATTGACACTTTGAAGTATTAATAGGGCCCACTCGGTCCCTTATATAGATGGCATTTTATAACATACACACATTCCTTACACAGTTAAGCTAGACATTTATCATGTGAAGTGCAGACTATCTTCCACATAGTGTTGCTACTACTAGGACAGATCAACAGGTATCTTAAGTCCACAGACAAACAACTACATAACACTTTGTATTTAAGTAATCAAATTCCTTGATTTTAACTAAGTGAAAAAGTAGTCACAAAAATAAATGCTTTTCTTGTAGCTATTTTCTCTGTAACTCTTAAGGTGGTTCCCAAAGTTCTCAAGGTACCAGTAACTCAAATTTATGGCTGGCTTATGCAGAGGTCCTGTGGTTCTAGACATCTCAGTCTGCACTGCCTGAACTACCAAATACTCTCTCTCAGGCACATAATATTCTCTGAAGCTCTGTGTTGTCAAAACAGAGCACCGCATTCACAGGCATAGGTAGGCCCCGTCCTGAGATCTTCTCTTCTCAAGCTTAGGTAGGAGAAAAATCAGGACTGTGATTGCCGCAGCACTTCTGCATCCTGCCCAGCTCTCAGCACCAGTAAAATAGCTCCAGGGCTCCATGTACTTGAAGAGATTCACTGAAGCCAGTCTCCCCTAAATCCTGATTTTGCTGCCTTGGGGCTATTTTCAAGCAGTTTAAATTCCAATTAGCTTAAAATTTCCATTGAGTACATGCTTCAGAACACCCACAGCCAGACAACAGGACACAAGACTGTATGAATTTTAGATGGAGCTAAGTGACTTGAATATGGTCCTTTGCTTGTTTCGAGATGCAGGCTAATTTTGGACACTAAACCAGACATAGTCCACATGCTCCCTTGTTTATATGGGGAAGCACTAAGCCCCAGAAAATAACTGGTGGTACCAGTTCCTGAAGTTGATGATTCTTTGTGTTCTTTTGTGACCTCACAAGTGTGAGCTGTGCTATGATTCAACTTCAAAGCACGGTAAGAACCACACATCTGGAGTCGTGGGGTCAGGATCTGCAGTTCATTATACTGAAGAGGCCAAGAACCCAGGAATTCCCACTTGCCAGCTGAGTACTTCAGAATCAGCTGCTACAAAAAAGAGTAGCAGCACTGGCTGCTCAGTACCAGAAAAGCTTGGTGAACTAAATTCTGAGTGAACAGAGATGCTTGGCATTTCCTGATATTTCTTTCTAAGATCCTGTCCAAAGACTCCAACGCATTAAAAATGTAAACATATGGGACTTTTTGTTACACATACCCAAAACCTTTCTCTAATACTGTCTACTTAGGAAACAAGACAATTATGTCAGGTAGGCTGGACAGCCCTCTCCATCACCTAAAATTTGGGTGAGACAGTGCCTCATCTGGGCGTGCAAACTAGGTGGATGCAACTTCATTCTTTGTCAATCTGATACAAAGTTCACTGCAAAACATGAGATTAATCTGTAGCTGAAGCCATGCCCAACCAAGCAATTCCTACAAAGTTCCTCAGAACCATGGGAGCTGGCTCTAGCCCACCCTGTGTGGGTGTCTGATGGATATGGCATATGTTCTCAACAGTATATGGAGGAGCTCAAAATGGACAGCTGTTCTGATGTTCCTGGATAAGACCCATGCTCTCTGAATCCATGTTTAATGTATATCCATGGTTTTCTGGTTACCTGCAGTCAAAGCCATCTGTTAAGATGGCTTTTTGCCCATTTGCAGATTGGTCTGAATATTTCACTAGAGCATAGGTGCCAGGTAATGATCGGTTTAGATGGACAGCCTGCAGTGCACCACAAGTGACAGTGCTTCTGCCAGAAGTCCTCTTCCGTGACTCCAATATTGCATTAGCAACACATGCCTCTTTGCATTTGCCCATATATGTTGGCACGTAAGGCCATTTTCTGTGCATGCAGTTCTCTGGCAGCCAGCAACCCCAATAAATACATAAAAATATAAATATAACCCATATGAGCTCAAGAAATAAATCATTTTCTCTAAGCAATCAACAACTTAGCCAGATCCACAGACATAAACGTATGCCTTTTCCTTGCCACATATGCAAAAAGATTGCTGTCTTTACCTGCTTATAGTCTATCTGAGAAATAAACCTTAATTGTGTGGGTCACCCTTACAGATTGAAAAGCATAAAACAGACCATACATTTCTCACAATAGCAGTCTGAATGTGTTGCAGCCAATATGAGTTTCAGCTTATAAATGCCTATGGGTAGAATTCAAGCAGACATAAGCTGGAGCCATGTACACTTGCCTCTGAGGTTAGTTGACAGCTGGGGGATTTAGAGAGCACTAACCCAAGCATGGATGTCATTTTTCTCTTTGAGCATGCACAATTAAATCTGCCTGGCATCATCAGCATGGGGCACGGCGCTCTAGAAACAGCATAGAAGGGAGGGGGGATGTCTTGCTCCTCAGCATCTGAAGAGAAGCTGCCAAACCCAAAGAGTAAATTGTGCATAGGCAATTCTTATGAAACTTTGACCTAGATATTTTAGTCCTTGCAAGAACAGAGCAAAATAAGCCTCATCTAATTGTATAATCAAATTAATCTTTTTTTTTTTTTTTCCATACCAAAGAGAGCTTTCAACAGAAAATTATTGACGTTTACATGGAAATGCTGCGAGCCACGCAGAGTGGCACAGACTGGGGCAAAGCTGGACTGACAGTGAGAAAAAGGATGAAGAACGTCCCTCCTTTGTCATTCATAGCAGCAAGCACAGAAGCTCCTTCCAGAAACCGCAGGCTGCCATCAGGGCTTGGCTTTGGAGAGGCAGCAGTGCCTCAGCATTCTCCCTAGTCAGAGATCAAGGCACAAAACACAGTATCTGTATTTCTTGTGCACTCCTTCTACACAGAAATTGGACTAACTTAAACTAAACAGCATGGCACATACTTCCCAGAGCCAGTATGTTTTTTGCATAGCAAGGAAAAAATAAAACAAAACATGCTGGGAAGTAACAGCACCGTAAAAACACAAGAGCAATTTTCCCTGCTGGAATCAAACGTATTTTAAATCTGCTTGGTTTGACCTGCTATAATCTAAATTACTTCCAGTACTGAGAAATTTATGGATAGCCAGTGTAATGACAGAGAGGACAATCACAGGAGAACAAGCAGGTATGAGAGGAGCCCCCCTTTCACACTAAATTCAAGAAGCAAAAGAGTGAAACAAAGGTGTTGTTAAATCTCAGGGTCACCATCTGAACTGTCACAGAAACTAAAAATATTAAAATAATCTGGATTCAACTTCCTGATTTACACCAAACTTCAGGTGAACAAAGAGTGCAAATACAGAAATAAGATAACAAAAAAATCCCAGTGGAAATAAAGGCAAGAAACATATCAAATAATAGAAGTTAAAATCATGCATTAGAAACCCAAAATAAATGGCAAGCTCAATAAACCAGCAAGAAACACTTTCTCAAGTATGCAACTTAAACAAAGCTGATTTAATAATTCCATTAGGAAGGTATGCATCAGGTATAAGGTGTAGGTTTGAGACAAAGGGAAAGGTGATTACGGAAATGACAAACAGTACTGGGAGGTAGAAAATAATTTAGAAATAAGTCTTAGATCATGTACCAACAAGAGATACGCTCATTCCAAAGTGTCTCCACCCTTTTTAAAGTACATGGTGCATGAAAGGTTAGGAATAAAGTGCATAGAACTGAGCAAGTGCTATAATTAATACAGTGATATAGGTGAAAAGATTGTCACAGTTTCAAGCTCAACAATTTAGTACGTAACATGATAAAAATGTTACCAGTTTTTTTTCTTCTTACTAAATTTGAATAATTTGTTTTTGAATTGCATAAACCCCTGTAAATAAGATTATCCACCAGGAGATGTGGCATCGGTATTTATAATTTCTCCTTTTCTGCTCTGCAGTAAATATTAAAGAAGGCTTCGGGTGCTTTAACACAATTACCACTGTTTTTTTATTTATTTTTTTCTTTTAATAGAATATCACCTTATTCCTGCTTATTGCCAGGTAGCAGAAAGTTCTTCCTCTCCGTATCTTTTAGCTTCTCATGTTGCTTCATGGCTGGTGCATCTAACACTTCCTTCCCCAGCTGGCTGAACAAAAGGACTAGCTTTAATTCAAATGCAAACAATCTAGGCTCAATGGGAAAAGTGCAATAAGAGCCACAGCTGAAGAACCTTCTAATGGAGAAAATCTCAACAACTGCATACCCAGACCTAAAGGGTGTCTACAAGAAAGCTGGAGAGGGACTTTTTCGAGGAGCAAGTAGTGACAGGACAACGGGGAATGGCTCTAAACTGAAAACGGGTAGATTCAGATTAGATATTAGGAAGAAATTCTTTACCGTGGTGAGACACTGGCGCAAGTTGCCAAGAGAAGTTGTGGCTGCTCCATCCCTGCCAGTATTCAAGGCCAGGCTGGATGGTGCTTGGAGCAACTTGGTCTAGTAGAAGGTGCCCCTGCCCATGGCAGTGGGGTTGGAAATAGATGATCTTTAAGGTGCCTTCCAACCAAAACCATTCTATGATTGCATGATTCTATGATCAAGCACAACTATTAACCCAAAGACTGGCAGTGTAACAGAGTGAGAGATGTAGGCTGTCATGTGGAATGATGTGATAAAACTTGCAATTAAAAAGTCTATCTATAAACAGCACCCAGATGTGGAAGCCAGCTTTTAAACAGATAGAGTTATATCAAATATTCCATCTAGTATATGAGTTTCTGTAATTAATCCTAGCTTCTGCATACACTTAAGTGTTGATCCAAATTTGGTATATTCCTGCATCAGGTAATAATCTTGATGATATGCACTGGATACAGGAGCAAACTGTATCATGAAGAGTAAAACCTCAGGTATACTGGAGAGATGCAAATGGGATAAAAGAAGTCAGATTTAGCTATCATATTACCTAGATAATACCAGACTCATTAGCATATAACTTACTCAAGTTAACTTCTGACTTGCAAACCCACTGGTGTGTTTTCTTATAAAGTGGTTTGTTTTTAGAGAAACATAACATGATAGAATTTAAACTAAACTTTCAAAGTTTCACAGTGATAATCTTATTGAAGACTGAATTCCAGCTTCCTAATATGTGGACATATTTCCTGTAATAAGAGAAACAAATAGCATTCAATACTTTTACATCATTTCCAAGGAATTATACATGGCACTAAAATGAGAAAAGAGGGAAGGAGGTAAAATGGGTTTGGAAAATACATATTCAGTTTCTTTCTTTTTCACATATTTTTATAGACATATAAAAATACTTTAAAATTATAAGAGTGATCGTACCTAGTTTCTTAACTACTTCAAAGCATACAGTTCTGCACTTGCAAATATTTTTTTTACATTTAATTTTTTATAATACTTAAATAATGGTATAAAAGTGCATATATGGGGTCCTCCCTGCTCATTATGAATACCCGTCACTGATTTGTATAAAAATGTCTGTGTTTCTTTGAAGCTATTAATCTGGCCCTTTATCAAAGAAAAACATGATTAGATTTAATTCTGTGCTAAGAGTCAGAAATCCACAAAAAAGGAATGAAATTATTTTTTTATTCAGAGATGAAATTTTGTTTTCTTTTTCTTATGTTATAGCAGATAATGCACACGTGAAAGGAATGCTCATAAAATTGTTTCCATGCCAAATGTTAATTGCTTTTATATTGGAACTAATTCTTCAGTTTTTCCTAAATAGCTAAAGCAAAAAGATTCTGTTATTGCTTATTAAATTTGAAGAAAAACAAGTATAGGTATTTAAAATACAGCATATATTGTAGATGAGCTCCTAAGGGAATATTAATAATTAGTAAGGTGGCTAACACTATTACTATCATTATTATTATTATTATTTTAATCCTAAAAATACAAGGTCAGATCCAGGAGGTATTTTAACATATAAGTCAGCATCACTCACATGCACTGAAGGACTTTGCTGAGCTCAGTGCCACCTTAAAACTGGACTTGCTAATTCCATCTGGAAAGGAGGTCCTACCAGCTGTGAGCCAAGTGCCACCTTAAGTTGAATTTGCCAAGCAAATTTCCCACTCGGCACAAATGTGATACATAGATTCAGAGCCCATGTATGAGAGCCACTGACTCCACCTGGGTTCGGGATTTCAGGACAGTTACCCACACATACAAACCCCACAAACACATCCAAACCAGGCACCCAGAGCCTTGCTGGCTGTTAGGACAATCCCTTATGGTCTCAAATCCCACCCCCCTGATTCTCCTCTAGAATCATGACTGGGGTTTGAAATCAGCCGTATATTCTTCACTAAGAAAATGATCCCGCTGATTTCAGTGCTTTTCTGTGACAAAAAGCTGGGCCAGGCAGCAAGCTGTACAGATACAGGACTTTTTGTCATATAACTAAAAATATAACTTCATTTTTATCTAAAAATAATAGCTAGTGCTAATGAATCTTAGCTGTGAACACAAAACTAGCAGCTGAAATGATGCACTGAGCATTGTCACTTGCCTTCTGTTGATAGAAAGCCCATGGTGAGCTACCTTAACGCCAAAAGAATAAATAGGTGCCACCTTAAATTACAGGTTTTCCAACTAAAAATATTACATAGACTTACAGCATAAACATTTGGAACTCAATACAAGTGATTGTGAACCCATTAGTTCCAAGCTGTTATTTAATCATAACTAACCCAGTTCTGATTTTAGAAGCATGGAAATCCGTGCTAGACACTCATGCTTTTTCATTCAAGTAAAATGTCTTAAATTTAATTAAATGTGTCTAGTTTGGGAAAAATAAATATCACTTTTTTCAACATAATAATTCACCTCATCACAGAAAAAGCATGGGGAAACTAAAGAAATAACAGTAACTTTGTTACTTGTTTTGTCAAATGATCAACTATTTGAATTGAAATGTATTAAATTAAAACTGAAATATATTTAATTGTTTTAAATTTTCAATGTCTGACATTGTTTTAATGACAAATCTGGATAAGTACTGCATATCAATGTCTCATTATGCATTTTAATTCAGCATAGCAAGCCAGGCAAACACATATGACTTCATCACACCTCCAGGTGCTAAGTACTCTCAGCTTCTGGTGGCTGCAACTAATCCTACTCAGCAGCAAAGGTAGATTATTTTATTGAATTTAAGACTTCCAGCCCTGGGGTTTATGAGATTAAATTGTCCACTCCAGCTCTCTTGGGCAGCCCTGACTAACCCACTCTATTATTTACACCCACCACTGCTCCAGCTAAGTGTGTTGGGTAAAAGTTTCATGATTCTCCTGGATTCCTAAAACCTTCTGTAAAAAAACTTGGGTTGAAAAATTACGGTTTAAACCTGAAATTTTGAAGCCCAGGCTTTCCTGATGTCATCCCAGAGCCTCGTTCAGGCATTCTGAGAATAATCATACCTGATACCACTATTAAAACCCCAGTTTTTTTTCATCTCTTGACTTAGCGATTTCAGGGTACACAAACTGTAAATTTTAACTGCTCTCAAGTCTGCTCCTATAGGTCTGTTCACCAGCAGCCAAACCATTAGCTTTATTTTTCTGGACATTACAAACATGAGAAGAAGGTATCAGCCACCTCTTCTTGCCTGTATGCTTTCACTTGAGCATTCATTTCCTTGTCTCTGCTAAAGGAAGAGTTTACAACTAACTTCTAACTAACTAAAATTGTCTCTGGACAACGTGCAAGCCAGCTGGGTGACTGTGAGTTTATTTTTAAATATTTGGCAAGCTGTGTCCCATGACTGATCAATCTCAAGAACACCAAATGCAAGTCCATCCCTATCTTACACTTCCTCCTGTATAAAGAACTGGAGCAAACCAAAAGCAAACCTATAATTAATTTAGTAATTAATTACAATTTAATGATAATAATTTCATTTTCAAGTGGTTCTACCTGTTCTCTGGACACTCTGAACTTCACTGTAATAAACTGCTCCCCTCAAATGTCATTTGTGCTGTTGAGTATATACTTGTCTTACCAGACTGGTGAGGACTATCACCCATATCCTCATGAAAAGGATTGTGAAGCAAATGAAGGCTGAGAGACGTGTTAGAGTAATCTTTATGAAATGTTACAATACTTACTACTGACCAATGAATTAGTTATCCTTTCTTCCCAAGCCTATTCCATAGTTTGTTCACTACTGGGAAACCTCCAAACAATCCTTTCTTAATATAAACAGAGCCTTACAAGTGCCACATTTCTGCGAATGTCTGGGGAGTGTACCAGGTCCTCTTAAGTGGAAAATTCACCTCATTGATTGCTTTCATTTGGGTTCATTTCAGAATGGCAGAGATTAAGCCTTGTGGAGAGTATCTGTAAATATACCAGTGTCAAGGTTTAAAAGCAACTCTATCCCAGCTGAAAACAGGACAATCTCATTAAAGCATAAACCTAGATATAAAGAAATTAAAGATACACCACAGAAACCTATCCAGGAGCTTTCCAAGCAATGCCAAATGCACTGCATAAACCAGGAGCACTGAAATTTCTCCACATTTTCCTGTTGGCAAAGACAGCTTTCCTTCACCTCTCTAGGGCCATTTCCCAGCAACAACTTAAAATATCCAGAACGAAAGAGAAATGCTCTACGTGCCACAGCCTGCAATGAAATGCACCATCAATTCAGTTTTATACAGCCAACACTGCGTTTGAAAATGTAGCTGTTTTTCCCTTCGTTTTTTTAAACCAAAACATCTGAGGGAGCCTCAGGGACTGGTTAAGGACTCAAGCATGACTATTAGAATATCTCTTCTGTATCCTATTGGGTCTCTTTGCTTCTTGTAATTTCTGAATTTTCTATTTATTTCCCCTAACATAATTCGCAGTTAGAAGAAAACATTCATTTGAAAGCTTCCAACCAGAAAATCCTTTACGTTGTTCCAGCAGTGCACTAGAAAAACTCACCTTCATTCTTTCCCTCTTTTTTTTTTTTTTTTTTTTGTTCCCCCAGTATCTTACTGGATATTCTGGTTCTTATGGTGCAAGTTGTCACAGTATCAGAGAAATTCAGCAGAGGAAAAAGAATATATCCTGATTCAAAACTACACAAGTTTTGGAGGCTAAGATTTCCGAAATTTGCTGGGTCTTATAGGAAAGAAGGTGAAGGAGGGAGTGACTGAGCAGCTCTGCTGTACTGCATTGCTGGTTGGGGTTATCCTTGACAGTCCCACTAATCTTTTTTTTCCCCATCAGGGCAACATGTTTGAAGATTTGGAAAACAGAATTTCCACAGATAAAAAAGAAACAAACAAACAACCCAAGACACCAGGTTCTCAAGCACTGATGAGCATTTCTAAATAGAAAGTGGTTTTTTAGAAAGATTTCAGCAGGTGAACTTGTAGTTTCAATGGTCAAAACTAAGAATAAGGTTTTAGCTGGGTTCATAAACATTATGGAAAAGCACTCCATGACCATTTAAGGCCAGGACGTGCCTGAACTTGAAGCTTGAAAGAAAGGCTACAGATGGAAATCGTAACTGTTGAGCTTGAATCTGCTCTATTTTCATTGGGCTTCAGAAAAAACTACTGCTTTGATCAAGACAAACGGACCACCTGATTCGAGAAGTCGTTTTTCCATGATTTATTACTTTCCATGGGTACTTACTTGACAATTAACACAGATCTGTCTTGCTGGATGGACAAAGTCTTCAAATCAACAGAATATGCCATTGTTTGAGGTAGAGAAAAGAGATGTGACTATGAAAAGTCATAAAATTAGTGTTGATCTACCCACTGGATATTATTACTGGGTAGCAGATGCTGTCTTGGCTCCTCCATCTGGGACTGTCTGCTGTTAAATTTGTAGTCAGGATCAGTCCTTTTCCACCTACACTCCATTTATTACTCAAATATCAAGTATACACACTTCCATAACTAAAACAGACCATAAGGACACAGAAGCCTTTTCCGTTGTATTCCCTCTTCATGCGCTCAGGACCTATGCACCATCCAACTGTCCATCTTCCTGCAGTTCCCAGTTCTTGACATGTACCATAAATCTGAAGTCTGGAAGACAGCAGATATCACTCCTATTTTCAAAATAGGCAAGGAGAAAGAGCTGGAGAACTACACACTGCTTAGACTCACCTCAGTCCCTAGGAAGGCGATGGTGAAAATTCCCTTAGAAAAAATTTTCTAACACATGAGAGACAAGCTGGGAGCTACCGGCATAGACTTACAAAGGAGAAATGATGTCTGGGTAACATCATTGCCTTTTACAATGAGAAAGACTGGCTTGCTGGATACAGTGAGAACTGTGGATGTTAATTACCTTAGCCTTAGTAACAAGCCTTGGACACAATCTCCTTTAACATCATCACTGATGATGTACAGGCCAGATTAGAGGATAATGAGGTGGACTAAAAACAGTCTGGATGACTAGGGCCAGGGGTTGTGATCAGTGGCCCGAAGAGCAGCCGGAGGCCAGCCAAAAGTGGTGTACACCAGCGGTTGGTGCTGGGTTCAGTACTGTTCAAAATCTCTCTGTGACCTGGATGATGGGACAGAGTATTTCCTCAGCAAGTCTGCAGCTGATACAAGACTGAGAGGTTTATCTGATTCATCAAAGGGTAGTGCCACTATTCGGAGTGACCTTGCTATGCTGGGGAAATTGGCAGAGTAACCTCATGAAGTTAAACAAGAAGTCCAAAGTTCTACCCCTTCAAAGGAATAACCCAGGCATCACTGCATGCTGGTGGTTCCAGCTTGAAAGCAGTTTTCTGAAGGTTTGCAGAAAAGAACACTGGTGTTCTGGTGAACAACAAACTGACCACGTGTCAGGAATATGCCCTTGGGCAATCGTATTTTGGGCTGCATTAGGAAGAGCATGCCAGCAAGTCAAGGGAGGTGATTATTACTGTCTATGCAGCACTGGTGAGACCACACCTGAAGTATTGTCCAGTACTGGGCTCCCAAGTACAAGAAAGATCTGGAGTTACTGGAATCCATCACAGAGCCACTAAGATGATTAAAAGAGACAGGAGCATCTTTCATATGAGGCTGTGAGAGTTGGGGCTGTTCAGATTTGAGAAAGGAAGGCTCAGGGCGATTTTATCAGTGTGCATAAATATCTGAAGGGAGGGAATGAAGAAAAGGGAGACAGGCTCTTCTTGGCAGTGGCAACAAGAGACTTCTCTGACAGGGAACAAGAAATGGTGCAAACTAACACATGAAATTCAAACTGAACATAGAAAACCATTTTTTTTTTCCCTGAGGTTGCCTGAACATAGGGACAGGTAGCTCAGACAGGTTGTGGAATCTCCATCCTGGCCAACTGGCTCTAGGTGGTCCTGCTCGATCAGATGACCTCTGAAGGTCGCTTCCAACCTCAACCCCTCTGTGATAATGTAAAAGGAAACCCTATGTTATAAATTATTTGGCAACTTGAAAACAAGTTTCAGATTCATACTAGTAACCCATACAAAAGTCTTCAGCTGAATGACTCATTTCTTGTGCTGAATTAAACACCCCCTGAATGTGGGCTGAAGTAATTTTGAAAAAGGGTCTGTTGAGCTGTCATCACACTCTCCTGAAAATGTAAATTAATACTTATTCACAGCATTACGCCCACTCTCTTTAAGACGTAATTTAATCTTCAGAGTAGTTCTGTTTCTTTTAGGTCTGAGATTTTCTTACCATGCAAGCTGCAGATCATCACAGTGGAACACGCCCAGCTAAGACGAGCTAGGGTTTATCTGCATGTTCTATTTTGTTAAGACAGCATGCATTTACAGTCATGTTTTTAAAGCACACAGTTGTGCAGCCACAAAAGATTGGAAATGCAAAAAAAATATTTGCACAGAATTGTAAATCTACTAGTTCTATGTGCAATTGTGTATGCCTGTATCAGTACTCATCCTGTATTCACAAACACAGATTTTGCAAGGAACTAGTATTCATTGCTCTGAAAATGCATCTGCATTTTTCAACATGGTACACATTTTCTTTTCCTAACTGTTTTTATACACAGTCGTAAGTTAATGAAATATCAAACTTTGTGACTTAAGGCAGGATTTTTTTCCAGTTACCTTAATGATAACAAGGAAAGGAAAAGTGTCTCTGAAGATTTTTTTTTTCCCAGATCAAAGGGCCATTTCAAAGTGCAGAAATGTTGATGAGTCATGTTACAGAATAAGAGCATAAGAACTTGCTGAAAGCAGTATATGATATACTCTGTAGACAGTCAGGGAAACATTTGCACAGACAAGCTTGTCTGTCTAGTTACAGGCAAGATTTTAAATGGGAACTTAAGTTTCACCTTTTATTTTTTACAGCTTTTAATTGCATTGTGGTAGCATACTTGACTAATCCTGTCCCATGGCATGCAAAATGAAGAAAGCATTAGTGAACACACATGTTTAATTAGGGCAATTAAATTTTAAAATCAGACAATAAAAATATTCAGCACTGGATTATGCAATTTGTTTCCTGGAAATAAAACACTTGGATTTTGTTTTCTCATTCCCCAAGTGATATGTATTCTCACTGCTTATTCTGTAATATTGCTACTCTGACAGTCCATATATAAATGTGTTTATTGATCCTCTGTAATGCCAAATATTTAGTATTTTTATTAATGTGGAATGGAGTTGTCCTGTAGCAGTTCAGGGTTATAATCCTGCTTTCAAGGACAACTTTTGGGTGTAAAACAGAAAAAATAAAATAAATACGTGCAACATTTTCTGTCTAAAAATCAACACGTAGCTTGCTATCTAAGTATAAAGTCAATGATCTGAGCCTCTTCGCTAGTATAAATAGGACAAAAGTAAACCCAGTGCTAGAACCTGATTTTCACAGTAACCTATGACAAATGCTAAATTCTTTTTCTCCCATAATAACAATGGTTTTGTCTTTCATTGCTGAAATCTGATACAATAGATTAATTAACCACAAAACTTTGTAGTTCCTCTCCTTTGGTTCTTGTATAGCTTCATGATTGACTTGTTTGTTATTCAGCAGTGAATGCTGATGTGGAAAATACAATATATTACTCCAGTGGAAACTATGGAAACTATCTGTCACCAGTGATATTCCAAACTGGCTTCTAAGACAGATGCTGGATAATGAATTTCCTGGATCAAGACAGCAGAATACTGCAACGCTCACCTAAAGTTAATACAGCAGATGTATAAGTTATGGGAAGATGCTCATCCATTTAAGACACTGATGTGATTAAACAGGTTTTTGAAGTAGAAGTGAGATATAAATCATCATATATTATTAGTACTTCTCATTTTAATGCACGTACCAAGCCTGACATAAAATTACAGTCTATGTATTTCATGTTCATCTGGCACAGACCAAGAACATGCAATAAAAAACCAATTCACCGGTTCCTAATTTTAAATTGCTAATATATATCTACAGTTGAGTACTCTCACAGTCCAGCTCCACAGAGGCTGAGACAGAAACAAGTAATGAAATTTTCACAAGATCACACTTTTTTTTTTGCCCAGGTGCACTGTTTCATTCTAAGTATAGTATACACACATGCTGAGGATTTATCAAGGTTACAGGGTGAAAGGAAAATGTATCTCAAACACACTGCCACCCAAAATGAAATCTTCACTGCAATGGCTTCCATCTGGATCACACACACATAGATTTCTTTTTCTCTCATAACAATGCAAGGAGGTTTTTTTCTATTTGTGTGAACCATTCTGTAGCAGGCTGATTTTTCTTCATTTCATGAAATAAAACATTAAGTGCTATATGATGGATAACATGATAACTATTTAAAAACATATCAAATTTAATAATATGCATTTCTTATCAGACAAATTCAGCTTTTTCAGTGTCACTCAAGCCTGAATATAATAACATGGCAATGATGCTTCATGCTATTACACCGTATTGCTTTATGTCTACTTAAGCCTTCAGATAATAAAATGCTTAAGGAAGATATTTTATTCACTGTTTTAGCATTTTCTACCTATGATTAAGTACACGATTACACTGTCGTATGGACTGATGCCAGTTTAGCATGAGGACATTGCCTAGCAATTATGTTCGGCTAAAGCATATATTACATGTCTTCAATCCAGGCCAAGATTGCACTGCAATTTAAAAGCTGGAAAACATCAAACACAATGCATACATATGTATGTGTGTATACATATACATATAAATGTATGCATATGCATATATGTATGTGTGTATATATACATATAAATGCTCTTATGTATTAAATGTCTTCCAGATGATTTGTGTTTTTATAGATATGTGCTTTTTTAGAGAACTTGTTCTCATGGTACTAGCAAGAAAATTGAAAAATAAGAATCAATTTTCTATTATCTCATGTTTTTCAGAGAATCCTAATGAGTTCATGGTTAGTCTCTTTTTAAAAGCCATACAAAGCATTTTGTTTTAGCTCTCTGCTGGTAACATCATACCTACTTTAGCAACTTAAAGGAATTTTTGCAATCATATTACCCATATTCAGCTATCAGTTATTTGAAGGTCAGTATTAAAAGATCACCAGTCTGTACCAAATACAATGACTCCAGCAGAATCTGTTGTGTACTTACTTATATATATATACACACATACACATAAAACACATTCCTCCTTGTGAGTTTTATTTTAGTCTTTATTTCCTCACCTTTTTTTGAGTATTTTCCAGCTATGCTAACCTGCCAGCACTGCTCTACCCCCCCAGCAGGTGAATGGCTCCATGCATATTCTCATTAGCACTATCTAAAGTTGCTGTGATTGGAGTTTATTCTTTGAATTCATTCCTCACCAGGTAATTTGTACCATTATGCAATTCAAAACTAAAAAAGAAACATAGTTAGGACTCCTTGACTTCTGTTACAAGTTTCTGTTTAAAACTGCTGCTAGTTTTGCAGGTATTACTGCAAATTACACCCCACAAGATGTGCACAAACAAAGTAATCAATTAGCAAAGCTATGTGTAGGCCACACTATGCAATGCCTGTCTCTGCCTTCAAGTGTAAATTGTAATTGCAGAATAGAAATATGTGAATACAGGAATGGCTTTGAGATATGTCCCTTGACAGAGATGTTTAGCTAATGAACATGAATTTTCTATAAAGAAGACAGGGAAATAATATACAGAGAAAAGTCTTCTAGTGATCACCTAAGACAATTTATAATCAAACTGGACAAGAGAGCCTTGGGTATACTGCAGACCTTAAAACAGAGAATGTCCTCCTATAAGGACAGATATCCAGTACACGATCTATCACCTCATTTTCTAATTTTGTTTTGGGGTTTGATGCTTGTCTGGTTCTTTACGGCATCACATGCTTATTTAAAACAGATCCATTTATCTTGTATTTAGTGGTAAATCATCTATGGTAGTTTTAGTGGTTTGGGGCTTTTTTGCTTTCCTTCAGTACAGCAAATATTAGTAGTTTATTCTACAACAGTATAGGAAAAGTGTCAGCTACACACTACACTAGCCATCTAACACAACTAGATTGCTCATTCATCCAGATCTTTTAAACCTATTAGCCTGACGGGAAAGGTACGTGAAGGTTTTCAAAGGCCAAATTACTGAAATTTGAATACAGTCTAAATTACTGAACACTTTTATATGATGTACAAGTCTGCTGGGCACTAGCCTTAAAGTGACCTTGGCAGAGCTATTTACAGCAATGTTTTAGATGCACAATTTAACCTGGAGCAAAGAAAAAGGCATTTATCATATCAGGGTCTGCATAAGTAATTCCTCTTACTCTTGTGCTTTGACACTCACTCAAAGGTTTTGTGTAAAGAACACAAAACCACCACCAAGGTCCTATAACCAGTTTCTGTGGCTCAAACAGGTTTGTTACAATGAAGTAAAATGTCCGCTTCAATGGGTATGTCTAAATCAGCTGGAAAAATACACTGTTCACTATAAACTCTTTCAGGAAGACTGCCACAATATATGGCATGTTATAGAATAAGAATTGTCATTAGTATGAGTAAGTTGCAACACATTTATACCCTGCAGTATTGTAATGCTCTTCCTCTGCTTACTTAAACACCTGAACAAGCTCACTCACCTAAAGCCAGCCTAAACCACAGGTTTCTTGATTTTTACTCTGAGGCTGATGGAATATTTGCTGTATTAGACACAGCAGGGAAAGAAGCTGCCTCTTTATGTATTCTCTAGGAAGCAATACCACGTGCTATTTGTCAGGAGAATATTTCTATTCAGTGCTACAGTAAAGGCTGAAGATTGGTTTTTATTACAAATTACATTTATTTTTCTCCCCAACAGAAAAATCTGAGGAAAGAAAAATCAGGGAAAAGAGATGTCTGACTTCAATGAATTCTTCTAACTAAAATCAATCTGAATGCCTTTAACACAAGTTTGAAGAATAACCTATCAGAAGTTATTAAACTTTCTTTTAGTAACTAAGTCAGACTGTGCCAGTTCCAATAATCATTTTCTGGAACATCAAAGAAATCTCAGAGTCATAACTTCTTATTTGAAATGAAAATGTAACATTTCTAGGCTTTTTCCCCTGTAAAGAGAGAGCTCACAGTGTAATCTGATTGCCACAGAGACATGTCAGTGAAGAGTGTGTTGTTCGAGGATTTCCTTCCTATCCCCATCAAAAGGTTCATGAGAAATCTCATTATAAAAATTCAGAGGAAAGAGAGAAATACATTTTCCTTTAACTCAGTCTTCTTCTGTTGTGCCCATGGGAAATCCTGAAACCGCTACCTTTCTAGGACTTGAATTTCTTCCTTGAGCCATGTCCTACTGCTTTGCCCTGGACAGCTAAAATCTGTTCACCATACTCAGGCCAGGAAAAATTTGCACTTATATGAACAGAGGAAATGATTTAAGCCTGGAGCCACTAAAGATAAGTCAAAGGGGAAGGGAGATAAAAAAAATGTGGGGACTATCTGGAGGGATGGAGAAGATTTATGGAAGTCAGTAGGAGTGGATCCCAGGGTAATCTGCTCCTTGTGTTAACAACACATGCAATCACCTGCACTGACAGTTTGTTTGCTCTGATTTTTCACATTATCCAGGGGCTATGTGTGTGAAATAATGGATATGCATTTACAATTGTCAGTGAATAACCTTGCAATATCCCTGGTGACACTATCCTCCAATCTCCTGCTTCTCATTTATTATGCGGTAGAGATCTTTGACAGCTAGCACAAAGCCTGTAGAAGCCGTAAGTGTGCTCAGGTCTGCTCTTCATATTCAAATGCAGTATTAGAAGATACATGCCGTATTTTCATGGAGGGGTAGAATCGCAAAACACAAACCGCAGTTAAACTCACCTACACGTTTTACTTGAACAAACAAGAAACTTTTTGCTTCATTTTTGGTTTAAAATGTTTTTGCTCGTTGATAAACTCAAGTCACAATCAGAATAGTAACAATATTGCTTAATGAATTCATTGATTGTGTGCATTAATAGCTCCTGCTTGATGTCAAATATATTTAATAGCTGTTTACTTGAATTATTCTATTTAATCCATGTTTATTTGACAGATTTTCAAATTATGTTGCTAAGAAATTTTATATTTTGAAAATGCATCAGATGAAGAGCAAAATTCTTATTATTAAACTTATCATTAACCGGAGACTGTCAAGTTATAACCACTATCATCTCACATTTTATTAACATTAGTAAAAGAGAAAAAAAGCAGTGATGCTGGGGTGTTGCAGCTTCTGTAGTCAATAAGAAAAAATCTCTGGCCTCCAAGAGGCACAGGCCCCCAAATGCCAGTTTGCTTCCTTCATGCAGCTCTGTGACAAAACAAGGTAGCCTACAAATTTATTTTACAGTGCAAAATGTGCCGTTACAGCATTTTTTCTGCTTCCCCTCCCACCAACACTGCTGTCCTTCAGCATTTCTGACATCTTAAGAAAAACACTGTTCTTTTGAAAACTCATCTCAGCACAAACTTGTGGAGAATCACTGTTTTTTCCCCATTCTGTACAGCACATCACTACTGATGACAGAAGCCTGCAGCACCCAGGCAAGGAGCAGCAAAGGAGTAACTTGCTGATGTTGCTTGTAAAGTTGTGTGCATCATAAGCCTCCGACTTCTTAGAGGACACAAGTGCAGCCCGTTTCACTCCTAAAATCTTTAAGAAAATGAGGCTAAAGGTATCTTGGGGTTCTTGTTCTGAAAACCACCACGGAAAACATTAAAGGGACTGGTGGCAACGGTATCGCTAACAAGTATGCAACTGAAAGTAAGCATGAATTTTCAAACAAAAAGCTTTACAGCAAAACAGAGGAGGCAGCTGCAATTCCATTTCTGACAGCTCACCTTTCTCTCCCTGAACTGCCATGCATCCATCTTTCCTACAGCCAGATGGAAAGGGCGTGTGGCCTGCATGTTGGTTAAATTATCGTGCCATTTATAGCAGAATGTAGTGGAACTGCATTACATCCGGTCAAGTTATTCAGGATTTACAATAAGGGTAACAAGAGTGAAATCTGGCCATTTGTCTGAAGGTCAGAGTAAAGGCAGGCACTTAAGCTCTGTGCTAATCAAAACTGCAAGCTATTAAAAATACTAGATGAAGAGTATACATACGTATTTGCACAGAAGGCGGCTTAGGATCTTACAGACAGAACTAACAGCAGAGCAGGAAGAAACAGATGGTGCACAAAAACATCACAAGCAAATAAACAAGACATAAGGAACAAAGTCACCACAAAATCCAGACCTGTCAAACAAGTACCAACTGCAGCAAAGACACACTCGGGCAGACACAGGCTCCATAGGTGTCTCAGAGCACCATGGGGTGCATTACTGATTCTCAGGTTTTGTCAGGATGTCACTGTGTTACAGCGACTCCAGCAGCATCTGCTAGCCTATCTTCATCCCCCAGCCATCTCTGCCACTGCCATCGTCTGGCCTGTCAGTCTGCCAGAAGTCAGACCATGGGTTTTGCAAGGCTATGGGTGAAATACACCGTGTGGCAGTAATTTGCCCTCCTTTCCCAGTCACCTGTTCACCCTGTGATCACTCCTTATTTCTTCTTTCTCAGACCCAGCTTTTTCCTATGGTCTATTTAAAGACCTCTCATCATTTTAAAGATCATTCAGCTTCCATAACTGTTATTCTGATTCCACCCGTTATTCCCATCTGGCTGTCGCCATCAGCCTCACCTCTTTTTCCAAGGAGACATGATTATTTTTTTCAGATGAAAATTAGGAAGATTTTGCTAAAGGAAAAAATAAAACATCTTTTCCACCTCATGGCATTTACAATAGACAAGGAAGAGCATCATTATCTGGTATCAGTGAAGTCCCACTTATACCACTTATAGTCTAGGATGGGGGCACTTCACCACATGTCATCCAGGTATTATAGTATGGATGTCATCATGCTTATATGAAAGGACAAGTGAAAGGCAATGTAACAGTAAGGGTACCTGAGGTTAGTCTTAAATTAACAATCTCTCTAAAGCTCCTTTTGTAAAGCTTTGCTTATTTTTCTATGCAAGAGTCATCCACGAATGGGAAAGCAGTGGCACCATAAGGATGGTATGTTCAGTTTCTGCCTAATACTTCTTTTTCCTGTTTACTAAAGAACAGCCTTTTATTCCCCAACATGCTGGATAAATGACCTGCCAATAGGCAACTTGTAGCTAAGTCTATACCCTTGGGCTACAGACATTTCAAGAAGTCTGCTGTGTTTAGTATAGCCATCTGTCTGGTGTTTCTCATAGCTATCATTATTTTTTCCCTGCCTAAGTGGGTCACCTGCATCATCATCATCACTTACTGTGCTTGTTTGATCTAGTCTGTCCATGTGCACTATTTCTCAGCAATGAATCTTTGCTACATTTCAGCAACAGAAACTTATTATAATCTATGTATCTGTACATATATTGTAGCATACTGATAAATTATGCAATGTTTCAGGAGGCATTACTTATTTTAGCATCTCAGTCACAGATACGGTGGTCAACATTGGTCATTGTCCTTGTTGAAAATTTTTTATGTAAGATTGACATCAGAATTTTAAGTCATTATAAAGAAAGGACTTAAGTGTAATGTTCAGCTTCTTGCCTTTTCCCCCTCTATTTTTATCCCTTTTCTAAGCTACTGCACAGATTCTTTACTCAAAATTCGAGAAAGCTCCAACGTAGATATGTTAAACCCTATTACAGCAGAATCAATAGTTAACACCAATCTTTCCCACACATTTATTAGTTGCAGCTTCTTCATTATCAGTTGAGGTCAAAAGACCAAACAAGTAGATCATCTTATCCACTTACAAAGCTTTTTATATTTCAAGTTCTCATACCTAATTTATCTTCAAACTCCCCTATGAAACAGGCACAGTAATTAAGTATGATTATGCATATTTTTTTAATTAGGTATCAAGTTGCCTCAATGTTAAATATCTTCCACAAGGTTATACACTGAATCAAAAGCAGGAATTCTCAACCTTCTCCAGTGCTTGACTACAACTTCACAGGCATCTGGGAACTTACCTACATGGGGAGTTGATTTGGCTTTTCCCAACGACACCAAGCTGTGCTGTTCGGATGATATGCTGGAGGAAAGGAATGCCATCCAGAGGGACCTTGACACGCTTGTGAGGTGGGCTGATGCCAACCTCATGAAGTTTAACCATGACAAGTGCAAGGTCCTACACCTGGGTCGGAGCAATCCCAGGTACAGCTACAGGTTGGGCAAAGAAGAGATTCAGAGCAGCCCTGCGGAGAAGGACTTGGGGGTGTTGGTTGATGAGAAAATGAACATGAGGTGGCTTCAGTGTGCGCTCGCAGCCCAGAAAGCCAACCATATACTGGGCTGCATCAAAAGGAGTGTGACCAGCAGGTCGAAGGAGGTGATCCTGCCCCTCTACTCTGCTCTTGTGAGACCTCACCTGGAGTATTGTGCGTAGTTCTGCTGTCCTCAACATAAAAAGGACATGGAACTGTTGGAACAAGTCCAGAGGAGGGCCACGAGCATGATCAGGGGCCTGGAGCACCTCCCCTATGAAGACAGGCTGAGGAACTTGGGGCTGTTCAGCCTGGAGAAGAGAAGGCTGCGTGGAGACCTCATAGCAGCCTTCCAGTATCTGAAGGAGGCCTACAGGGATGCTGGGAGGGACTGTCCATTAGGGACTGTAGTGATAGGACAAGGGTGACGGGTTCAAGGGAAGTTTAGATTGGATATAAGGAAGAAGTTCTTTACTGTGAGGGTGGTGAGGCACTGGAATGGGTTGCCCAGGGAAGCTGTGAATGATCCATCCCTGGCAGTGCTTAAGGCCAGGTTGGACAGAGGCTTGGGTGCCATGGTTTAGTGAGAGGTGTCCCTGCCCATGGTAGGGGGGCTGGAACTAGATGATCTTAAGGTCCTTTCCAACCCTAACTATTCTGTGATTCTATGATTCTACGATTTCATGATTCTATGACATATTTAGTCATCAGGACTAAAAGAGTTAAAACAACATCACCATTATTACCCCCTTAATATGCTTAAAATTGCTAGTCATATGATGCAGAACCCCTATGGGACAGCTCCACTCTTTCCTGCATCCAAACCATCTGTGCCAGTGCACTGAAAACTTTCTCCCTGCATCAGGAAAATACAAAAGACAGAGAATTTGAAACATATGTATAAATCACTATGCAAAATACAGTATTAATTATAACATTAGCTTTTTTCTTTTTATTTTTTCTTTCTTTTTTATCATACTTATAAAAGTAAATAATAAAAGGCTGGAAACAGGTAGAGGAATCCACTTACAGAAGTGCAGTTTAAGCATCAGACTGCAGTTAATCATTGAACACTGGGTCAAAGATATCATTAGCATAATTGCAGAACAGCCAGTGGAGCTTCCGCAAATGTGAGTAACAGTGTAAAGGGGAGGTACATCATTTACACATGAATTTCCCCTGGACCTGAATAAAAAGTTAAAAATCATAAAGGGCTCATTTTTCCTCTTCTTCATTCAATCATATCAGTTAAAATATCAGTTTAAAAAGCACATAAATTTTCATTTGTATCCAGTGGAAAATAGCAAGCACTGCTTGCTCTCTTGGACTTTCACTCCCTGGTTTCTATTATTCCATTAATAGGTCTTAAAGCCAACCTGTGTTTCCAGACTCAGGCTTTATTGGGAAACTCTTCTAATTCTCATATTGCTAAATTCAGGGGGCATGTGGCCTGACTCATACATCCCACATCACGGGTCACTTGTATCAGAAAGATGAACATAACAAACACCCTTTTTCAAGAATAGGAAAAAGGGCATATCTAACACCTCAGACATTAAAAAGCATTTTTCAAAGAAATGGCCACCCTTTTTCCTACAGAAAAGATATTTTCTTTTTAAACAAAGTTATGATTTTGCCATTTGTTAAAGGGATGAACAATCAGGAAAAAAGTTTTTGAGACGTTTGGATCCAAATGTGCTATATCAGGTATTTAGAATGATTCAAGAGATGCGTGACTGAGTTACTAAGCTGAACTGAAGAGAAAAATTCAAAGTCAGGTTCTCATTTTTAATGGCATATCCTAGACCAATGGTTCCAGTTATGTCACTGTACATATATGATGTATGTATAAATGATAAATGATGAAAAAATCAAGTTTGATAGCGTTATTGGTCTCATTTCTATGAAGATATCAACTTCCTGTATTAAGCCACATCAGAGGCCAAAAAGGCTGAGGATGCACACTATTAAACACAGAAAGCCAGCCTAAGCATATTCAAGCTCAGATCCTGAAACTTCATTCTTGACACAATCAGTCTAGTGATGAGAGATTTAACTTGCACATATACTTAATATGAATAACATCCACTTTCTTTGGGGGATGATCGATGGGAAGCAGTGAGGAAGAGATGGAGAAAAGAAGTTCTAACTGCAAAGTAGGTTATCAGCTGGTGGTGGGAGACCCCTCTGGGTTCCCCCTCCTCTTCTGGCAGATGGGTTTGGTCATCTGGGGAGTGTGGTGGGACTGTTGCCACACAGCTCTTGCTACTGGCTGTCTGTGTGTCAGTATGCAAGGAAGGAACATTTGCTCCTCATTAGCTGTTTTTAATGAACTATGTAAAAGAAGAGAGGAGTATGATGATACAGCATACCAAGTAATCAAATCCACCTGTTTTGAAACTATCATGTTGTTGAGGACCTTGTCACTGGTTTTTCTTTTTAAGGTCTGAAACACAGATATATCAATTTCTGTGTGAGATGCTATTCATTATTTTTGTTTTCAGTCTCTGAGATTGAAATGTTAATAATACTATTTTTCTCATGTCAGAAACCTTTGTTCACAGATAAGACACAGTAAGCAAGAAGCTCCTGGCCTTTGCTGGTGTTCAATCCTTGCTACCTAGTCTCTTTCAGAGGTATCGAGTATTTGTCAGAGGCAATCTTTACCCTTTTTTCAGAGGTACTTCTGAAGACAGCATGTACTAATTACACAGGAAGGCATGAATTTCAGAAATACCTCCCGTGGCAAATATGCCTTTATACTGCCCTACAGGGGATGGCCTCCATTTGCACAACGGTTTGGGCTTTCTATCTGTTTCAGAGTTAGGATGAAAATACTTCTTAGGATAAATGTACTGGGTTTGTGTGGCCAGGTTTTGGTAGCAGGGGGACTACAGAGGTGACTTCTGTGAGAAGCTGCTAGAAGCTTCCCCCATGTCCAGCAGAGCCAATGCCAGCCGGCTCCAAGACATACCCACAACTGGTCAAGACTGAGACTATCAGTGCTGGTGGTAGCGCCTCTGGGATAACACGTGTAAGAAGGGGGAACAAAAACCTGCATAACTGCAGCCAGACAGAGAAGTGAGAATATGTGAGCAAATCTTCATTCCATTCCCCTGTGATGCTGTGGGGAGGAGGCAGAGAATTCAGGAGTAAAGTTGTGCCCAGGAAGAAGGGAGGGGTTGAGGTGGATGTTTTAAGATTATTTCTTTTTCATTTATTTATTGTTATCCTACTCTGATTTGATTTCAATAAACTAGTTCTCCACAAGTCGAGTCTGTTTTGCCTGTGAGGGTAATTGGTGAGTGATCTCTCCCTGTCCTTATTTTGACCCGTGAGCACTTTCTTGTATTTTCTTTCCCCTGTCCAGCTAAGGAGGGAAGTGACAGAGCTGCTTTGGTGGCACCTGGCACCCGGCACCCAGCTAGGGTCAACCCACCACCAAATACTATATATACTATGCCAACAAATGAGATGGACAATGGACGGGGAAAAGGTTTTGCTCACAATACTACTCTTCCTCCCTTCACACAAATATACAGCAAGGAATTGTTTCCCCACTAAAGACATGAAAATTAGAATGAGTTTTCTTTAAAAAATCTTAACAATGACAATTTTATCCTCATGAGTATGCCTTCTAAACTTCTCTATTTAAGAAGTATACTTGCAATTTAGGCACAAACATTTCACTGAGACTCACCATCAGGCAACAGCAGTATAAAGTTACTGATCATTCTAATTAAGCTGCCCAATAGTGCTACCCATTAGCCATTTAGGTCATTGCTGTATGCTGACTTGTTTTTTTTTTTTTCTTGTAAAACTATGAAACAAACAGATTTATGGGTAAAGCAACCACAGGTTAAGCAGGTCTGATGTTGGTTAATAAAATGTGAAAGTAATTAGAAAAAATATTATCCATGCCAGATTTCTTTTGGCACAAACATGCAGGAAAATTAGGCTGTGTAGTTAGTGCCAAGCTGGATAGATTTGTACGATAATTCCAGTATGAGGTACGGGGTTTATGACAACCATCTGCTGAGATATCTTCCATATTCTCCCTAAGTGAAATTAAAATAGTGATCAAAACAGTTTCTCTGCGAAGCTGGAAAATTTAACAGTCGTTACCTACACTAGCATATTACAGAATCTGCCTTCTCTTCCTAAACTGCAGATAATAAAGAGTTTTCCACATGTAAGGTCAATTCTGCCTTTTTTTGATTCAGCATTCCTGAATACTGGAAGCCATTGACACCAAAAGTGCAAGTAAGTCAGAGTTAGCTCTGAAGCTGCAGCTACATTCCTGAACTAGTTCTTGCTCTGTTTTATCTGGTCTTGAAGGCAACGAAACTTCATAGGTCACCTTTACTCTTTTTTCCTAGAGTTCAGTTAGAATTTATTACAATTCTTTTGACAAGAGAATTCCTGTATTCCATCATATGCTTTCAGGATTTTTTATGTATTTATATTCACAATGATCCCAGAATAGAAGAGCATCCTACTGACACCACAGACTTCATGGTCCTGATAGAGCTTCCTTTTCTCTTAATTCAGGGTATATTTCCAGTTTCCTGAACCTAGGTAAACTCAGTTACCTAGCGATTTCACAGCTTCCAGCAATGTTTTAACATTGTAAATAAAAAAGTATGGAGTGACTTCTGTATGTTCTCCATAGTCCTAAATGGTAGACAGAAGAATTTTACAGGAGTCTACAACTGCTAAAACAAATATTAATACATATTTAAGAAAGTACTCAGTAAATATTGATGGGGATAAGACTGAGGTTTACAAAATCATGATGAAGTATGACTATGGATAAACTGAATAAGGAACTGTAACATAGCAAACCTCTCTTCTTCCACTGACCAACCCTCCCAGCCCAAGGAGCAGAGGGCAGTCCATTGAGCTAGCAGGAGTGAGATTTAAACAGGTGAAAGAAAATATTTTACACAATAGTTAGGGAATTTTTAGAACTTATTTTCACAGGAACATGCAGAGGCATATGGTATTAGCAGATTAAAAATGAGGCAAAACCATAATCGATTGCTACAATTAGGAATTGTCATTAAAGCTCTTAGCTGAAATCCAGACTGGTTTATTTCTTTCAGGGTGCTCATGAAAATGCAAAAAATACAGCTGTAACTGAATGTTTTCACAACATTTTCACAAACTACAGCCAAAATCAAAAAAACAATTCTAATGTCTCTTATTTTGATGTTTCTATATATTATTTTTAATGGTCCTTTCACAAGGCATGTGGATTATTTTCATGAGAGCAAGTCAGTATTGGCCAGGGGATACAGATTACCTGCATTAGTCTCTTCCATTTCTAAATCCCACATAGCTATAATTAACATGTTAGTTTTCAGGCTAAGTGTTTTTCTATTGATAGTATTACTCAAACAAAAACATTCAAAATAATTCAAATCAGGAAAAACTCCAAATCTCTACAAGGCTTTCCTTCTAGAGCACTGGAACTCCTCTATCAGTCCTTCAGAAGTTTCCATTTCAAGCATTATGCTTTATCCTTCAAAGGCTTATCTGCTGTTTTCGATGAGGTTTTGCAATTAGTGCAGAACTTGGCAGCTAGAATGCTCAGAAGAGGCAGAACTTTTGAACACAGATGTGCTCTAAGAACCAATATAACAGTGAAAAGAAAAAAAACAAAATACCACATTTCTACACTTTTCCTGCCTGAACAGTAGCTAAATTTGCAGTGGTCCTGAACACAAGGAAAACATAATAAAAGTGAAAGTGTGATTTTTTTTTATTTATTTTGTCTTTTCAGTGATAAATTATGTTCATACAGCTAAAAGAAACATTTCCATTTTAAATTGCACAGTTTGCTTGCAGAGCCTATGTCCATAAGGATATGGGTACCTGGCTAATCCTAGGCAGGTTAATTCCTGAAATTCTGGCTTTGGTAATTTTATCTTTAGGTATTCCCATCTTCTACCATTGTCATCAATAGAACTATACAACGCAACCATTCAACAGAAAATTAAGTAAGTCCCATTTTGCTTCATCAATCTTAAAAAAATAAGACAGTAAGTATTACTTGAATGTTGATCCCTCAGCTCTGAGGATATATGTACAATCCATAACCCTTAATCAAGTGTGCTGATCTGCAGTGTGGACTTTGGACATTATCCAGGGTTTGAGGAACTTAAAAATTTAAGCAAATATTTAGAGCTAGGAAACCTCAAGAACAAACATGAATGAAAATATTTAATCTCATCTTGAAGAGAGTGAAAGAGTGTGGTTCAGCTGTTTTGAAATTATTCGATACTGCTGAAGGAGTACTCCAGAAGATTATTAGTTTTTTAATATTGCCTTACTCAATACATCCCAGGCGGGTCTGACAGAAAAGTCACAGCATAAGAGACAGAAAATGAAAATTTCATTGTGACAGAGAAATTTTTCACTTGGGAAACATTTTCAAGCTTTTTAATTCCCAGCTGGCTGAGAGAATTATAAGTTATCAGAAACCCTTATGATACTATCTATTGTTAATGTTTTTAATATCTTCCACAGTAAAAGCTGTGAAAGCAATCAAGCCACTGACATCTTCTTTCCTCTTTCACTACTGCTTTTATCTCATTAAAACGTAAACTGAGCTACCTAACTCACCCAGAAAAGATAAAAAAGGCTCTTCTTTTTTGTGCGTCTGCTTACTTCCTGATTGTTTTGGTTATAATTTTTGCACAATAATGCCCCCTTGCTGTATGCTACATTTTTAATATTCTAGGATTGACAGACTGGCCTTTTCTGGGTTAGTGTGGGGCTTAATTCTTCTATATGCGGCTCCTCATGCTGCCTTGACTCAGGTTGGTCATGGTCAGACTGCCATAAAAGAAGATGCCAAAATTTTCATTCAAAAGGTGGAACAATTAAGAGTTGCTGAAGATAGCAGAACTCCCTTGGGCATCGAGGAGAGCTCATTTCCGCCAGCTGAGTACACCCATCCAAAGTGGTTGTGGGGCCTGAGAATATTTTGGAATCCTGTTTTTTATGAATGAGAAATGAATGACGTATGGGATAAAAATAGTCACTACGACAACCTCTGTATCGCTGAAAAGATCTGTCTATATGTATTTATCACATGCTGGCAGATTTAGGTCATACCTCTGACAAAACAGGGACAGTAATGAATTCCCCTGCCAGTCTGCAATCATCTGTTCAGAACTGAAGACCAAGTTTGCTTGATTGTAAGCCCATGTCAAGCAAGTCAGTGAGGGTAACTGTGCTCATACGAGGTTTCAGAACAGGTCTTCAGTTTTTTTGACAAGGAAGTGCAGGAAAGTTCAGGCAAATCAATTAAGATGTTAAGAAAAGGCACAGAAAATGTCTGGGTGCAGAACTTTTTACCTTCAATTTAGAAGAAATCCATACAGGAACTTTGCACTACACCTGTAATTGATTCACCTCTACCTCCTTCCACAAATGTTCCTGTGTAGTCAAGATCTGAGATTCCTGGATGAAAATCATTACAACCTTATAATTAGTAGACTCAGCTACATAACGCTACAAAGGCAATACAATCTACTCACCAATAATCTAATCAAATGAATGAGATGTCTTAGGCTCTTAATTTCTTGAAGTGCTCCTCCCCCTCCCAACAACTTTTATTGTCTTGTTTTATTTATGTGATGTGAAGTACCAGGGTCCCACATTATTGGAAGGCTATTCTGCGTCATGTTTATTTGCAGGTCGCAGACCAATGGAGCATCTGAGAAGCCCTCTCTCAACAAACTAAATCATACCTTGAAGCAAACAGCATAATTACTAAGCACTGAATACAATCTGAATGTGTTCTGTGTAAGCCACCACACTTTCTCAGATACATTCTGTGCCTAATTCTGTGCCCAAATATACTTAAAAAGCTGCCCCTGTATCTCAGCTCATGTAAGTCCACAAAGATATTCTGAGATCAAGAAGCTATGGCAGCTTTTACCAGCCAAAGTACTAACCTCACGTCTGTATCACACCTGAATGAAATCTTCAGCCTAAACCAGAACACCTCTGTTGCCTTTGTTTATAAATTACACTTTCTTGGCAAGTCCCGATGAGTTACTTATGTGAGTGGCCCAACTGAGTTTTAAGTCTGTCGCTACTAGAAGAAAACCTAAACCGACACATTAATTTTCCGAGAACATTATCCGTAAAGCAAAATTTTGGAAAACTATTTCAGCAACAACATGAAAAGGTTCGTTTGCTAATGTAGGCTGCACTACTACACTTAATCAGGACACAGATAATTAGGAAATCTGGTTAACTGGGACTTTTCCTAGGGAGCTGAATTAAACCAAATGAGTTCTGACTGGCAAGGGACAATGGTTAATTGGGATGATAATTCCACTTAATTGGTATGCCTGCAGGCAGTTAAGTGGTCTGTGAGGTTCAGAGGTTAATCACAATGCTCCTTTCCTCAACAGACCTGTGCATATCCAAAATCAGTAAACCAAAATGGTTTTAGTGTCCCATGTACATGCTAAGCACAGCCAAAATGTCACACTCTTCCAGAGGTAAGCATATTAAGCCTTTTAAGGAATTTGGTAGTGCTAAATTTTTCCAAGTACATTTCATCTCAGAGTAAGGAAATCAATTACTAAGATTTTTCCCTAATGGTGGAATATTTTACTGCTGAAGTTTCTCTAAGCCACCAGATTCCAATATGCAGAAGAAGCATGAGACTTGGTTTCTTTTGCTTCCCATGGAGTTCTGCTGAACTAAATCCAGCCTTGCTAAAATGCAAAAACTGGAATGTTTATCTCAAAAAACTAAAAGTTTGCTTTTCCTTGATGAAGACAAGATATTGAGGTTCCTCTTGACATGAAACCAGTTTTCACAAAGCTTGTAGACAACATCTTTAAAGCCGGCACTCTTCCAATTTCTCTGAAAATTTTGAATTTCAAATTTTCTGACACAGCTGCATTAGCCTCATTTCTTTAAGGAAATAAGCAAAAGATACATTTCTTACTATTTTTCCTCACTATGTCATAAAAAATGCTTCATTTAAAATAAAAAAATAAATTAAAAATAAAGACTTGATGGTAAGATAGGCAAGCTTTTGTATAAACTCTATCTTTTCCTAGAGCATATTAAATAAGAACAGAAAGTCAGACAGAAAAATGGCATAGCAATCACCAAGTATCTGGAAATTAATACACTGCAATGTGTATTTAGCACACTAAAGAAAATACTGGAATTAAAGAGTAAATGTTCAATATTTAATTCATGTTAGACTCTAGTTAAAAACACAATAATTTTCTCTTATTTGATTCACTAATTACCTGATGTTGATACACAATTTTAAAATATTGACAACTGTAAACATCTCTGTACATGATGGAAGATACTGTTTTTTCCATATTTATTTATTTGGGACATTTGTATAATTTGCACAGTTCTGCACTGGCCAATCATTATCTAGAATATGATTCCTACATTCCTTTGGTAAGTGTAGTGGTACAATTTGAGCCTGTGCATTAGTATGCCACTTTCTGGCTCGGACAGTTCAAGACCTAAGTCTTTTAAAGAAGGACCCATATAAACTATTATGAAGGTGGGGGATGTATATGTGGAGAGGGGTTTACACTTCCTTTTCTATAAAGTACCTCCTTTCTTTGCAGTGACATTTTCAGGAAGGGAGGAAGTAGGAAATAGGCCTGTTCCCAAGACAAGTCACATTAACTTCATGAAAATGAAATGTCATTAACAGCCTCTCAGAAATCTCCTGAGGATATAATCTCGAAATCATGCTTTTTAACTGGGAAAGAGACCCTTCAGTTGTTCAGTAATTTATATTTATGGCCTTATAATGTATGAATTTAACTAGCAATTTTACAGAAGTAGAATATACCTAAACAAACCCTATTAAAATAATGAGACAAAGAAAGTGCTTTTTATTAACATCAACACTTGATGGCAATATCAGGCTCCATCTTTTCTAACTTAACCTTGAAAAAAAAAAAAGAAAGTGCATCGCTGGTTTTAATTTAATTAGTAACTCTCCACTAAAATATCTCAATCCTGAAATATCTAAGGCCTTGCAGGGGATCTTGTCTCTATCTGCAGATTTGCTCTTTGTAATGTTGACTGCTTCTCTGAGCACGAGTACTGTTCAGAGCATGAAGAAATTACTGTAATAGATTCCAACTTCTGGGCTGTTTATCACTGCTATGACATCTGTCCACGGATATTATGTAGTCACCCTTCTCCCTTATTCATGTGCATAAACCTGGAAAACCTTTTGTGCTATACACAGCTCATGGTAAAGATACAAAAATGAAAGCAAGTCTTGTATTTCCCTGGGACATAACCCCAGGATCTCACACTGTTAACACTGTTACCAGAGGAATTTGTACTGAGTGGAACTCTACACTGATTTGATATTATCCTAGGTCAAAATATAATTTAGTTATTCTCCTTTCGTCCAGTTCCAATTATTTCCCACAAACTACATGTATCATCAGGTAGCTTTAGGCTGCATTATGCTACTTGGAATTGCACAGTTTTCTTACTATCTTCCCCAGGCTAAACAAAAGACATAAGAATTACTGTTCCAAAAATGCAGCGAGATCCTTGCATGAGAACCCTTTCAAATCCTTTCTTTAGCTTCAAAAAAATAGACACCTATGGAAGACCTGGGTAAGAATAAATGCGTATGAAAACGTAACAGTGAACTTCTGAAAAGACCTTAAACTGTCATTCCCAGGAGTCCCAACTGGAGCATACCTGAAAGACTGTCAGAGAATGCCACACTAACTTACCTACCTAAGCATTCCTGAATCATGCTAGTTAAATTGTTGCAGACCCATTCTGAACCAAGAATTTCTAGCAACTGTATCCTGCTATTTTCTCTTCCTTTCCTCCAGCAACTATGAGTGCTTCTTGCCTTGTCTTTCAACCAACTATTGCAGGGGAAGCTAATTCTAACACTCTCCTTTGACATCAAAAGCATTTCTTTTCCACCTTTATTTTAAACTTTTATATCCATGATCTCCCCAGTCTGAAGCTGCCTGGAAGAGTCTCTCAAGCAATTCTGCAATGGTGAGTAATGGTAAGAGTTGCTTATTTGCAGATGTCCTGAACAGACAACAGTAGAGGCCAGCAGGCATTTCTTGTCAAAACCTACCTTCCAACCGGGATGCATAAAACTTCTGAGTTACTTCTCCTGCTGTATGGCCTTTAGTGTTCAGAATTGCAAACACATACCTTAGTCAACAAATATTTCATTTCCATTAACCTTTGTCAAAAGTTCCTGTTCCTTGAGTTTGACTTAGACCAAGCAATGATCTGGGAATGCTCTACGCCGTGCTCAAGAACTGAACGACATTTTGCAAATAAATACCCTGGAAAACTGACTACGTGATTGTCACCCCTCGCATCCTCCTGAACGACAAAGCCTCTGATGTGTAATGCTGTGTCATCCTGGAGGCAAGCAGATTTCATTAGCATAAGAGTTTTGAAAGTTCTTTTCTACTCTTTTGTTTGCTGATCTCAGTGTAAGACAGATGGTACCATAAACCCATTAGCTTGGATAGTAAGATATTTTGGCTTGGATCATCACAGTCATAGACCTCCAAATTATGAGAGCGTGTCACTGTGAGAACAAAGCCACAGACTCTACTTCTCGTAAAGAGGACTTCATACAGATCTTGTATTTAAGTGTTGTCAGAAAAATGCATAAGCAGCCCTGGGAAGAAGGACTCTAAGCTAGGAAATCCTTTACAGTTAGGGCCAGTTATTTCTCAAGCAATATGTGTGAAAAGGTGATGTTGTCACACACCCCGTCTCGCAACATCTTTGCAGGTGTTGTGACTTTTTAAATAGGCTTTTTAATAGCAATGAGCAAAAAACTCAAATGGGAAATTGGACCCTACTTAGTCTGTCAATCTCAATGAAATTAAAGCTATTAATATTACATCAAAAGTGTGAGCATGCTGTAATAATTTATCATAATTTCTCTTTGAAATGCAGAACATGGGAGGCTCAATATATTAATGGCAATGTGCAATTTTTATGTGGAGTTTACCAGTTGTTGCATATGTCCTCCTATGAAATGCTTTCATCACACTTAAAATGAATGCTATAAACAAGTATTGTTTTCTCATAGACTTTGGAATTATTTTTCATAACTAAAATAATTACAAAGATTTACACTATAAAACTACTTTTCCTGAAAATTGAAATAAAAGACACCTGATTTTTTCATAGATGCTGCAAACACAGACAGTATCCTACTGCTCTTCATCAATTTTTTAAAATTTTGATTTTTAATCAATTAATTTTCTTTAGTCCCCTTTGTTTTCCTTTTGCTTTCCCATGCTGTTATTTTTATTTTCACTGTTCTTCTATGCCTTATATGTGGTCCCATCTCCAGATGGGAGAGATCTGACAAACAACAGCTTCTTAAAGAAAAGCTCCCTGGTGGGATCTGACACACAGTATGCAATGGTACCCAAAACAAAGCTATCCCTTTTTTTTATACCCTGTCTAGCAGGGAAAAAAGAGACAGGAAGATGATTCTTTACTGCAAGGACAATGTTCACAAGAGAAGATTCAGGTCCTGGTGGAGTACTGGTGTGCACGTATTAAAGACCACTTCATCTCTGCAAGAAAACAAAACATTCCTTAAACTGCTCTTACTAATAGGAAGAAAAAACAGATAATGGGACCAACTTTGTCTTGGGGATATCTGCTAGATATTGTAACACGCAACTGAAACAAAACTATAAAGTTGCTAAAACAGGCTAGGCAGCAATTACTTGAAGAACAATCTGAGTTCAATGCAGAGCAAGTCAGCAGTAAAACTATCCTAACAGCATAGGCTCAACTTGAAATCAGCTGATGTGCAGGTAGACACTGATCTTGACATGTTTTCTGTAATTTTGTATCAGGAATACTATTTTTAAAATGTCTCCTTTTTGAAACTTGTTCTTGACAGACATACCTGTCTGAGAATGTGAGTATGCAGCCAGAAATATTACTGAAAGCAGGGAGTGGTTTAAGAGCATCATGCAGGCTGCCCACATAACCCAAATGCCACAGATATTAAAAAGGTAGAACTGGACAATATGCTATTTAGGTTAAATGCCTATTTCAGAGCAAAACCAACATAAAAATGACAGTAAAAAGGAAGGACAAGTATTTTTTTAAATGTGACTGTTTTTAAAGGTGACTGACTGATAGTGAAAGCAAAAGGTATCATCAGTGAAATGAGAGTGATCAGGTAACCAAAGCTTAGAGAAAGGTGATCAACTCCGTATCATCTGAGGCACTTTAAGTGAGATTTGATACCTTTCTGAAATGTACATTTAGCACAGGTTTTAGGAGAAATTCTACCACCTGTGTGGTCTGGGACTGGAAGGGAATAGCTGTACTTCACAGTTTCAGAATCCATGAATCTGTAAATTCTTCCTTGATTTCCTCTTCACAAGTTCTGGGGACACAGAACTGCCTGGATTATTCCCATCATGCTCAATACATGCATGAAGATGACTTTAAGTCCCTTAAGGAACAAAAGCTTTTCTGACCCCAACATGATACAGAGCAGATGCATTCTTTCCTACCTTTATAACTATTTTCCCCAGAAATACTGTGAGTCAGGAGAAATTTGCCACCCATAGAGAGAGGAACCAGTCAGTTTATGCCAACGGACAGGAACCTCTCAGGTGCAACACATAATGCTTTACCCCTGTACAAAGAAGGAAAACTGCCAGGTTTAATAACAAAAAGTGATTCTCCCTCCCCTTCCTGATTCTTGGTCTCTGATCAGACTGGTTAGGAAGATTTATTTTTCCATAAACTAAAGTCTTCAGCTGCTCATTCAAGTAGTTTTCCTTACCCGCCATGGGTGCCAAGCAGTAGGAGAGCACTTGTGCAGAGCAGCTGGATGACCTGAGAGTAGGACATGCAATTAAATCTGGTGGCCTCAGTATAAGGGTAGCTATATGAAATCTAACAGCCTAGCTTTACATAACAATAGACTACGCTGTATTATAGTAATATACTTTCTCATAAGTATAGTAACATATATCATTATACAGAACACAGTACATAAACTCTAATAATATATATCCTCAAACTCAGTGTAGATGCTCTATTCCCCCTGGCCATAAACTATTGTGCTCTCCTCTGCTTCATCCTTTATCACTGTACCAGGGGAAGTTTACATTAGATATTAGGAAAAATTTCTTCACTGAATAAATTGTCAAGCACTGGAACAGACTGCCCAGGGCAGTGGTTGAGTAAATACCTGGACGTATTTAAAAGATGTGAATATGTGGTGCCTGTGGATATGGGTTAGTCTTGGACTTGGCAGTGCCAGGTTAATGGTGGGACTCCTGAAGGTCTTTTCCAACCTAAATGATTCTATATAAAATCACTTCTAGCTTAGGAGTGACTAAAGCACTGAAATAGTACAAGTCAAGATTTAACTGATATACTGTATGAATAGCCTTTAACTATGCCCCTGTATACAGTAATTTACATAAAGCAGGGTAAGGTTTGGCAGAAAATTAAATATATTCAGATTTTGTTTGTATTCCACTTTAATAATAAGTATATTAATCAGCTGTTTAGTTTGAAATGTGACACAGAAGAAATCACTTTTTTAAAAGTGATACTGTAATTCATGATTGCACTACAAAACAAAATAGGCTTTTGCATTTCAGCAGAAAATATGATTTCTGACTGTGCAAAAACTGAGCTCTGAGCAAAGAGTGATTAAAAAAATTAAACCAGAGATCTCTCTAAACATACTGCAACATATTCACACTGCCTGGGAGACAGACGTAGATGGTAAAACCGCATTCTCATGCAGGTATGCAACAGCATATCAGGGACTCATACCATTTTATGACATGAATCATCTACTGTACCACACTGAAGATGTGGTACTGAAGCAGCCTGTCAGGATTCCCATCGCACAAATATTTTTCAGAGTTTTATATCACCTCTGTCTTTAACTGCACCTGCTTTCAGTAGGGTATGCAAGCCCCTATCCTGGCTGCCGTTCATTTTGCAGACTGACGTTAAATCTATTAAGTGCTATTCAAAGCAAGATACACAGAAAAGTGTAGACCAGCCAATACCCAAGGCAAATTCTCTGTTTCAGATGTGTTTATTGGCAGAAAAGAAATCTCAATCAAAATCAGAGCAAAATCTTTGTTTAAATTAGCATTGGTTCCTTTCAGAGATATTTAGCCCATCAGTTTAAGGATAACGACTGAGAAGCCATTATAGCTGTTTATTGCATAACTTAGCACGGTGTTACGTATGCAATTGACCTTTTTGATACTGAGGGGATTTTCTTAGCCTCTCAGATAATAGCACAGGTTTCCTGAACCTGCTGTAAAGGCACTTATTTTACACCTCTTGATTGCTTTTCCCTTTCTGTTTTAACTTGGAGGAACATGTGTGTTTAGTACCTAAGGAAATCCTACAGCCTAAAGACTTGTGACTAGACTAAAACAACTCAGAAATACTGTCTTTAGAACAAACATTATTTATTCACTTCCTCAAAAGTAAAAAAGATGTAAGGCAAATAATGAAAACAATGAACAGCTCTTAACTGCCATGCTAAAAGTATTTTTTTTTCCTTTTTTCTCTCCCAAGTTCTCAATGACCTTTTCAAGCCTTCATTGCTTGGAAAAAACCTCACCTTCTGCCTGTCTTTTCCTGCCAGTTTTCCCACTGACAATTCTCGGGCAGTATATGTCTATTTATTTAACCCTTATCCCAGGATCAACTACTGTTCAATACCTTACTTTTGAATTTTAACACAGTTTATAAAAGTGAAGAAACAGTCAAAAGGAAAATTCTGAACAATAAGAACTTCCCATTGCTTTCAGTTCCTTCTTGTACTGTTCTGTACTTGTACTGTTCTTGTACTCCACAGGCTAACTGTGGAGTAAGTATCCATTATAAACAGAAATTTAAGTAATAAAAAGAAATGTAAGTAGGCACCTTAATCAGAAATAACCACAAATACTGCCCAGCTTGTCACGGTCTGCTTCCAAAAATTTCTCACTTCCTCCAATCTGGACCTACATCTCTGATTTTCAATGCCGTAACTGATTTGATACTCACTGGGTCATTCACAAGTTATGAAACCATGAAAATTATGCTGAAGTTGAATTAGAGTCCAACAGACACAAATCCTGTTCTAGCATGTCTAAAGAAGATAGTTCAACTTTTTACCCGTGTTTAGTTAGTAAGGAGAGTAAAAATAAACTGCATGCATCAGAGTTTTCAAACAGATGAGAGAAAAATGGCAAGCAAGTAGACAGTCACTGTACTCAAGAGATTTAAATATGAAATATGAGAGTTATACTTTTGTTGATGCCTGCATCCACTCTCAACCTTCCTTTCTCAACAAGATGCTGCCTCTATTCACCAGTGAGTGAATCATTCCCACCATTATTCCCAACGGACTTTAATATACAGTTCTGGGTACCAGAGTGCCTCACTCCTCTTTCTTTGTAACATCTCCAGTCAGCCCAGAACAAAATTGATCACTGGATTCTAGTGTCATCATATGACTCTTCAGGAAGATTATGCCTCATAGAGACTTTCTTTTTTAAAACTATCTTATATACCTATGTCGTGGTTTAAACCCAGTCAGGCAACTCGTTCACTCACTCCCCCCCTTCTTTCCCTCCCCCTGCTCCCGGAGGGATGGAGAGGAGAATCGAAAAGAATGCAACTCCCACGGGTTGAGATAAGAACAGTTTAGTAACTAAGGTATAACACAAATCACTGCTGCTACCACCAATAATAACAATGATAAAGGAAATAACAAGGGAAGAGAATACAACACCTCACCACCAGCTGACCGATAACTCGCCCCTCCCAGCCCAACCAAGCTCTGATCGATACCTCCTCCAACCCTGCAGTCCCAGCCCTTCTGCATAATCCCAGTTACATCCTCAGCATGACGTGCTGTGGTATGGAATACCTCTTTGGTCAGTTTGGTCAGGTGTCCTGTCTCTGCTTCCTCCTGGCTTCCCCTCCTCCCTGGCAGAGCATGAGGCTCACAAAGTCCTTGGCCAAACCAAAACATCTTTATCAGCTCTGTTCCAAGGCCGAAAGTCAAAACACAGCACTGTACCAGCTACCAAGAAGGAGAAAAATGACTGCTACTGCTGAACCCAGGACAACCTACAAGAGTTTCATTTTGGTTTAATCTAAGTCAGCATCAGCTTTCCTGTTTAGTTAATGGACTATGGGCAGCTCCAGAGTGTGATTCCTCTCTTATTAAAAACCTTCTCTAGCTTCACTCTTACTTTATTTTTGTCTCTCATCTTGATGTTTCCAAAGTGAAGTGTCTATACCTAGCAGGGAGGCAGCATATAGGATACAGCCTAATTCTCAGCATTTTTCGTGTGTTAGTGTAAGCGGGCTGATGGCTGGGGATGCACTTTGAGGCACCACTGTCACACAAGTCTCTTCACCTGCTTAATGGCTACAGATTTTGCTACAGGGCCTAAGTACTGCACCACCTGTGTCCCTTCTACAGATCTCACCCCAAGGGAACCTGTTGTGTTGTGAGAAGAATATGCTCAAATGAAATAAACCAACATAAAGACGCAATCTCCATCTTCAAAATCTGATGATACACCATACAGATTTGACAGACAAAGAATTTTCACATACCAGCTCCTTAAGAAAATTGCTGCAGATAGACCTATTTAGGGAAACTTTCTTACTAAAAAGTTTTGACCTGTCACTTACATCATACAGGAATATCAGGTGCCACTAAAGCAATTCATTTTATCAACAAACTTTCTCACTGAATACAAAATCAGATTTGTTAACATTTTTTTTTTTTTATTAAGACATAAAAAACATTAAAGCAGTGGTTAGATTCCTTTCTCAATTGCTTTGCAGGCTGCAGTCTTCCTCAACTATTCAGCGAAGGACTTGTGACAGGCTGGTCACAGCATAATCACCACGCAGTCATGCTGCTACTAAAAGATTTTCTTTCACTTGCCACTTTTCTTTTTCACTGCTTGCAACCCAATTAACTTCTGGCTAATTGGCCAACTCCAGCTGTAACTGACAGACATCCCATAGTCCTAAAACAGTCAGTCCTTCCCAATTTCATAAAAATGCTCATCCAGAAGGATAAGGAAGATACTGGTAACGCCCTCACCAAAGAGCAAATGCCCACATAAGGTCCACAAAAAAGTCCCAAAAATGAATGAATTTGTGAATGTCTGTGATATATAATAGTTTCAGACAGGGAACACAACACCCACCTGATCCCCCAGACTCCAAACACAAGACATGAAGTCATTAGAAATCAGCTCTAACTGGCTCTGCTGTTCACACAACTGCTCCCAGACTATGACTTCTTATCCAGTTTCCTGACTTTTTTCTAAACAGCTGTTTTTTAAACTAACATTACGGTTGCCCCATTACAGTAATACACAAGTACACCATCCTGTATTTTTCCAGCTACACAACTGGTATTTATGGAAACATTCCGCTTTTTTCTGCATCATTAATGTCATTGATACAGTTACCATCTCCAGGGATTAAAGTCTGTATCTTTTTCAGGATTCCTTTTATTTCTAATGTTCCTTTAACTCATTTGTATTATCATCACACTGCTGGCCACATATTCCTTCAGAAATATTCAATTAAATACAGATTTTTTATTTTATAAATTTGATTGATATTAATCCATCTTCTGCATCTTTTCCTAATTTTTATACAGTGATTATTTCTAAATTCTTGTAATCCCTTCATCACTGAGGCTGAATGAAAAATATATTAATCTTATTGTTCTTCTGTAGAAAGCAGTTTTCATTGTCAATCACCAATCTTTTCTTTTCATGTCAATATTATTTTTCCTTTAAAAATCTCCCATGCCAATGAAGTTTTGTTGTATTATTCCTTGCCACTAGGATACTCTAAATCTTTCAAAACATAAGAAGAATAGACAATTATATATTCTTTACTTACTGAAACCTTCTCATGTTTGCACACACTGAATGTATTTAGGCTCTTGTCATTGGTCTTATAGAAGTCTATTCTGTGGACCAATATGCCTTTATCCTTCATACAGATAATTTCTGAACAGGTTTATGCTATATGGCATGGCACAGCAAATGAGACATCCATTTTTAAACACCTCCATGGATGAAGTCAAAACTTTCATCAGCCACACTAGAAGCTGTTGAAGGGTAAGAAAGCACATTGTTGATTTGTAATTCTCTCTTTGATTATAGGAGAAAGAATATTAAGAATAGTTGGGCTGGTTTTATAATTTTGTGTTTACTGAGGGGAAGAGCTTACTGAGTGATTCCAGAAATCTGTTTTGTTCATCATATTTATAAATTATGTAAACAAAAACTTGAATTGTGAACTTCATTTAAATTTCATTTTAAGTTATTCAGGGCAATGAAATCTAAAAGTTTCTGCAGAAAATTGCTGACAGAACTCACAATTATTAGAATAAAACTGTCAGAAAAACAATGTGTTGATAAATGCAAAATAATACACATGAAAATACTTAAACTTAAGTATTGATAGACATAAAAATACTGAACGTAAATAGCTCTAAACTTCTTATTATCATTCAGGAAGATGTCCTGGATTTTTTACAAATGCCGTTTGGAAAACATCAAATCAGTGCAAGTGGGAAGTATGATAGTTCTAGAAAAAGCCTCACACTAAACCACAAAGTAACAGAATGATCCATTTCACTAGTGTACTGCTTCTTGACTACTGAGATGCGGCTTCTCTGTGCTGTCCTGACCATCCCATCCAAACAGAAAAAAACAAACCAGGAGTAAGCTAAGGAAAACAAAGAAAGTTGTGGAAAGGATAGCCAAAAGTATGTCACATGGATAATCAGAGCTACCTCTGCTTCTGTACAAGAAAAGATGGGGGATCTAGAAAGAAACAAATCCAGAGCAATCTAACAGTGAGGACTGGTGTGCGATTAGCCATTCTTTCAACAATGCATGAAGATGAGGGCACTCATAAAGCATTAAGCAGCTGCTTTAAAACAAACAAGAGGAAGTTGACTTCTGGGTTTTTGGTTTTGTTTTTACACACAGTGCATAATTGAACTGTGAAACTCATTTCCACATGATGTTTTTCTGAGGCCAAATATTTAGCTAAGGTTCAAAGGAGCATTTGACAAGTGCAGGGAAGAGAAGAAAAATCTACCACAGGGTATAAGGCAAGATGGTCTAGACATAGCCTTGAAAAGATTCCATTTTTGACTACTGGAAGCTGGAAGAACACAACAGAGATTACTCTGTATTTGTGCTTTTCCTTTCATGCTTTCCTAAGCGAGCATAACTTTGGGTCCCCAGGATTGGTTTCAATGACCTTTGCTACATTAAAAAACCCACAAGACAAAGTTTAAGAATGCCACTAAAACCTTGTTTTTCCCTTTTTAAAAGGAAAAAAACAAAGAAACAGGAAACTAAAACCAACCACAAACCCCAACACATCGCCTGGGTATTATTTGCAGACTGCCTTTCAATTTGAATTAAGGCAAGAAAAGAAGTATTTTTTCTGTTAGTTTTTTTTTTTATTTTTTATTTTATTTTAGTCTACCTCCACAAAGGAATTAAACCTCAAAAATCGCGTTGTCATTTTGCTGAAATAAGTGAAACAGATATAAAGTAACCTGGCTAAACTGCAAACCAGTTCCTTGAAAGAGTGAAACCAAGTAACTCATCTCCTTCAGTCTTATAACACCAATAATGTCCTTTTCTCTCCTCACACTGATGGCTCAAAAAAAGACTATTGTATGTGATGGAAACACATAACAACATCCTGCACATCTTTTTCTTTTTTTTTTTTTTTCATAATTATGACCATGAAGTTGTAGCCTCTTCACTGGATCAAATACCCAGGCTTTACTGATGAGATGATTGGCCAAATCTGTATTCACACACACAGCTCTTAAATGAAATGTCAGATGTGTAGGAGGGTCTGGTGGTCCCTCTGAGATGAAGGGGTTTGTACTGTCTAATGTGCAACACCATAGCCAACTTCTTACTACACGTGACAGACCTGCTATTAAGAATCCAGGAACAATACTATGTTTTAAATTTATCTGCATGAATTTTATTACCTACACACAAATAATTGCTTCTGATCTCCCACTGGTGAAAAACCTACACTGTAGCAAGAGGAAGCAGCAAGACAAGCCTATAGAATTGCTGATGAATACAGACTCACCAAGCAAGTTCCAAATATTTCTTTAAACTACAGCCATGTCTCTGTAGTTCACCCAGATTAACCCATCATTGTAAAATCCCTGATCAGGTTAATGTCTCTGGTTAAACTGAAAGGCAAAAGAAAGGCTGGCTCTGGCAGCCAAGATTATGCCTTTTAAATTGATTCCTTTGTGTGTCAGAGGGAGATCATCAAGGGATTGCTCTCAGACTAAATACGTCTCTGGCATATATAAAAAGGTCTTAATCTGCTCAGAGTAGGAGTATCAACCCTTAAAGCACATGTGAGGCTGTGAAGTAGCCGTACCACCCTGAAGCAGCCAGAGACCTAAGCTTAGTCAAAAGATACTTGTTTGTCAGGCACACCAACAGCTGACCCACACATCACAACACAAATGTAAAGAGATCTGAAGAATTACATGCTCTTTCTGTGGCTTTTTTACAGCTTCACAGCAGAAAAAAAACAATAATCTACACATAATTAAGTAAAATAAGTACACAAATTTCAGGCAGTTGAGAAATACTGGAGTTTAACTTTCTACTAAAAAAGCTGTTTTAGTGTACTTCTCCACCCCCAAACCTTCACTTTAAGGGATAGTTTTAGGGTGATTTTCATCCAGCTTAAAATGAGTGATTTAAACTACACAAGTGCTGCTGTTCAACTGGTCTACATCTACATCCAGAGCTTGTAAAAGTCAAGAACGACTGTCCACAAGATATGTTAACTCTCTTGAGAACACTTCTGTTTGAACATATTTATAATAATTCAATTTGAGAATCAATCTTTAGGAAAAAATGCTGTGAAGAGGTAAAATGCCGTGACATTCCAGGCCTTGACAGAACCTGTGATTTTTTTTCCTTGATTATCAAAACGTGTGAGTGAAATTGTCAGAGATGTTGCACAGTGGGAAAAAGAGAACCCAGCAAAACTGAAATAATCTGCTCAAATATCTTCCTTACCCATTTTTAAATAATTACTGTAGTAATTGTTTGTTACTGCAAGTATCTTTGAAGAATCTCCAAGTATAAATCGTTTACTTTGCTGGGGATAAAAGATGTCTCTTTTAGAGATGGAGCTATACTGCTGCTTACCGTCATACTTACAGAAATACAAATATCTACAGGCCAGTCTCCTCTCAGTGGCCAACAAGTTAATTGAGCAGATTCTCCTGGAATTATGCTAAGGCACATAGACAATAAGGGGTTTGTTGGTAACAGCCAACATGGCTTCACTGAAGGCCAAATCATGCCTTACAAATTTGGTGGCCTTCTATGATGGGGCTACGGTGTTGGTAGATAAGGGAAGAGCGACTGATGTTATCTACATGGACTTTTGCAAGGCATGTGACACTGTCCTGCTCAACATCCTTGTGTCCAAATTGAAGAGGCATGAATTTGACGGATAAGCAACTTGGTAGGTAAGGAATTGGCTGGATGGTCACACTCAAAGAGTTATGATCAATGGCTCAATGTCCAGCTGGAGACCAGTGGTGTCCCTCAGGGATCGGTGTTGGGACCAGTGCTATTGAACATCTTTGTTGGTGACATGGACAGTGGGATTGTGTGCGCCCTCAGCAAGTTTGCCGATGACACCAAGCTGTGTAGTTCGGTTGAGACCCTGGAGAGAAGGAATGCCATCCAGAGGGACCTTGACACGCTTGTGAGGTGGCCAGTGCCAGCTTCATGAAGTTTAACCATGCCAAGTGCAAGGTCCTACACCTGGGTTGAGGCAATCCCAGGCACAGCTACAGGTTGGGCAGAGAAGAGATTCAGAGCAGCCCTGCAGTGAAGGACCTGGGGGTGCTGGTCAATGAGAAAATGAACATGAGCCAGCTTCAGTGTGTGCTCGCAGTCCAGAAAGCCAACTGTATCCTGGGCTGCAGCAAAAGGAGCGTGACCAGCACGTTGAGGGAGGGGATAGTCCCCCTCTACTCTGCTCTTGTGAGACCCCACCTGCAGTACTGTGTCCAGCTCTGGGGCCCCCAACACAAGAAGGCCATGAACCTGTTGGAGTGAGTACAGAGGAATGCCATGAAGATGACCAGAAGGCTGAGGCAGCTCGCCTATGGAGAGAGGCTGTGAGAGAGTTGGGGTTGCTCAGCCTGGAGAAGAAAAGGCTCCAGGGAGACCTTAGAGCAGCCTTCCAGTACCTAAAGGGGCCTACAAGAAAGCTGGAGAGGGACTTTTTACAAGGGCATTGAGTGACAGGACAAAGGTTAATGCCTTCAAACTGAAACAGGAGATTTAGGTTAGATATTAGGAAGAAGTTCTTTACTATGAGGGTGGTGAGCCACTGGCACAGGTTGCCCAGAGAAGCTGTGGCTGCCCCGTCCTTGGAAGTATTCAAGGCCAGGTTGGACAAGACTTTGTGGAAGGTCTAGTGGAAAGTGTTCCTGCCTGTAGCAGCTGGGGTGGAATTAGATGATCTTTAAGTTCCCTTCCAACACAAGCTGTTCTATGATCCAACCCCAACTATTCTATGATTCTATGATTTTGCCTACCAACGTTCTTTGAAAGAGGACAAATAAGTCTGAAGCCCCTGCCAATAATATAGCTATTTATAAACAAAAGATTACAAAACCATAGAGTGTGAAATGGTATGTAAATAGAGATTTCATTACATAGCACAGAAGAAATTCAGACTGCTAACAAAAAATGTTCAAAATAAATACCATGTATCTAGATATGGTTGTTATAAACCAGCCAAAACTGTTTTGACAAAAAGTACTACTGTATACTGTATATACTACAATATAGTCAGTGCAACATGGCATAACAGATCGTTAGTAACTGTGTTTTGAACTAAATATAAATTACTATATATACAGTAAATGTATGTTTGAAGTAAAATAAATTTTTTTGAAACACTAGTTAGGGAAGGACCTTCAAGGCATTAAACTCAAAGATTGTTTAACTGTTCCAGCTGAAACAAACTGGTATCAAGGCTTGTTTTCAAGTCCCATCAAATCTAATCTTTCTCATACACATTTCCTGTATAAATGTGTATGAAGCATTTCCTGTATAAAATTAGTAAATTTTTATTTCACTGAAAGGCTCCTTGTCCTCAGTAATCATCCACCTTTAGTTAGGAAGAGTGAAGAAATGATGCTGGAAGCTAGATCAGTGAGAACACTTCAATGATTGGTAAGAAAATTATTTTAATCAATGGTACAGACCAAGGTGAGATACAATGATTAAAGTTAATGACTCAGTAAGAGATTCAGGCATCTAGAAGAAAGCCTGGAAGACATTGCAGCCTGCATTCACAACAACAGCAATGTAAAAACCTGCATTCACCTGCTGCCTCATCCCACTAGTTCCTAATAAAGCAGTCTGATAAACACCCTCAGAAAATACTGAGGTATGCAGGCAGATGATCATGAGCAATTGTCCATCAATTGGACTGCATTAAATGACTGTGAGTTTATTCCCAGCCTTTGAGTGGTGTTAATATGCCCCAATTTAAAGCAGATATAAGTGGCTACAAAAATATATGCAAATAAGTTGAAAGCAACTCTTGAAGTGGTAACTGGTTCAATTTCTGACCGCACGGTTGTAAACAATCTTTTTAAAGTGGTTGTGTCACCGCAGCTGCAACCTGCCCTCTACATAATAGCTGCCTGTTACAGAGCACTCATACATAAAATGAATGATCAGTATCTGCTTCCCTCCTCGTCCCAAGGGATGCTACACATGTAAAATAAAAATGCTTCACTTAAAGGGATAAAATGGTTATCAGCAAAACATTTTGCATGTATTAAGAAGCATAGAACACCAAAGATGGTAAAGCTCCTTACTGTGTGGAAATCATAGCTTATTCAGAAAATATGTTCGTATGTTTAGACGTAAATCAGACTGATGTAATCAATTCTTGTATGAATGATGTAGCATTTCATTGCTCATTAACGCTGAAGAAAGCTTTGCAGCATTTAATTGCTAGGAAACTTTTAAAATCAGCAGAGCTTGTAAACCTCTGAGCTCTTTCTCCTCCACATTGGCCTTTTAAACATCTCTCCTTCTAGTTGGCTGACCCTGTATCCCATTCTGAGACACTGAGACATAACAACAGCGTTAGGTTCCTCACCTTGTCCCTGTCAGTTTGTAGTCAGAACCGCTTGGCAGTCAGATACCTATGAACTTTACTGAATCTGTATTGACCACAGAGATGAATCTGCAAAACACGCATCCTCCTCCTAAGCATGCCTACTGTTTGCACATAGCTAATACTCAATAACTTGCTGAATTACATTAACATCAATTCCAAGTTTAATCTTTACCATAAAACCTCAACCTTGGAGAGCACATTTTTGGTTTTTATTTTTATTAGGTTCCCAAACCCCACAATTGAGCAGGCAGTTATGTTTCAAAACTCCAAGGTACTAGTCCTATTTACTTAATCATGGGTCTTTTGATCTGTCATATTTTAATTGTATTAAAATTTTCACATTAAGAGTAACATAAAAATAAAATTGGGGGTTCAATTATTCACAGATATGCCTCTTAGAGGCATACTAATGCACCACCTGAGGCCAAGCTGCCTGCAGCTTTGAAACATGTTAACATGTGGAACAGTCAATGTAAATAGCGGTGCTTAGTTTCTATGTCTGACTTGGAGGTGAAATCTTCACTGGTAAAAATTTTGATACTATTTTTGGGCAATGTTGCAGGTGAAAACTAAGTAAATGCATTGAAATAAAAAGTAATTGTTCATTAAATCTTTCCTTCAGTTAATAAACACTCAATTATTTCCCCTCCAGCCTATTCTACATTTTTCTCTTCTATTATTAAGTTTTCTAGGCATTTATTTTCAAATTCAGTTTCATTAAAACTTATGGATAAAGTATAAAGTCAGTCTTCCATCTTACTGATACAATCAGTGTTATTTCTAAGGGCAATATGTCACTTAAACTTCATAAAATTCATAAGCAATGTCAAAATTTATTTGAATGGTTTATTGCATCCTCGATTTGTTATAAATAAAACTGCTAGATTCTACTGCTTTCATGCCTGTCATTCAAGCAGTATTCACTGCTGCAATAAATTAGGTCTTAAAAACAACAAAACATCATAGAACAAATTCAAGAGATGCTATAAATAGGGAACAAAAAGGAAATTATCTAGTGCGAGCTTTTTGAGTGCAAATCCCTTGACACATGTTGCAACCAGCCAGAGAATTGTAAATTGTTGTAAATCTGAAATGAAGCAGAGGGGATAAAACTAACAAGCAAGTCATAAACTAAAACTGTTACTTGTTTGTAGAGATTATTGCTGCTGTCAACCTAGTTCAAAATCTTGCAACAAAGAAGCTGGTTTTATATTTCTTCCAGTGCAGCTATTGTACTTGTTCTGGAACATACATATAATACTTATCAATATATTATGTGTCACACAAAATATATGCTTTCACAGATACTGAATGTTTACAACAGCATCATGCCACAAATTTTAACACCACCCTCATCACACACTACTCTCTCTCCCTTATTCACCCAGAACAGATTTTCTCAGTACTGGACAGAGTACATAATGGTGTTAAAAAATAGTGTTCTATGCCGGGGGGCATATCACCACTGCATCAGCTGTAATGCAGGACCTGTCTTTCAAAATGAAGAGGACATAACAAAGATAACTCTAAACAGGAGCCTCTTACACAAGCAAATTAAAGTTTGGCAAGGTCACAAACAACTGGAAATAGGGTTATCAAAAGGACAGAGACTGAGAATCTTTGTAATTAGCCCTGTTACCATTTTTAGCCATGACACTTCAGACTTCTCACAAATATATTACTTAACTATAAATTTTCTTTCAGTGTTACAGCTTGGCAGATTTTCACCATTAACCTGCAGCCAAAATGGGATTCCATGTTATGTTGCCAGCATTACAACACTGACCTAATTTGTTCCTCATACTGTATGTGCAAAACAGAGTCAGAAATCACGAAAAAAAAAAAGTTTTTGTGTCTTATGGTTATTTACCAGAATTGAACCAGTATTTTATTACAAGTATCCTAAAACTGGAATACAATAAGGGGATAAAAAGGGAAAATCAGAAAGGTAGATTCAACTTGTTTAAAATATAACTCGTTTATTACAGGCTCTCACTTGGTGCCAATGAATTTCGTTATTTAAAACAAATATCCAGCTGTTTTTTAACAATTTTAAGTTACTTTTTTTTTATTCTTAAAAAAAAATGCTTAGCTGCTCTAAAAAATGTGAACATTTAAAATATAACAGTACTTAAATACTGTACTCGTAATTTATTCTCTTTTTCCCCAGCTGAGAAACCGCCACCAAATAAAACATTTAAGTTCTGCCATGAAAATGTGTGTATGCCTCACCTCTCTTACCTTGGCGTTTACTGAATCCTTCCATTATTATTGAGATATATGAGCATTATTGCATTTCTTTTTTTACCACAAATAGAAACAAGCTTCCATTATATTTTTTTGAAGGGATTCAAGTTCTGAACCTTTTTCAAGTGCTAAATAGGATAGACCTCAGACAGTAACTCATGCAATTCTAGTAGTACATAAAATAACTTTTACTTAGTATTTAGTATGCATATGCTTCAATTCTAGGATAAATACTAAATATGACAATGCCATGGAATACTGTATAAATGTGGAGAAAATAAATTCCAGTGAGTTTGATGGTAAATCAACAAGACAAAAGGTAAGTATTTATTTAGTATAAAACAAAGCGAAAAGGCTCCCAGCTTTAGAATATGTTTCTGCTCTCTCCTAGCTGATGAAGGGTTGCTAAACTGTTGTCTGAGTCAGGACAACCTGTCTGAACAGAATCACCTGAAGAACGTTTTACTCATGTCGTTTGCTCCACAAATTTTAATTAACTTCATTAGCAAGATATTTAGATAAATCATTAGATATACAAAAATGTTTTTTACAGACTTAAATGTTCAAAAATCTCAAAAGTGTACTCACATCCTAATGACTAAGTCTGCGACCAGAAAAAACAAGCAACTAAACCACTCTTCCCTTCCAAAACCAAGAAAGGAAAGAAAAAAGTGAAAAAGAAGACAAATTGAAATAATAAACTATCCAGAAAATATATCAGTGGACCAACTGCTCAACTGTGACAATTAATGGCCTGTTTGGCATCTCCCTGAGATGAAAGAATGAAAGATGAATGTTCAACAGAATGTTGTTTTTTGGTTTTCCCCTTGAGCTAAAGGTGCTTAAAGAAGGTACAAGTTCAATGCAGCAAAACCATAACCAGTCACAGAAGGATGCTGTAAGTCACTTACAGGAACGAGGAATTTTTTTATTTCTTCCAAGGCATGACTCATACGAGAATACGCCTCTCCAGGTGGAGCAAACACTTCAATTAATACGTGAAGCTCATCACTCAAGTGCGCGTATTTGGCTTCTCCACTTTTCCTTAGTTCTTCCTCCTACAAAAAAAGTGTGTGGGTTTTTTTTTAGAACTGGGAATCTACTGATTTTGTATTGATTTAGCATTTACAGAGAACATGACGAAAGGACATAATATAGCAGACTTCTAAACCCTTTGAGAAATAAAAGTCTAGTACAAGCCACTTAAGAGATTTAAAAATCAATTTTGAGTGTTTGAATGATAAAATCAGCATAATTACCATCTATAACAGATTTTAATCAGCATAGTAAAAACATGCTAAATACTCCAGAAGCAAGAGCTGAAATATTAAACCAGTAACGGAAAACCTACACAAATCTGTCTGAATCTTAGCTGTTCACAATGAAAAACAAAGGCCCATTTAGCATTTTGGAGCACTTTAAAAATGCTATTGTTTATTAAAGCATATAAGCTACTTAATGACTATCTGAAGGCTGCACATTTTAGTAACACTAAAATAAAGTATGCCTTAGTAGTACTATTTGAGATATAAGGTTTGAGTTGTTCCAGTTCTGATATATGGTACCTATACAATCTAGTGTACACTGATTAAGATGGCAATTCACCTCATGTTGATAGATCTTGGCAATCTCTGAGTCCCAGTTTTCCAGCTATAAAATAAGCCTAAAAATCCTACTTTATGTTAATGTTTTAAAACATCAATCCACTTTTTTATATAAGGCTTTGAGATAGCGAATGTAAATTGTAAAACATATCCATAGTAGTTACCTCTACATAAAAAGCAAACATATAAAATAGTGATCATGTGAGTAGCATTGGCTGTGACAACATAATGAAAAAATGTTGCCATTACTACAGAAGATAGCAATAAGTGATGCCGAAGAAATAATGAATTAAAAACTTCAGAATTAATTTTGAAGAAAATATGTATATATATTTGCATTTTATAGACAGAAAACATAATCACAGAATCACAGAATGATTTGGGTTGGAACGGACCTTAAAAATTATCTAGTTCCAAGTCCCCTGCCATGGGCAGGGACACCTTCCACTAGACCCAATTGCTCCAAGCCGTGTCCAACCTGGCCTTGAACACTTCCAGGGCACCCACAACTTCTCTGGGCAACCTGTGCCAGTGCCTCACCACCTTCACAGTGTGGTATTTCTTCCTAATATTTCATCTAAATCTACCCTCTAATCACAGAAAAAGTAACGTAATTTTCTTAAAATTGGCTAAGAAGTTATAGCTTTCTGTATATACTAAAATACTTTATGAACTTTTGGATTATTTATATCTAAGACATAAAAATTGTAACAATAGATTAATAATTCTTATTTACTTATTTATTTATCCATTAACTTCACTTGTCTTTGCCTTGCCTCATTTACACCATTGCTTGAAACCAAAAGTATCTACACAATGCTATGCTTCAAACAATACACATACAGTTCTTTCTATTTACAATAGAAGATCCAGCCCCAAGGACTTACTGATTTTTCACAAAACACACAATGGTTTAATGCTTTAGCTCCAGAACCCTAGATCTTGCTCCATGATAAGTCAACATTTTGCAGATGATGATAAAATCATAACTCAATACATGTGACCCATGATTTTATTTTTGAAAGTTGAAAATTGAGATAATTGTTTTCAACTAAAAAGTAAATATTAAGATCAGCAGGACACAAGGTAGAATATCTTTATCTTTACACTTAAAGTATTTTCATCATTTTATCTTTTCACTTGAAATCTCACCAAAATGTCCACAGAACCAGAACATGAAGTAATACTCTCTCATGAGATGTTAAAATGCTTTTCAGTTTTCTGGAAAAAAAACCCAAACATATGATTGTACCTCTGGAATAATTTGACATGAAGTATTTCAACAGAATTAAGTTTTAATAGTTGTAAAGTGATATCCTAGTAATTGCTCAAAGTTTTCTGCATAACACTTTTTAAAAAGTCTCTTTTTAAAAAAGATTTTTTTTCAAAGATTTTTAAAAGATTTTTTTTTAAAAGGTTTTTCAACACCAGAAAGCCCCCAAAGTCAGTGCTGCAAAGCTGACATCCACTTAAATTTAGGATGACAGGACTACCCCTTCCCCTGTACTTCAGTGGGTTTTGCCTCCTGCTAGTTGTAGCCTAGTTGCACAGAGCTCCCACAAGAAGTCAGAGAGCCTTCCTGGAGCCCAGCTTCAGTTTAGTTAGGTGGAACAGGAGTCGGTTCATTTCCCATGATCTTTGCTCAGTGTAAGTAACGGCCAAGTCCTTGGGAATGATCAGGAGGCTCTCCCGTAAACCATGCTTCTGATTGAAACTTAAACAGTTATGAATAAACACCCCAGGTAGTACTGGTAAGGACCAAGACGGATTGAGACTTTCTGGCATCTGCTACACGAAGGCAAAATGAGTGACATTATCATAAATCTATCTTATACAGTGCTATTTATAAGGTTACGGAAGTGCTGTTGGCCTTGCAAGACTGCACCCTTAAGGGTCTCTAATGCACCCGTCCAATCACCTATGGACATTGGTTATTTTTCATATAATTATGCCTTAAACACCTGTTAGGTCCAGCTATTCCCCATGGTGCTGTCTGTAACTTTTGTCAGATTCTCACACCTTTTTACATTCTACCATTTCCCACATCATGTGAAGTTTTCCATAGCCTGTTCAGCTTGCACAGCTTTGTCCCGGGTTTAGCTAACAGCCTAGTCATTTGCCTCCAGCTCTATCATGGGGATTGTAACTGCTTAAGCCTACTCATGTAGACATGAATGGAATCACTGTGAAAGACACTCTGCATTGAAAGCCTGATGCATTCACTGTAGAGAACGACCTTAAAAACAATCAAATGCAGTTTATGTCTCAGGCACTGGATCTTAAGGAAAAAAAAACACAACCAAACATGAAAACCAACAACGCTAAACAAACAAACAAAAAACAAACAAAAAAACCACAACAAATCTAGGACCTGATCAGCTCTGATTTATAAAATGAATGGAATAGATTCCCTGGGCTTCTGGATCAGTGATGGCAATCTCTCAGTACTGACCCTCAGGTTAATATGTTCTTGTTTACTGAATGGTGGTGTTTAACTGCACTGCAGGATAAGTACAGCAGAATAAAACACACCACCCTCCAAAGACAACTACCCCCTCGTCCTGATCCTTTTCCACTCCCTTCTGCATGCCAATTCCCCTCATCTCTAAGACTGACAGTACCATATTCCACACCCAAACCAATCTCCCCTCACCCTATATGCTTCAGGATTCCTTCACCCTCATCTGCTGCCTTAAAATGTCTGTCACACAGTGCTGAAATCTACCTGCTCTTAACCTGATGCATGGCTCCATAAACCGCTCCCTCATAAAAGATAACAGGTGTTTTGAAACATCTGATGTGTTTTATAATTTCCAGGTGACCAAAGCAGGGAAAATGAATTATAAAACTCTATAGGAGAAATTTGAAGAGTACTGGCCTCTGCAAAATTGAAGCATGTGAGTGGTAAGGCTACAAAAGCCAACAAAAAGGATGAATTATCTCTGGATGAGAAAGCAACCTCACCATTTTAAAAGGATGTGTGTTGACAGAGAACTGATTTCTAGCTGGAACCCTGGCCAAAATGCTTCAATAAAACTACAGGAAGAAACTTGAAAGAACAAATGGAGTTTGCATAGCAAACAAAATTACACAACCCAGATCAATGAATAAAAAGTATCCTCATAACACTTAAATAACAGAATATCCAAGAATAATAGAAGCCTGCAGCAGGAATTATGTAGATCTCAGAGATAAATTTTGTCAATAAAATACACAGAACTTCCTATAATGTAACAAATACAGTTCTGAAAAGAAACAATAGGTACTCAAAGAACAAAATGAGAGCTGCAGTGGATTTCTTACCTTGCAAGAATTTGCAAATGAAAGCGCAGCACAGAGATTAGACAAGGATGATAACCACAGCGCTGTTGCTACAGAGGCATTATTCATAAGATCAATGGACAATTCTACAGAAGAAAACTAATGAGCATAAAGTTTTGCCGATGTAAATCTATTAATGTTTAATATGGACATAAATGCAAAAAAAAGGTGTTGTCTGCAACAATGACTGCAGTAAAACTAACAAGTGAACTATACAGTAACAAGTAAATCAGAATAGGTATTTCAGGTCCTAGGTCCCCTCAGTGGAGAAACAGAGAACAAACCAAACCAGAAACAAACAAAAGAAAAAAAAGAAAACAAAAAATGGAAATAATTTGAGAATGGATGCGGTAGAATGGGACAGCTCTCAGCAGGGTACAGAGCGAAGGTAAAAGAGTTTAGCCATCCCCCAACTCTTGTTTCTAAACCAGTTATTCTCATTCCAGGAAGAAGAATCAAGAAGGTGGAGATGGTGAGTACATGAGGAGTGCTCACACAGCAGAGCTAAGAGAGTGGGTGTACAACACCTGCTGTCAGCCACAGAGACCCCATAAAGAAATACAGCCATGCAGACAGAACACTGCTTACAACAGAGGAAATTTGTCGAGATACAGGTGATAGAAGTTATTTTTCTATACTTGATGCATCATGAAAATTCTTATAGTTGCTTTGGCAAAATAGAGCAGAGATTTGTGTACATTCAGCACTGCCTTGGGCAAACAGGCCCTTCAGTTCAAGGGTGCTTTATTTCCTGATGCTTTTCATAATGAAATACATGAACACCTTTATGGCAAAGAGGCACTAAGCTGTACCTAGATCATATTTTTGTTTAGATAGGTGAGAAAGAAAACAAAGACAAATCAGTAGAAGAATGTGATAACGGAACTATTGAATCACTTTTGTAAAGAGCCCGAACACCTGGGGTGAATGTTAGATGAATAAAAAATATAAAATCTGTGAAAGAAAATAAATGTTTAGGAAAAAGGTTAACACAATAAAGTGGTATGAGCCAAATCTGAGGCTACAACCAGTGACCACTGTGACCAACATCTAGTGATATATGTATAAATTACCTGCCAGAAAACTGACAGAGCAGAGAGAGAGTTCACAAACCTACAAATATTCCTACACTTGTACAAATCTAAGCAAAAGCTAAAACAGCATAGGTAAGAATCACCCAGTGTCCTAGGTTCAGCACTAGCAGTGCTTAAACCATGACACCCAGTCATTAGACAACTGATTCGTGAACTAAACAAGCCGAAAATTAATATAGGCAATGAGTTGCAAGTTTGTAGATATAATCCAGGAAATAAAATTAAGTCAAGAAATGCATAATTACTATAACTATAGCTGCTTCCTAAGAATATTATGTTCATCTTAAAGCTTATGGTTACAACTAGGGACCGTTGCTTTCAGGATGCCTTAAGATTGAGGATGAAGACTTAATTAATGAGAATACAAAATGTCAAGGTTTTATTTATAGGAGTCTAATTATCAGTTTGTTGCAACCAAGTTACATAGTAGGTTATTTGAAATCCCACAAAGCTGTTACACTCTTACTATGGGCAAAAACATACCTTATATGAAGTATTTATTTCTTTTCTCAGTAAAGTCGTAAAAGTCTAATCAATGAACTATTAGTAGTTTAGTTCCATACTAACACTTGCAGGTCAAATTACATGCAGATAAAATGACATATACAAAAACTCTCTGGCATCAGATGCTTTCCCTGGTGTTATGCTACCCTTTTCACAGCCCTGGGGAGTCCTAAGTTTAACGGCTTCAGCTGGGGAAGGGGCATTGCTGTGAGTTGGCAGCACTGAGTCCTTTGCTGAAAGGCATATAATACTGATGGTGACATTTCACAGAATGTCAGTATATAAACTGGGGGAGTTGTCTAGGAGCTGCTGATCACTCCTTGGGATTGGGTTGGGTATCAGTCAGCAACTGTATTGTGCATTGCTTGTGCTTCTTGGGTTTTATTTCCTTTTGTTGTTTTGGCATTTCATTACAGTTATTATTAATACTACATTTTAATTATAATAATATTTTATGTTATTTCAATTATTAAACTATTCTTATCACAACCCACAGGGTTCTACTTTTTTTCTGATTCCCCTTCCCATCCCATCAGGGCAGCGAGCCAGCTGTGTGGTATTTAGTTGATGGTTGAGGACCATGATAACATGCTACATAAATTGGTCTCGCCATCATTTGGCAACTTCATTCCCTATCCAAATTGTCTATATGGTAAGTTTTATACATGCTGCATACTTTTTCTTTGCTCTTGTCATGGTTTGGACAGCTCTGACTGTTACTATTAAAGTGATTTTACCTAGCTCCCAGGGTTGCATTCTAATAATCAGTAACTGACCTTGATGGGAAGTCCCTGTTTACAGCCCTGGAGCCTTCCTTATCATCCTGTCCCTTTGCTTTCAAGGCCTTCACATCTATCCCAACCCTGTACTTTCCTACACTTGAGTTCTATTCTAGGGCCATAGCAGCACCCTTTAAATAGAATAATGACTTATTACCACTATCTGTTAGTTACAAATATAGTACAAATCCAGGCAAAAGCTAAAATAACATAGTACAAATCAGTCGGCTATTAGACAACTCCTGCTAGAAGTAATTAAGCTCAAAAGGAGCCAAGCCTGGCAGGTCCCAAGCCCTCTGCTGCTGCCTGCCCCCCAAGATGTGATGGCAACACCATTGTCACTGAGACACAGGGCTACAAGTGTCAGGGGAAAGAAAACATAGATTAGTTACTGCCTTCGCTGAACAGGCCTGGAAAATACTCCTGGAGTTTAAATCCAATCACTTGGGCTCTGTCACAGTGTGAGCTGGGATTACTAGAGCTACTGCTGAGGATGCGGTTCTGCACAAAGTGACCAACACTAATTAGCATAGACCACACACTCAAACCTCGCCATCACTTTAAGAAGGGCTCCTCGCTATGGGATTTTGTTCAGCTACACCAGGCTTGCTGGCAGTCAAGTGCCAAATCAACACATTCAAATGGATACAATTATTTAGTGATTTTTTAAAAATAAGAGTAGAGACATTTTATAATGGCTGATGACATTGTAAGAACTTTAAGAGCTTAAGCCTGTGGCACAAGAGAAAAATGATCATTTGAGCAATGCAGACACAGCTTTGTTTACACTGGTTGGAAGAAAATATATTTTCTTTTCCTCTTTTATCATTCTTACTTTCTGGAAATCATTCTACTAGTTGCATTACATCTTTCTAGCTCTATTTATTTCACTGTGTTTGGAGCTAACTTATCTTGGTTTTATAAATTGTAATCATTTTTTTTAGACACAAATATTACAAATGTTATGGACACAAGAAAGCTCTACTAATGGTTTAGGTCAACATGCTAGCTGATGATAAATTATCAGACATCTTGAAAAGAAGGTTAACTGTATTTATGCTAATATTCTAAACACTGATAATAATGGTAGTGTATTTATTTATCTGTAATTCTTATTATTCAGGAAACATTCATCTTGACATCTGTGAATTAGAAATGGTGTTCTCAAAAGCTGTGCTTAATAAAAGGAGCATTTGCCATTAAAATATATCAAACACGAAAATTTAAATTAAATAATTATATTTTTTTTCTTTCCTGTCATTAAGTTGTATATTATTTTTATTGTTATTATTAATATTGTGTTGTCATTATTGTTACTATTATTATTATTGGTCCTATAAGAATGCAGCTTTTTCTCCAAGGAACATATAGACAGAATATTTGTATCATAAGATTTGCAAAGCGTATTCTGTCTCTAAGTACAGGGACAAATATGAAAATAAATATTTAGAAGTTCTCAAGGTTCTGAATGAATTATTTTGCTATGCACTATCAAACTGAAATATAAGCCAACTCCGGTTATATAGTAGTCAAGTACTTAGAAGTAGCACCAAGTGACCAAGTACTTACTTGGTTTTGGTCACCTGAAGAAAATACTAGAAAGACTATTTCTATCATAGAGAAAATTCTGGACGGAAAAATCCATGCTTAGCGTATTTTATGTATAAGCAGAATGAAAAACTTGTATTTCCAAAGAGTTAATCCACAGAGGGCTACTTTGCAATTACCTTTGACTATGAAGGAAACTGAAGCTTCACTCTGGGAATTCATTTCTTTGTATATTTAAACCCAATTTCACACTGAAAGCTCCAAGTACACACCTAAAGGTAAATACTTGCTTAACAACCCATTTGATGAAGAATGCTTCCTGAAATACCAGCCTAGAGAATAAGTCCACTGATGCACATAGGCACTATTTCAGTAACTAACTGCTGTTGTAGATGGCTACATAATGACATTTCCAAGCCTTTCCCAACCTAGCTATGTAACCTACCCACTTAGCTTATAGCTTTCAAAGAATCAAAGCATGATTTTGATCCAAACACCAGATTCCTATTCAGTTGCTTCGTATCGCTGAAATCTATAGACACTGGAGTTGTCCACAGTAACATTCCTCAGACAGAGAAGTGTCTGACGAGCAACACAGCATTACGGTGAAGGAGATCTGATAGTTATTTCAGGCTTAAGCTTCTTTGGGATTCATAAACTAGTGAGGGACTAAGTTAGATAGATGATCTGAATACACTGCTACTGAATACAGAAGTATCTCTGCTGCTCTTTTATTTAATGAGGTAGCAGTTGGAGCATTCATCAAGTTATGCATTACAAAAATTAGGAAAGAGGTGATCGTTTTTGGGAATTTGCTAGACAAATCCCACAAGAACCATTTGGAGACATGTTCTGTTAAACTATTCATAAGTGATCCAGAAAATGAGTCAAACAGCAATAAAAGATCTCCAGCAGTAAAAAACAGCTCTATCTGTGCACACTATGAAAGAATCTAGACAATGTTATTTCAGGAGAAAGATCTTGGAGGCATTACATTCAGTTCTACAGAAAGGATTTGTCCTGTGTGCAGTATCAATTAAAAGGACATTCTCTATTACATATTTTTAAGAAAGTAAAAGAAACCAAACTGCAAAACCTGTACGATTCCCCCACACACTTTAATACTGAAGAATTCTGGTGTCTCAGTTTAAAAAAGTATTAGAACAAATAAAGATCAAGATGAAAAGGATTATTATGAGCATGGAAATATTGCCATATGACAAGCTGAATATGAAAGTCTTGGCAATCTGTATGTCCCTGCAGTTCAAGATGTCCTTAAACAACTAATTCTTGGAAGACCTCTCATCTTTCACTGCTGCTGTTCTTCTCCAAGCTTTTAGTCCCGCAGCCTGCAGGAGCTACAGGCTGAGACCATTCTCATGTTATCCTGTCTCATTTTGAAACATGAAGCTTATCTAGTGGGGCATGATGTGTTGCACACATACAGAATAAAACAACATGCAAGTTTTTCTCCTATGGTATTTGTAATTAGTTGCTGATGCATTAGGTGTATCTGTTTTATTAAACAGCACCTATAACATAGATGTGTATGCTTAAGGCAGGTATGTGTCAAATATGGAACTCACTTCTAATAATGTTTCTATTATTTGAAGGCTGCACATTTTGTTAAAGAGAACCCGTTACTAATTAGTATTCAAATGATCTCAATGTAGTATTACAAGTGCCTCATCTAGAAAGCAAGGCAACACTTCAGCCATTCTGATTGCTCATTATAATCAGATCTGAGGGAGTGCAGAGAAGATTTACAGGCACTTTCAGCTTCAAATTCAGGAATCACGACTGCTTCAAGGTGTGCAAAGAGCCGACCTCTGCCTTCACTTCCTCACCTGCCCTCCCACACAGCAGGACTTTTTGAAGGATAATGTTGTCGTGTCTCTGACCAACCCTTTGAAATTAAGTGGGAAGGAAGCCCACGCAAGTGCCAGGCTTCTGATCATCCCATTTAACTCCTCATCGCTTTTTCTAGCGAGTCTCCACCACTGAGCAGGTTTCCACGTTAACGCTTTGTACCCTGAAATGCAATGGTACCCCTGATGCAGGAAAGGCCCTTCCTTGGGATAGAGAAAGGGACTTCCCCTGACTGCGGTACTGGCTCAGGCAGAGGAAAAAAGAATGGTTCAGCTTTCAGCAGTTTAAAGACTTGGCTAACATCTGTATTACAAAGTTCATTTTCCTGCAACTGGGCTGATTGCCAATAGTTATTTCCTAAAGGCTGTCCCTTGATAAACCACAACACTCAAAACAAAAGTAGCAAATGGATTTGAGCATCCTACCAGCAAATACAGAAAGAGACCACTATTTTGTATATCCCCTGGATTCTCATGCAGTTATATGGAAACCACGCTTGTGGAGGGAAGGCATGTTGGCAGTGATAAATGGAGCACTGTGAAATAAGGAGGAAAAGGAAGTTCATAAATAATTGGTAAACACAGCATCTCTAATGGCATTTACACAGGCCAAAGTGTTTCAATACCTGAAATGACTTGGAAAATGCACCACCTTCTGAAGTATTTCAAATAACAGATAAATCAATTAAAATCAATTAAAAAATAAACCAGTATGTCAAACTCTTTTTCACAAACACATCCTTTTTTTCTGAGCTACATATCAATGTTTTGCAAATGAGACATTTCCTCTCACATGTGAGAGTCACACATGACTTTGTAGGTTTCACTTGCTTTTTCTTTCCTTGTAAGATCAGGTTCTCCATAATGACAAAGAACACAAATGCCCTTTTCAATGGCAAAATTATTTGCTCCTTTACTATCCAGAAATTGTAGCTGCTCGTATTATATTAATTTAGACAAATACATTTTACCGAGAGTGCAAGTTCTTGGATGATTTCTCACAAAAGTGTCAGAAGTAGTTAACAGATGAGTATGTTATAGCAATATTACATATATCACGATTTTATGTCTGACAAATTTACTGAATGCAAATAAAATTGCTTGCAAATAGATTCTTGGTCATCTCTGTTAAGAAGGAGATTTGCTCTGCAAATGGAAGAACATATTTTATAATATTCTCATAATGGAAAACTGTAAGGATATTAGTCCAATATAAGCTGTAAATGAGTCTGACTAAAACCCCTGAATTTTTTAATGAGTAGTGATTATAGTAATTCTAATAGCAATTTAGTTGAAAACTCATTTTCATGAAATGTGCAAAGTACTCAGAACAGTTACCATTCAGGGCACATCCAGCTCCTTGCCTGTGGAGCCTAGACCTGACCTCAACTCTGAGCCATGACAGAGTGACTTAAGAAGCTACGACTGGTAAAGGAAAAGTTAAGGAAGTCAAAATTAGTTCTGCCAAGTTTTTTATCTTAAGGTAACTTGGTCTGGGGGAATGATGGTTAGCTTTTGGTTGGGGTAACTTAGGCTGTGACTCCAACAGGTACTCACTCCAGTGTTCCTCACTGCAAGTTTTTAGAATTTATTATTTACACAGTAGAATAAAGATGCATCCTCAGTGGAAGGCAGACTGACTCCTTTGGCAAGTTACGTAAAAATCCTAGTCACAGTGAAAGTAGCCTGGAGAATGCCAAGGGCTTTCCTCTGGGAAGTCCAGGGTTCAGAATTTCATGTTCTTTCTGCTGCCCCAAAATAGACATCATGTATGCATTCTCCTAAACAGTGCTTCCCACTGGCTGGAGGGGTTACTGGTACTAAACTGGTTTGGCCAAGATGTCAGTGACTAATTGCACACAGGGCGTTTCCCCTAAAAGTTCACAGCATGCGGCTCCTTCTGTACTCCCCAGAAGTTACCATCTCCCACGAGTGCACTTACGGTGTCCAAACTGGAATGGGCTATAATAAACACATCAAACAAACATAAAATTGCAAGAATAAAATTCAGTTGAAAGCAGATCACTGTACTCCAGAAAAGGTTAAGTGCCAGCAATCCTCATCAGGCAGCTAATTTTACTGCACTAAAAATTAATATTCATTTTGCACTTAAGTTTTATCATCCAGATCATCCTTGGCAATTTAAAGCACTCCTCCAACCCCCTTTATGCACTCAGATTTATGCAAGAAGAGATAACCTTGTGCACAGGCTCCAAGTGTTGCAGAATTTTCATTAGATGGTAGCCATATCTCAGATAATCACAAAATATGCAGATTACATTAACCTATTATAGTCAATACTGCTTAATGTCACCATCAGTTAGTTTACCACAAAATTTCCTTCTATTAAAAGCTTTTTTCCCAGGAAACGTTGTAACCTGCCTTTGGCTGAAAATGAAGCGTTTTATTTGTTTTCCACTTCTTGAGTGCTTTAGCACCTGTGGTCTCCCTTGTTTCTCATTTTCAATACCAGTGCAAATGAACATAAAACAAAATTGAATAGCAGCCTGTTTATGGCAGACTTCTGTAGCTTTGAGACAAAAGATGAGGGTATTTTTATTGTATGAGCATGCTCAAATGTTCTGACTGATACTAAATGCTGAAAAAAACGCATTGCCTTTCCTTTCTTCCTCTCCTGAAAAGAGGGTAAAATAAAAAAACAAAATAAATCTTAAATTAGAACTACATGCACCACAGAAACTGAGCAGAGCTTTGGCTCCTTAATAGACTTAGCTCCTTCTACCTTTTCCATTGAATGGGGTTTTTTTTGCTTCAAAGTGTGCAAAGAACAAAGGACTCAAGTTCTCTGAGGGTATAATCAGCTCCCTGGGCTGTGTTCAACCACAAGTCTCTACTGATGTGCTGGATCTGAGGCAAAGGCCTCAGTTTGAAAAGACAGTTATAGGACAGCCGAACAATTACTTGAGTTCCCCCAGCAGGGTTCATTTACCTTGACTTAGGTGTCCAGAAGTGAGATATTTCAGCCTAAATTACTCATGTGAAGCTCTCAATGGAAAGGAACTGGCACTTTCAGAGGGTAACTCATCTCAAGATGAGGTTGGTGTTCGAGATGATTTGGAAGCTTAGGTGAATAAATCAGTTTAAGGATCTAAGTACCCTTTTGGATCTATCCAAACCATTCTATTAAAGATGTAAACAAAGTACAGTTGGCCACTATAAAAATATATATTAAAAAATACCCCTAGCATCAGTTGCGTTCTTTTGTAAAAAAATATTAGTATGAAGTAGGGGGGGGGGGGAAGTACTGTAGCCATGTTAGTAAAATTTAAATAGTGCTGGCATCACTTTTGAAACTGGCTGAAGGATTACAGTCATCATTTAACTATTATGGAAAAAGGTAACAGAATCAGCATGAATCTGAAACACTGCACTAGTAATTCTCATCTTCAAACACCTATATAAGTGCTAACTGTTTTTACTGGGCAAGCTGGATGAAAACTGCACTACTTTATTAGAGACCTAGATGTCAGACTGCTGCTGCCACAGAGGGCAAACAACAAGGTGGAAACCTATACAGTCAGGCAAGCGCTAGTTGAGATACTACTATTACCAGCTTCAAACATATTTCTTCTGCTATGCAGTGTAATTTATTACCCAGAACCAGTCACTGACTGCAAAAACAACAATGGGCAACAGATCCTGGTATGATTTAAGAGAGACAATACATCTAATTATGAGAAACTGCATTTGTTTTATTTTTATTTCATGCAAGTTACAAGGGAGTTTGACAATGATGGAGTTTCCCAGCAGAAAAGCCACACAGTGTTCAGTCTTTGACCTTACTCCCAGGACCTGTGGGAACAGTGCTGCACAAGAACAGCTGATTAATTAAACCTCTCTCAGCTGTGGTTTACCAATTCACCACCAGTAAATCGGTCATACAAGGACAGGTTCTGCCCCCCTGCATTCTGAACAACAGCAAAGCAGCCATCACATCATATTACTGCAAGCTCCTGAGATGCACACAGCAGTCTGGAAAAGGTGCCTGAGATGCCTGTCTGGTAAACAGAGCTTGATCTCTTGTCCATTAGCAGTGCTCCTTGCATTGCTGCCCACCTTGTCTTATCCACCTCCAGGCCTTGTACTGTCCCTCCCTTGGTCCTTGCTGCTGGCCCCTGCAAGGCTCCCTTCCTCCACATCCTCACAGAGAGCACTCCACCAGACAGGGACTTACGTGCAACATGACTGACAGGAAGGAAAGATGTCTGACTGCCTTCATTCCTTCATTTGCAGGGAAAGGGGTTGTTTGCTGCTTTTTTGTTCTGTTTTTCTTTAATCAGATGTTATTAGCACACTATTTCAAAGTAGCTCTCTAAATCCCATTCTGCCAGACAGTGTTTGTATGCTAGAAATGTTCCATGGCAAGTAAGTCCTGTCATCAAACATTTCTTGCTTCTGCTGTTTTGGCACACTATGCTCATCAGTGCCTGCCTTTGCCAGTCCCTTCTGCCAGCGCCACATAGGCAGCAAGGCTGGTAAGCATCCAGCCAGAAAGGCAGAAGGGGCACACGATCTCTGAGAGTTCACTGCCCACCACTCCTTTGATCCCCTCTCATACTGGTTTTCAATCTTTCTGCCACCTCAGACACATGAAGTGACAAGTGAGATGAACCATCATGTTCACTGCAAAGCAGGGGACCTGATTCTTCTGTGTCTGTGGAAATGCAGATCAGCCACTGTAGCAGCCTGCTGCACAGCAGACAGAAATTAAATGACACCTTCAGGTGGATAATATGGAAAATAAATTTAACCAACCATCTGCACATAATGCAACAATGAGGCTGAACTATCTAAACAACAGCTTCAGACCACTGGCTGATTTGAAGTCCCAAATCTGTTGGTTTTGTGGCTATTTTTGTGCTTAAGGATTGCTTTTCTTCCATTTCTACTGTGAGAATATATTTGACTAAGTGCTGCTAGTACCTTCGATCAGATAGGATGGTACAGGACTCTGGACATTGAGTAGCAATAACCAGAAGTCCCACAAATTTCCATTGCACAGAACTCAGAAAAAACTATGTTTTATGCAGCTATCAAGAGGCATGAAAGAATGCAGAAATGGAGCTATCAAGAGGAATGCATCTATCAAGGGATGCAGGTTTACCTGCAAAATTCAAAGTCCTTTTCCATAAGTCAGCACATGTGACTGAAATACTTGCAACTTTGATGAGGTCCAGAGCGTTTTCTTCTTGCTTACTTTATGAAGGCATATCGGTAACAACAGCATGGAAAGATTTAAGAGATTAAGAAACTGTGACTACAGAGGAAGTGTTTTATGAAATGAAGGTGGGGGCCAGATGATGTTATTGCTATCACTATACAATATATTGCATGCTACTGCATAACATGTTTGCAGGGGGAGGGGTGGGAGAGAAATGTAATCTTGACAGGCTGAGGCTGAGTGGGAACTATTCCTAACAGGGTGAAGAGGAGGAGCAGACAGGGTGCCTGCCAGGCCCAGCCAGTCCAACACAAGTTCAACAGGCAGGGCTCCCTGAGATTCTGCAGATGCAAAGGAAGACTTTAAAGTACATGTTGATGTGATGGGCTATGGTTTAGCTTTAAGTTTGATTTTAATTTGTGAACATACAGGACTTAGGCAGATGCCTAAATTATGTATTAATCTTAAATCTCAGGGATTGTCCTTTGTCTTATTATGTGTGTGTATGTGTCCTCATACACAAAATAGACTACTATAAAACATCAACACTATTAAAACTTCTAAAAGCGTATTTTACTTTCAGGTCAGAGCACAAAGGGTCGATACAGAAACAGTGTCCAAGATTAAATAAATCATCACACTTGCCAATACACAGAGCCTGTGACTGCTGACTAGTTTTGTAATCTATCCACACTATCTTTTGAGTCAGCCACCCACTGTTTCTATCATTTTTTGAATCAAAGCACAGCATGCAAGCGTCTTAATTCAGACTTGGTCTTCCACACTGGAAAATCAAAATATCCTGGGTTTGGATTCGAAACTTGCAATGTCTAAGTTTGCAGTATATTTTTTGTCAACATTACACTTTACAGGCAGCAGTATCCTTTAGCGTTTCCAGTATAATTCACTACAATGCCCATCTTAGTGTGTTTTTTTTTTTTCTTGCCTATTTTCAGTAGACTGCTTTGTGTTTTATTTCTCTTGTTTCCATTAATTTCCTCCTAGCCAGATGGGTCAAACATATTTGCACACATACACATTGGGGAATCTTTTTATCTGCTTCCCAAGTGTGGTCATAAAGAAACAGCTGACTTGAAAACAGAATCCTTCTGTTCCCTGCTCACAGAAAGTCATCTTTCATTTTCAGGAGAAAAAGAGATCAAGGACTAGAAGGAAAGGGTACAGTACGCAATACTGAAGGTGGAAAATCATACCTTTTTCTTTTTTTGGCACATTGTTTACTTAGGTTTGTGCAGGCTTCCTGAAGGCCTGTGAGACCTTCATTGCTGATATTCTGGTCCTAGTGGAATGGCAAAAGGATGTGATACTGCTCTGTGTGACGGATAACAGTGGGTTTAGAGGACAGCAACAGATTTTTCTGCCACCATTTTTTGTCTTTTGAGGAGAAAACTGCAGCTACTGCCATGTAGTTCATAGAATCATAGAATGGCTGGAAAGGACCTTCAGATCATCTACTTCCAACCCCCCTGCCATGGGCAGGGACACCTCACACTAAACCATGTCACCCAAGGCCTCATCCAACCTGGCCTTGAACACTGCCAGGGATGGAGCATTCACAGCTTCCCTGGGCAACCCATTCCAGTGCCTCACCACCCTCACAGTAAAGAACTTCTTCCTTATATCCAATCTAAACTTTCCCTGTTCAAGTTTGAACCCGTTACCCCTTGTCCTGTCACTACAGTCCCTAATGAAGAGTCCCCCTCCAGCATCCTTGTAGGCCCCCTTCAGATACTGGGAGGCTGCTATGAGGTCTCCATGCAGCCTTCTCTTCTCCAGGCTGAACAGCCCCAACTTCCTCAGCCTATCTTCATACAGGAGGTGCTCCAGTCCCCTGATCATCCTCGTGGCCCTTCTCTGGACTTGTTCCAACAGCTCCATGTCCTTTTTATGTTGAGGACACCAGAACTGCACACAATACTCCAGGTGAGGTCTCACAAGAGCAGAGCAGAGGGGCAGGATCACCTCCTTCGACCTGCTGGTCACACTCCTTTTGATGCAGCCCAGGATACGGTTGGTTTTCTGGGCTGCGAGCGCACACTGAAGCCAGCTCATGTTCATTTTCTCATCGACCAGCACCTCCAAGTCCTCCTCTGCAGTGCTGCTCTGAATCTCTTCTCTGCCCAACCTGTAGCTGTGCCTGGGATTGCTCCAACCCACGTGTAGGACCTTGCACTTGGCATGGTTAAACTTCATAAGGTTGGCATCAGCCCACCTCACAAGCGTGTCATGGCCCCTTTGGATGGCATTCCTTCCCTCCAGCGTATCATCCGAACCACACAGCTTGGTGTCATGGGCAAACTTGCTGAGGGCGCACTCAATCCCACTGTCCATGTCAGTGACAAAGATGTTGAATAAGACCAGTCCCAACACCGATCCCTGAGGGACACCACTCGTCACTGGTCTCCAGCTGAACACTGAGCTATAGACCACAACTCTTTGCGTGCGGCCATCCAGCCAGTTCTTTATCCACCGAGTGGTCCATCCATCAAATTGATGTCGCTCCAATTTAGAGACAAGGATGCCGTGTGGGACAGTGTCAAATGCTTTACACAAGTCCAGGTAGATGACATCAACTGCTCTACCCCTGTCCATCAGTTCCGTAGCCCCATCATAAAAGGCCACCAAATTGGTCAGCCATGCTGCCTGTCACCAAGTACCTTGTTGTTTTTCATGTGCCTTAGTATGACTTCCAGGAGAATCTGCTCCAAGATTTTGCCAGGCACAGAGGTGAGACTGACTGGTCTGTAATTCCCCAGGTCATCCATTTTCCCCTTCTTGAAAATGGGGGTTATATTTCCCTTTTTCCCATCATCGGGAACTTCACCTGACTGCCATGATTTCTCAAATATGATGGCCAGCGGCTTCGCAACTTCATTTGCCAGCTCCTTCAGGACACGCGGATGGATTTCATCAGGTCCCATGGACTTGTGTACGTTCAGGTTCTTAAGATGTGTGATCAAAACAGCTGTGTGATGCTGTTTTGCTGACCATCAGCTGTTACCATGTAGGTAGGTTGTTGTCCAGAGAGGCAGCATGGCAGAGCTTCTGTAGGAAACTTGGAGAGCCAGCTGGAGACCAAAACACTGATGGATAGACATATGCCATCAGAAGTACTGCTAATAAAAATCTGTAGAATAGCTACAAGAGTTGTTAACAAAATATAGTCTGTGCAAGGTATAGCTTATGCTTGCCAGTGCCCATATCTTTCAGCAATGGCTACCAGATCTGGTGGGCATGCTCAACATCACTCTTCAGGGCTACATGAGCGAACATGTAATTATCATTTTGACTAATGAGGGGTTTAAACCAGCAGACACAAAGACTCCTAAACAAGAGAACTTCCTATCTACCATTTCCCATTATGTTCAGGTAAAAAGGCTGTGGCACAGATTATTTGTGAACAAGATGGAGAAACGCTACTTGTTTCTCCCAGTAAAAGATGCAAAGCGGGAGGCCCAGTATTACCTAACGAGGAAGCCCCAGTAACAAGGTCTAGAAGTACTAGGAGCGTTCTGCTCATTGCCACTGACGCACAGCTAGACATTGAAAGAGAAGTTTAAGAAACAGCAATGCAATACTGCTAAAGAGTTACAGTCTCACTTCAAAATCATGACTTTTAAAAAGTTTAAAAGGCTTTTAAAAATTATTTTCTCTTTGAATAAGCTTTCCTGCCCTCTGTAGTCCAGCATAATTCCACTTAATATGATGCCATGGATCTTCATAAATCTGTAACTGCATTTGACAGCTATACCCATACATTTGCCTTTTTGCTTTTCATCTGAAAAATCATGTTTTAAGCTCCTGTGTCGTTAACACTGTCATTACTTGAAAATGAAAGGCAAGGACATGATAACTTGAATGCCCAAGGTCTCAAAGAACAGTTGGGGCTGCACCAGCTGTCTTTTGAAGGTATTTGAAATCACTAGGAATTAAGAGAAAGTTCTTTTCAGAGTGACCATAAGACACAACTCATCCTCCCAGAAGTCACCTCTTCACTTGGCTAAGGAGAACATGCTTAAAGGGTGCTCACTGCTCACTATCTGAGAAGAACACATGTACATCAGCGGAAAGCCAGGAGGTGCATAGCTGCCATAGGCACAGCAGAGACCCCATGCTAATACTCTTTGTTGTGAGGCAGATGAATTCTCTCAGGCTCAGTATGTAGCTAATGTTTTCCATTCAGAGTTCATTGCCATTAACTGAGGAAAGCTGGCATACTGTTTGGTTTTTTTTTTTGTGGGGAGGAGGTTTGGGGGAGAAACTCAGTCTCTCTCCCTCATTTTGTCTCTCTCCTGTCACAATTAGAGCATCCCTTCTTTCAGTGATCCACAGTAAGTAGAAAAAAATCTTCCCCCCCCCCCCCCCCCCCATGCAAAGCTCAAGCACATGCTTCTTCCATTTCATGGAAATGTGACTTCCAAAAATGCATGGCTGTTGAGTTTGTCCACCAAAGTGAATTCACATCCATTACTTCCCAAAGGTCAGTACTCTTTTCATTCAGGGAGGTCTTTTTTCTTTCAAAGATAGTGCAGCATCTAAATCTTAACTGGGTAAGACAAAGCAGTTGTGAAACCCCACATCTCACATATACCCACTGTCGCCTTCTGCCTGGCTTTAGGCACAGTATCACAAACCACCCGTCCCTATACTGAGAAAAATACAGATCAGATTAGGTTATCTTCATTTCCCTTTGGGGGCCTGCCCTGCCTTCTTCATTAACTGTATATAAAACTCAGGCTCCTGAATTAAGGGCATCCAATCCCCCTGATGTGATTGGATGAGTACGGTTCAAAATATAAATCATTATATGATCCTTAAAGCACACACTCTGAAAGCACGGACTTACACTGTTGCTACTGCTTTAAGCCCATCTGAGAGAAGAGAGTAAGATTAATGAGTTAGTCCATTAGAGCCATGGAGGCAATCGGCAATGGCTACTCTGTGGCTGTGAACTGGACATGAATTAGTAAAAACATTTAAGATAAAGAATGATAAAAGAGTTTCACTTCAGGTTCTACGACATCTTGAATTGTTTTCATTTTGAATATACCATTTGTGCTAAGGTTTGATTACATTAAAAAAGATTTATAAACCAAAAAGATCTAAATACAGAAGCAGCAGAGAGAAATCACAAAGGCTGGAAGCAAAATATCCTATATCCTCCACATTATTCACAGACACAGCAGCTGCAGGGCTCAGGATCACAGTGCTTAATGTATTAATACTCACCTGGCCAGCCCCTGAAAGCATCTGCATATGCTATCACAGGACTAAAAGCACTTATGCAATGCTTTACTAGGCTTACATAGATTAGATGAGTACAGGGTTTTTTCTCACCCAAATCCCTCTTTTCATAGGCATTGCATCTCTGAAAGCATATCTACAAAATGAACACGACACATTAGCAAAACTGCAAGTAGCCTCAGAAAACATAAATGTCGATAGTTTGGAAAAGATACAACTTTTCTTACTAGATTATTGAGTTAATAAATTTATATCTCAGAAATACTGGAACTCACAGCAGCATTATACATCATGAAATCTATTATTTTCTGTTTTATTCTGAATTCCTAAATATCTACTTTGCTGTGCTCTATGTTAATTACAGTATATTGGAAAATAAACATTTTAATTTAGATTCTCTTTTCTAATTTTGCTGGCTGAAGGACTTAGACTTTTCCTTATATGCCTGGAAAATATTGCGTGTGCAAGTGTTTGTATAATCTGACTTCATGTTTCTAAGCCAAACAATAAATAAAATGAGCTCTTCACTGGATTCTTTACAGTGAATTTTGTTCATTTCAAAGTGAGACATACTGAACAAAAATCATTCCTTGAAAATAGCCACTGAAGCCAATGCAGCATGAATGAACTTTGGATTCAAGCTGGAATAGGTACAAAGACAAATGACTACAGTGTTCAAAAGTACTGGGACTCTGTTTTAGGGGAAGAAACAAAAATAGCTTTGGCTTTTTGCATAGCAAAAGTCAAGATGAAGAAGTGACATACAGGACAATGTGAGAGACCTTAGAGCAACCCCTCAGTACCTAAATGGGGCATATAAGAAATCTGGAGAGGGATTTTTTACAGGAGCATGCAGGGGTAGTACAGGGGGAATGGCTTCAAGCTGAAAGAGGGTAGATTTAGATTAGACATTGGGAAGAAAATCTTCACCATGAGGGTGGTGAGATACTGGCATAGGTTGCCCAGAGAAACTGTGGATGCCCCGCCCCTGGGGTGTTCAAGTGTTCAAGGCCAGGTTGTGTGGGGCTTTGAGCAGTGGAATGTCTAGAGCCCTTCAGTCTAGTGGAAGGTGTCCCTGTCCATAGCAGGGGGGGTGGAAATAGATAAGCTTTAAGGTCCCTTCCAAAATCATTTTATGAGCGCATAGTGCATGATTCTCACTCTTAAAAAAAAAAAAAAAAAAAAGGAAAATAAAATTGAAGGACTACATGCCTAAGTAGCAGAGGGTATTTCTGTCCGGAGACAGCCTTCAGATGCCAGTAATGGAAGCAAAACTCATACAATGAGTTTAATCAGGTCATTAAAATGGCTATGTAATAGGATTACAGACGAGGCAGGAGCAGCAAGTCCCCTTCTAGAGCAGGGAACTGCAATCTTCTGACAGAGTTGTTATGCTGAGTCTTAACTTCATCCGTCTTTGGGTTAGCACTTCAGCATTAAACATATGCTGAAGCTTCACTGATTTCCTGGCACATTTACAATCTCTTGCCTACTAGGACAGTCAGTCTGAGAGTGTTTGGAGCTTCAGGCTAATCTATGAGATAGCTGCTGTATCTTTTTTTTTTTGTAGAAGCAGGGCATTGCTGGTAAGTAACTCAATTATTGTTACCAACACATGAACTGCTTAAGTTTGAAATGCTTTTATTAGGATAAAAATAAAGGCCAGACATACTGATTTGTTTTGCATTTTTCCAAAATACTTATATTTTTATTTCCTCCTCTATTTGTATTTTGTCCAAAATACAGGAGATATATTTATCACTAAATTCCTTTTACCATGCGATTTCCTATCAGTTTGAAGAGATAAATGGATGCTACTGTAGCAATTATATTAAGACACATACAACAGAGTAAAATGGAGAATGAGAAATTCTAGTAGGACTTTATGGTCAATACATATAGTTTTTAAATTTAATGCTAATATTAGAATTAAATTTTAAGTACTTCACCAAAGCACCCTTAACATGCACACGCAGACACAACTATATAATTAATTTGCACTGTGTTTGTTACAGGACCACCAAGTGCTCCCAACCAAGCTTGCTCAAGACCAAGGTTTCTTTGGTCAGCCTCTCCTGCTCCTGGAACTGAATCCTTCCTGCCTTTGAGTTTTACTGGACCAGCTTCCCATTGAAGCAAAACACGATGCCTGCTGCATGAGAGCCTGTGCAGATCAACCTGAAGGCACATGCTGAATAAAACTAACTTCACTGCAAGGGACTGGCATTGCTCAGCTCATGGGCACTGTATGCTTGAGCAGGACACCCCATCCTGTGCCAGCGAACAGTGGTTTGCTCTTTTTACCCCTACCAGTTACCAGAAGTGTGTTGTGATTTAGAGCATGCCCTGGGACCAAACCTTTGCACATGCACTGTACAGCTTATTTTCACATCTGACTCCTAACAAATCTGTAAAGCCTATGCACTGAACATAAAGCAGACATAACAGGCTGTTAAACAGGTTATGCAGATGCTGATTATTGATTTGCTTAATTGTGATTTTGTACCAGTTATTTTGCTACTGAATTTTTCAAATGTCCATCATGTTTTTCTATGTTCCTAGTCAGGTAAAGCTGACAGCTTTCTGGAATTAAGGAATTATTCTTTCAAGTATAAGACCATAGTAATGACTACATTACCAAAAGGAACTATAATATTACTCCATGTAGCATACAACTATGAGCTCAGTTCTGTAACTTGCAAACTTACCTGAGGTCACTGTCCTTCACAACTGTTTAGACTAACAAATCTCCCTGACATGAATAATCACTTACAGAATGACAGTTAACTAAAACCAGTGTTTGCTTCTTTTGCAGAATGGTGTAGTGACAAGTTTATGATTAGACATCTGTTAGATACACTTCTCTACTTCCCATATGAAACAGAACAATGGAAAATAACCTGATTTTCAAGTGTATTATATCAGGACATCACAATGTTATGCTGTTATACATGATATAAGTTACATTACATGCTTTATGTTTTCAGTGTATTTTCACATATACAGACATAGTGAGAAAATAAAGAGAATGAAAAACAGAATATGGTTTGTGTAATACTACTTTGCTCATTTAGAGGAGTTACATATGACATATATATAATATTTTAGCATGCATTTCATCTCAGCTTTGTAAGGAATGATTCAAAAAGCCCTGACACCTGATGGAAAGACCACACACTGTCCAGTAAGCTCCTGCAAAGCATTAATGATGACATTTTTATGCAGGTGGCAGAGGAGCCAATGAGGAGAGGTGTGCTGCTGAACCTTGTACTAAAAAGCAAAGAAGGACTGGTTGGGAATATGAAGGCTGGGGCAGCCTTGGCTTCGGTGACCATAAGATGGTAGAGTTCAGGATCCTGTGTGGAAGGGCAAAAGTAGGATTACAAACCTGGACTTCAGAAGGGCTAACACTGGCCTTTTCTAGGAGCTATCTGGAGGAATCCCTTGGGATAGGGCTTTCGAAAGTAGGGGGCGCAAGAGAACTGGTTAATATTCAAGCATCACTTTCTCCAAGCTCCAGATCAGTGCTCATCCCTATGAGTAAGAAATCAAGCAAAGCGGGCAGGAAACCTGCATGGATGAACAAGGAGCTTCTGACAAAACTCAAACAGAAGAAGGAAGTTTACAGAATGTGGAAACGAGGACAGGCCACTTGGGAAGAACACATGAACACTGTAAAGAGTATTCAGGGATGCAACAAGGAAGGCTAAGGTCCATTTGAAATTAAGGACAAGAGTTTCATCTGCACCAGTATGGGTGTCAAGAGGCTGAGGCCAGACTCTTTTCACTCATGCCCAGAAACAGGATGTGGGCAGCAGGCACAAACCAAAACACAGGAAGCTCTATCTGAATATGAGGAAATCTTACTTACTTTAAAGTTGTCAGAGCATTGAAACAGATGGCCTAGAGACACTGTAGAATCTCCTTCTCTGAACATACTCAAAACTTGCCTGCCTATAGTCCTGTGCAACCTGCTCTACGTGAACCTGCTTTAGCAGGGGGTTGGACTAGATGATTTCCAGAAGTCCCTTCCAACCCAAATCACTCGGTGATTCCCTGATTTGTAACAGGCTGAGAAAATTTCAACAGCAGCTGAAATTGGCAGAAACCAAAAGACTAAAGTGCCTATAAAGTTTCATTTTAGTTTCCATGAAAAGATCAGAAAAATATGGCAATAATTTTAAAACATTGAATGTGAATGGAGTACACTTTCTCCTGATTTTGCTCATCTAATCACATTTAGCTATCAAAGTAATTCTCTACTTACAGTAAGTTCCTGCATAGGGTGTTTCTTCAGCTGATGGTAAAATATCTTCTATTCATAATACTGGGGTTTTTTACATGTAAAAATTCCCATTCCATTATATTCATATATGGATGTATCCTATTTTCCACATTTCCTTATTTTTTCTAATTAACTTTATGTGAAAAAATGTGCTGCTTTCCTGCTTGATTAACTTCATTTCACTTTATTTATTACAGAGATGAATGTGCTAATGAAGTTTTGTAAGGCTTTTTTATTATTGTTGTTTATTTGCTTTATGGTTGGGTTTTGTTGTTTGTTGGTGGCTTTTTTTTTTTCCAGAAATCCAACTTTTTCCAGATCTGGAGTGTAGGTTAAAGACCTAAGAGTACATGTAGCCTAAGCTCAGCTGTGACATAAACTCCTTTTGTGGTCCTGCACTAGTCATTTAGCAAGGGATGATGGATTTAGTCAACCTGAACACAGCACACACCATAAGCTGCTTCAGCAATAGGAAGAGCCCCAAGAAATACTCTGTCTTACAGACTACTTGAGAGCCAATTTCCTTCTCTATTTTCCATCCCAGGAAGGAAATGCTTTGACAGTACCCTCCAGCACAGCAAACCACAATACCTCTGGTTTCGATTCAGCTGAGCATCACCCTGGGAAACACTCCCTCCCAGCCAAGGGGACCCAGCTAAGCCACCTGCAGGGCTACGACAGCTCTCTCCTGACCAAGAATTTATGAGCTGATGAGTTTGCTAATGTTGTTTTCCTCACTGGTTTTCAGCAGCTTTCTATCCCAAAGGGATAACACAAAATGGTGTGGAAGGAAAATGAGGAGCATGGAAGGTAATTTTGTATCCACGTATTTACAAAGAAAATTTTAAGTATTTAATTAATACCAAAGTTAAACATTTTCCTCGCACTTGACATTTTAAGGTTTTCTTCTTTAGGAATACTCTGCTGTTCTTTCTAGATGTTTCTGTAACACTAGCAGGAACTGGTACAAAAAACAGTACTCAACTGAAGGGAACAATTTGATACAAAATTTTCAACTTTGCAGTAAAGCAAGGAGATGTAATTGGCAATTTAGATTTCACTGTTTTTAATAAAGGGTTCTTTCAACTTGGAGCACAGAGGCAGTAATTCTGTAACTTGCTAGTAAACCAGTAAACTTCAAAATATCCAATAAAACATTGAGTTTTTATAGACAATGACACTTAAGAAAAATCTGTGCACTACCTTGGAATACAGGTATTGAGCTCAATTTCAGCAATGAAAAACAAGTCAGTTGGGTGCTATAACTGAAACCTCAGCAAAAATCATCATAACCAAGCCACGTTTTTGATAATGACAGACAGAAGACCAGGGGAAAAAACAATCAACCCAGCAGAATACTTTGAACTAGAATACTTTATGCAGCTAATTACATTTAATAGTAAACAACTTAGTGGGAAAAGAAGCATTAATACCTCCTCTTAATTTTGAAAATTAACACTGCTTTCAGTTAGAGGCAGTATTAATATAAATATCAGTAAAGTTAGCAAAAACGATTTACTTCATAACCCACATTAACATTGCTTAAATGGCGGTAAGTCAGCATCTCACAAAATGTCTTGGACAAATAGGATCTCAGCACTGTGGCACACAGTGCTGTAATGTACAATAAAGCACATTGCTATGCATCATTGCAAGCCTCCAGCATAAGCCAACAGTACAACCTGAGCAACAAAAACAATCAAGAGCTTTCTCTTCTGAAAATAATTAAGAAAAAAAAAAAAAGTGAAAGAAAAATAGCAAGATGGATGGGAACACACTATCCTTTTCTATTCTAATGATGATCAGAGCTCTCATTTGGATTAAATGCATTGGGCACTGCAGTTCGAATGGCCTCATTAATGTAGACTGATGAATATGTACAACTTTAAAAAGACAAGCATCCCTCTGAAGTGCATAGGGTGACTTGCATTTTATAAAGTATACCAAATCACATCCAACAGGAAGAAAAAAAAAACAAACCAGGGGAAGCTTCCTAGCTATTCTGTTACTGAGATTCAGAAATCCCACAGCAACCAAAATAGAGAAGAACAAAAAAACAGGCCACGGAACTCACTGCTTGGCACAAATTTAACCTTGTCCACTTCCATCTTTCTGCCCACAGCTGCCTGTCAGGGGGATTACCTTCTCTCAAATATCACTAGTTTTTTGAATTTGGTGTAAACATTTATCACACTGGAATACAGCATGCAGGTGACAATAATGGGTAGAAGATTAATAGAGATGACAGCCTACCATCCTTACAGGAAAGAAAATTGCTGTTGCACCGTCTGTTTTCTGTTGAAAGGTAATGGGAAAATATTCTGCTTGTACATGAAGAAATAAAACACAGGGACTCCTTAAAAGCCTGCACATAATGCTTACAACATTTCATCTTTAAACAATGGAAAATGAATCAAAGCACTCTTCTAGGTGAGACTGCCTCCAGTACAGACCGATCTCCATCTCAGGAGAGCTTTTGGGTTTGGTTGGGGATGGTCTGAGAACTGTCTGTGGGGTGAAAAACAGCAGGAAGTGTAGCCCACAGCAGACAGTGCCAGAAATACAAAGTTATAACAGAGCATTATCATTTGAAAAGCGTTTCCTACAAAATTATTTTCATAGCAAAAGTATATATCGTTTAAGAAAATGTGCATTTGGTAATAAAAACATGCAGGTTTCCCTGTACCAGAACTGGGGCAATACTGGGTATGGCCTGGTTAAGGGACCCTTTTTTTCCAGAGGTTATTATGAGAAAAGGTTATCATTGACAGCTTGTCATAAAGTAAACCCAGTCTGCAGAACTGCTGAATGCAGTCAAACTTCTGCACTGAAATTTAATGAAATACAGTAATCCTAAATAGGCCAGTTATTGATCCTGTACCAATTATTCATGCACTCAGTTCTAGCTTCTTCTTGGACTCTTACCTTCTGAACCATAGGGAGCTGAGTTTTGCTCAGGGCTAGGCACAGACACCAGCAAAGCCCACAGAGCTTGCCAGTTCCAGCTGGAGGTCTGGCAGCAAAAGCACTGCCTGCTGTGAGGAGGCAGAAGGAGCAGCCTGCAGCTGCAGGGGATGGACAACTGCCCACTCAAACAACCCTGTGTGTTATCTTTACTCCTGCATTAAGCCATGGAGTCCTTTGGGGAAAAAAACCTAGAAGGGGAGGTTAGGAAAATAAGCAACAGTCTGACCACAGTATTATCCACTACAGAATCAATCATCCACAGACTTTAAAAACACTCCATAGACCATTTCTTCCCTTCATTCTCTATTATTCTCATCTGAATGTAACAGAACTGTGCTTTGGAGTCATGGAAGGGAAGTGCCACTCAGGGAAGTCCCATGGACTTTGCACAGCTGCTGTGCCCCACAGCACTGGATATCTCAAAATCCTCCCTATGAAATGAATGTGAAAGGAAGCAGCCCCAGTCCAGGTCCCCTCCTCTCTTTTTTTCTTCTTAACTCATATCCCAGAGAATGAATGTATCACGGAAATAAGTTCCTTGGACCAAGAATCTCTAAGATGCTGACAAGGTGAGTTGCTAACACTTCATGGGACAACCTGGTCAAGTGCAGACTTGGCTGGTGTAGGTCTGAATCTAGTCTAAGTTGGATACAATACTACACTGGCAAAACTGAACTGCATACAAACACAAACAGGGAAGTACCCATATGACAATATCCTGGGTGGGCTTATGAACTCAGGGCTCTGCCACCTGAGACCTCATTTCATTATACTATTTTTCAGAGGATAAATGCCATAAACCTTTTGTTGAGAAGTTTTTCTTCCTTTTGGGAAGTGAATGAATCCATACGGGAAAGGTTTTGAAATTAATATTCCTCTTTTTCTTACAGACAAACCCGGTTACCTTCTAAGCACTCCAGAAAGTCTGATATGCTAACTACCAAGAAGGTCATCACAATTTAAATACTTAAAGGATAACAAACCTCTGCTTAAATGGCTAACATTTTCTAAGTGGTTTCCTAAATGACCTGAAAGTTACCTGATCTATAGAAGTGCACAGAGAGAGAAAACATACCAAGCTGCACAAGCAATAATTAATGAAATCCCACATGAAGCAATTTTCAACACAAATACTATGTTCCGGGGTTCACTGAGACAACGGTGGGCAAAGGAAAAACCTCCTTTAGACATGACAAGGGCTTAACAACTTTCAGTTTTTTAGGAGCATTCTAAAGAAAATATTAATAGTCTTTTCTGAGGTAAAATACTAATTAAAAAATGGACCTTATTTCTCATATTAAGTTGCATACACAAATATGTTAACACAGCAGCAATGGCACAGATTTTGGTCTGAAAGGTCTCTAATTTATAGGCATGAAGTAGAGCTGTGTAAATAATCTGCAGTGAGTATTTAATTTACTGAATTTTGACCTTTGTACCTAGCAGCAGACTTTTCATGTCAATGCCTTTTACATGAGATTAGCCAGTGAGCTGAATTTCCCTAGTATTTATTGACCACAATGTTATTTCACTTCCCTGAGTGGGTGAGGACTTTAGGCACATGGAATTAGAAAAAGTACACTGCCAAGAGTATTTCTGGATGTGATTCTAATATTTCTGGGAAACCCTGATTGTTCAAATATTAAAGAAGCTACTAGAAAGGGGATGAATAAAGAAGACTGATAAATTCATCCTATGCCTGCTCCCTTGGTTCACTGTTTGTGCTGGTTTTGGCTGGGATAGAGTTAATTTTCTTCACAGTAGCTGGTGCTATGTTTTAGATAGCTTGGAACAGTGTTGATAACACAGGGATGTTTTGTTATTGCAGAACGGAGCTTACACAGAGTCAAGGCCTTTTCTGTTCCTCACCCAGCAAGTAGGCTGGGGGTGCACATGAAGTGAGGATACACAGCTGGGGCAGCCGACCCCAACTGACCAAATGGATGCACTATATATTGTCATATGCTAAGCATATGATGTCATCCTCAGCATATAAAGTTTGGGGAAGAAGAAGGAAGGGGGTATGTTCAGAGTTAAGGCATTTTGTCTTCCCAAGAAACGGTTACATGTGATGGAGCCCTGCTTTCCTGGAGGTGGCTGAACACCTGCCTGCCCGTGGGAAGCAATGAATGTTTTGCTTTGCTTGTGTGCGTGGCTTTTGCTTTATGTATTAAACTGTCCTTAACTCAGGACTTTTCTCACTTTTACTCTTCCTATTCTCTCCCATTCCACTGGTGGGGGAGTAAAGTGAAGAGCTGTATGGTGCTTAGATGCCAGCTGGGGTTAAACCACAACACTGTTTAAATAAATATCCAATCTATCCTTCCCCAGCATCCTGCCTTGTACCCTGCTTCTTCAGATCCACATGCTCAGGAAGACAGCAAAACTCTTGAGTTGCCCTTGACACTTCTGGAGTGCCAACAACATTCTGGAAACTAAGTGAATAAGGTCCATGGTCATTAATTCTTCTCACTTTATTTTTAAGCAATGTTCTAATTTGTTACTTTTAAAAGCTAAACCCCTCCTTTTACACCAAGCAAGCATTGTTATCATACTCATTTCTAGGCTCATGAATCCTATTTTTCATGCCCCACACTTTCATTTTCGTCTTAATGAATCCAAAATTGACTTGAAGTTCTACTGCAAAATGCTACAGAGAATGCAAGGGAAATAATAAAACAGGCTTAATGTTGCAATGGACAAGTCAATAAGCCTGTTGGGTACCTGTAGATGGAAGGAGATGATGGAGCTGAACTCCACCTGACAAATACACATGATAAGAAAACTGATGTCTAGAGGGAAAACAAGGAACAGGATCTTCTGACATAAGCATGCCCGGGTTTGCAAGGAGCTTTCTCTGAAGTTATCCCTTTACTACAACACGTTTCAAAGTGGCACAAAAGGAGGATCAGGAAACCATACCTGAATCTTTCCTACAGCCTTACACCACGGTTGCAAGACATGGCATATCAAACCACTTCCAATATAAATACTGGATATCACAGCACAAAGCTTTTCCTCAGACAGAAATAAATCTCAGTATGTAACAACAGACTTTGGAAATCTCTTTCTCTACCTCCTGTTTAGAGGCAATGGTAAAAATCAGTAAGGATGATTACTCAGATGAATACTCTTACTGGAAAAACAGAATGATTCTATCAATTTCTCCCAGGCTGGAAAGATCACATAATATCTGATGCATGCCTGAGGAGAAGAATTGTTCAAAACTAAAACAAGCAGAAAAATGTTTAATTCATGACAATGGTTTACCAGCTGTGCTCCCAAGCAAGCATCATGAAAATTTTCCTGACTACAGCACTGCTGGGTAATCCTCGATAGCTCTTTCCTGATACTCCATTTAGGTGACAATAAATTATAATAAAGCATTTTATAACAGCTTAGAAGTTTCTAGAATGAGTGTGTGTGGCCAGGAACCAGTGTGTGCTTTATGTCTATCTAGAAACTGAGACTTAAATTATGGAACAGCTCATCAGTGGAACAGTCACTGTCAGAAGCAAACACTTCTGACAGGGCTTTGAAGTTTGTATATTCCAGATTTGTGAAATGCTGCCTCAAATCTACTGAATTATGTGACTTCAAGCCATCATCTGCAACTTCATCTTTCCGGGATATCTGGAATTTCCCAGTGTGATTTTTATGGCACCAGCTGGGAGGCTGAAGGCAACTGTCAGACTGTCTACCCATTCCTCACCAAGATAGCTAGTGCCACTCTGTACCTCTTTTCTGAAGCACCTAATCCTTGGAGGAAAATCTGGACTCCCACATGGAATATTATACTTAAAAAGGCAATTATACATACATCTACTTCCTCAGTGAAAGTACAAACTCTGAACTATGTGGAGCCATCTCTTCTCACACATGCTTTGGAAGACAGCCCCCTAAGGCCAAGGAGAGGAGAGATGGCAGAAGAATGATGCAGTGGCTGCTGCCAATCCCCACTGACCCACTGTGTCTGCTATAATTGACACCACACATACTGATGCTGGGTTTGGCTACTGCAAATGCTGTGTGCATGTGAAAAAACACTGAGCTGTACTTCCTAACACTGGCGGTGTTATCCACAGCACCCTCTTTATGGAGCTTGCTCTGGAAATCAAGACTGACAGCTTGTGAGAACTTGGCACCCTGCCTGCTCTTCGAAGCCCCAGGCAGCCAAAGCCCAGTGATTAGAGAAGAGAAAACGGCTTTCCAGCACAACAAGAAAGGACACAGCAAGTAAGACAACTGCTGTGTACACAGTAGCAGTGCTGGTGGCCTGAAATGACTACTACTGAATAGTTGGCAAAATGTTTAAGAGACACAGAAGTTCACTCTAGCAGCAAAACTGGGGACTGGAAACACTGAGAAACTGCAGAATCAAATATAAAAGCAGTTCTGTTTAAACATACACAGGTGATGAAAGTGGCATTCATAGCAGGTGTCAGAGGCACAATAAGCATTTAGGAACTCCACATTAACCTCCAGCTAAATTTCTTCTGAGTCAGAACATTATATGGAACAAAGTTATGCCCAGGAAAGAGTAACCAGGCAAAAATAAAACCTAGTTAGCAGAAATTCAGAATTTAAGGAACCATAAGTAGTCACAGGAATAACATTAACCCCCTCGATTTAAAACAAAAATACTTTGTCCAGAGATACAGACATACGCTAAAAGCCATTTTACACACAATAGGCAATTATTCAGGCAGCACGAGGCATGTTACACAGAGCATGCCAGGTCACACCAGTGGATATGTGAAGTTTCACAAACATGAAGGGTGGGAGGCAAGCGTTGGCTAAGGTGCAAGTTCTCAGTACAGGGTGTGTGAGATATCTTAGGGCACTTAAAATGGCACAGGACACTGATATTAAAGCAAATCAGTACTCAACACTGTCCAAAGAGCCACTCAGCATGCCTTTAGTAAGACAGCTGAATTTAGTCAGATGAAGACATTATTGTACACCTGTCATTAAATTTCCACCAATTCCAACGTAACTTTAAGTACTTCCTTTCCATGTAGCTGCCTACATTTATGCATCTCAATGAGGAACTGTATTCACCAGCAACATGGATTTAGATGAGATGGCCAAAGTTTTGGTTGGTCAGCAGCAGTGCAGAAGATGGATTGGTGAAAGTAGGGCAGGAACCTGACAAAACACATTGCCAAGGCTTGCATGATGTCCTGGTTTCAGCTGGGGTAGAGTTAATTTTCTTCCCAGTAGCTGGTGCAGTGCTGTGTTTTGGCTTTAGTCTGAGAACAGTGCTGATAACACACCAACGTTTTTTTATAGCTGCTCAGCAGCACTTGCCCTGATCAAGGACTTTTCAGTCTCTCATGCAACTGGGAGGAAGCACAGACAGGACACCTGACCCAAACCAGCCAAAGGCGTATTCCATACCACAGCACGTTATGCCCAGTAAATAAACTGGGGGGAGTTACCAGGAGAGATCACTGCTCGGGGCAGGCTGGGAGCTGGAGGAGGCAGAGAGTGAGTGAGCAGCTGCATGGTACTTAGTTGATGGCTGGGCTTACTCACAACACATGGTCTTGGCAGGTAGAAGGATGTTTATTTTTTCCCAAATTACACACTAGTCAATCTCTAGTAGACAGTATTTTTTTTTTTTTTCCTTGGATGGAATCCACATGCATTTGCTAGCTTCAATAAATAGGAAGACATTTGTTATTTTGTTGTTTGTTTTGTTTTTTTTTTTAATCTATGCTCTGTGCTGTATCATGTCAGAGATAACACTGTATCCATATTAATTAACACATTTCTTTTTACTGTGGCTAAATAAGTTGATGATGCTTCTTCCTTTAAAACTTTATCTTTGATGGATGATGTTATTAAGAAGCTGATTGTTTTCCATTTTCAGGAACACTTTCGGCTTCAGAGCTTACATACAAATACAAAAGATAATTACATGCTGTTTTTCAGAATATTTTATGCCATGCTACAATATGCATATCTTCTAGAAAAATGTAATTTTTCTTTGTATTTCAGCATTCTCTTTATATTATGTTGCACAAAATACTTGCGTCATTTTCACAAAAGCTGCTTGATAGGTCTTTCTTATCTGTGTCAAAACTAAACTGAAATGCAGTATTTTAAGACTGCTCACCTGAACCAATAGTCTCCCAGAAACACATTTATGAAATGACTAAACAGTGCCCCAAACCCTTTTGAAATAATATTCATATTTGTAAGATTTTGGAACTACAGAAAAATAAAGGCCAGTGAAGCAATCAAGAATGGAGAGACAATAAGAATGTATTTCATTGTGCAAGACAGTGAAAGTGAAAACAAGGTATAACCAGCTAATAACATACAATTACATAACAACCACAATGTGAGATTTATTATGTTCTCTTACACACAAACATAATCAATCTATAACAGCCAAGTAGCCTAATTTTTACTGCTAAGTGAAAATTTTAAAAACTATACACAGCAATCTAGTATTTAGGAACTATTATTCATACTCATCTTGGTAACTTTGATCTTAATGTCTGACTAAGGTAAGAAAAAACCTGGGTACAAACCCCACGTATTCTCAGGCTCAATAAAGAAGTTTTCTCCAATGATGACACTATAGCCTGTCAAAAATTCATACCACCCAAACCTCTTAATGAGATTTCAGTATGCATCTGAGTACATTAAGAACTATGTAACAGGACAAAGGAGTGGGAAAATATTTGGCATATCATACTAATCTAATTATGTAAGAATTGTGCACAAACCTGAAAACCACACTAATAAATTTTTCAGACACCAAATATGGAACAACCAAACTTTCCCACCTTGGTATCTCAGCAGTAACAGTAGAATACAAATAAGTCATGTTTGAGAATTTCTTCTACTCAGCCCTGTCCAAAGGCACTAAAAAAGCTACCTGACCATATCTAGACTTTATCTAAATATGGGTTTGAATCCAAACGCAACCTCTAGCCTTTACTTGTGAACTCTCTGAAGCTTAAGACGGTGAAAAATGCATGCTCTTACTATCCTTTAGGATAGACATAAACATTCAGGCTGGGTGTTTCAAACCCAGGTGTCTTTACAAATGCTCAAATTAAGTGTTCATTTATATCACAGAATCACACAATCACAGAATAGTTCGGACCTTAAAGGGACCTTAAAGATCATATAGTTCCACTCCTCCTGCCATTGGCAGGGACACCTTCCACTAGACCAGGTTGCACAAAGCCCTGTCCAACCTGGCCTTGAATACTGTGGAGCATCCACAGCTTCTCTGGGGAACCTGTTCCAGTGCCTCACTACTCTCGCCGTGAAGAATATCATATAACCATTATCAAGCCAAAGAAGCAGCTTGAGCTCTTTCTTAAGAAAATTTGATGTTGTGTACATCGTATTCACACCACCCAATTTCAGGCATGGACCGTAGCTGGCTATATACGAAGAGTGATGTCCCCGAGGCTATGGCCAGGGTAGGCTCACAGCCTCTCCTGGAGGATGGAACAATACAAGAGTTCACCTGTGGTGATGTCAATAGCAATGCATGGAACACAGTGAAGGTGCCCCTGCTTTTCTGCCTGAGCCTCCTCAAACTTCAAAGACAAGAACATCCTTGGACTCTTACAGAATTTAGTGTCTCTATGTAAGGTGTACACCAGGAGTTGTGCAGGTACAGAAAGAATAAACATCTACAGAGCTGGAAATTGTCCAGATTTAATAATATGATCTCCTTGAACTCAGAAGAGAGTAACAAATAGGAGAGAAATTAAATCCAACATTAAAAAAAAAAACACATGTAAATAACTAAAGGCAGCTCAAAGATCCAACAGGCTACAGTGAGCCAGACACAAAAGGCATCTAAAGAAACTAAAAAAGAATAAACAATATAGAAGTAGCATCTTATGTGTACTCCCAACACTTTTATTTTTGTACCCTGACATGCCAAAAGATGACAGTATGATTTCTAGCATTTCAAATCACTCAGATAACACTCCTATCAGTCCAGAAACACATGTATCTTCTTAATAATACTCAACTGTGGCCTTTTGCGTATATAATGAATAACTTTTCTGTATTTAAAATTAAAATGAGAACATACATCATGAATCATTTACAGAAATAAAGGAAGAAACTATCACAAATATATCATGGTGCACAGAAAAAGTCCCAGTTTTTCATGCCCCGTAATATTCGAGTCTTCAAGCAATGACACATCCTTGAAGTCTACAAACCCTTTTCTTTAACTTACAGAAAATGAAAGAAATAAATCAAACTCAAGATACAGAAACCTGTTAGACTGGTATCACCTGTCAGAACTTTGTTGCAACTCTTACCAAAAAATATTCTTTCTTAGACTTTATTTCTGGTGTCAGGAATCTCTTCTACATTTGCCTGCAATATACCCACCATAATTTCAGTCCCACACATACAATCTATTCAAAAGATGCAAAATGTATTTCTTTTTCTAATGACATTCCTTGATATAATGCAACAAGAAATCTGCACAAGTAGCTTAGCAAAATTTAATTAGGCATGCTGAATGGAAAAGCATAACATATGCTTCTATGCTAGCTAATGCATTATGAAGGGTCATTTGATGTTGTGTTTCATGGTATAAGGTGATAACTTATGTGTGATAGAAAGGAATTGTCTCCTCAATCATATCAGCTTTTTCAGGAATATCTAGGAATATTATTTGCCCCTATTTCTCCACTCATAATTTTCTAAAACACTGAATACTGTTTCCAGAGACAGGAAACAACACTGGATGAATTAATAATTCAGTATACTACGACAACTTGTAGATTGTATTATAGTTTACAAATAGCATAAACAAAACATGAAAATTTGCCTTTATCACTATATAATACAAGCAAATTTTATAGTTGAGATGTGGAAAAGACCAGTTTGGAAGCAAAAGTCCATACAAAAGCTAAAATGGTCTATGATGTGTCATAAACCCTTTTTCACTGAAGCCCATATGAAAAACTATAACTAAGTTTATATGAAAGAGTTCATGAATAGGTTGCCAGGTACCTTTGAAACACATTTATTTATATGTACTAGCCCAAAATTCCATACAATTCTCATATTGAACAACATCTCATTCACTACACTTTGTGAACTTTCAAAACTTTATTTAGAAACTATTCTAGCAATTTTTAATACTGATACACTTTATTGCAACTAATGTAATAATTTTCATTTAATCATGAATTTGTATTAGAATTATTCTATCTGAATATGCATCTATCAATAATAATACATAAGGTATATTTGGTAGGCCATGCAGTTACCCTATGTGAGCCTCATTTAAAACCACCATAATTGCTGAGTTCATTCTCACATTATTTTACATTTCATGCAGAATATACAACACTAATGTTTCACCTAAATACTTCAAAATAAGAAGCCAACAGTATTATTATAAGTGTTAATTCACTGAATATGGCCTACCACCATAAAGTTAAAAGCATTACCAGCAGCTGTGTACAAATAGTATTTGGGGCACCACAGATTCTTCACAGTATGTGTGATATGTTAGGCAATTTTGTGGGTATCCTTGCAATGGCACCAATGCTTTCAGTTCAGTTACCAAACAAAATTAGAAAAAGGATAGGAACATGTGTTAATGAGAAATTTTAATTTTACTTTACTTTTTTATTTTAATTTTTACTTTCCCTATAGAAAATGTGTAACTTGAAAGAGATTTCACGTACTTTCAGAGTGTACTATGCGAATAGGTAATGAGTGGAGTGCCCCACCTGCCCTTCCAATATGGAGAGATCTGCAGATTTCTCTGTATTTTCATTACAACTCACAGAACAATTCAAGTTATAAAGAACAGCCAGGCTGTCATTTAGGGTAGCTAGTTTTGTATTTGTAAGAAAAGATTTTGGACTGTGTATATAACTATAAAGTACCACAGGAGGAGTCCTATGTTCTCAAGCTGTAGGAATGTAACAAATACATCAAAAAATACATGCAGGTGAATGAAATTAATAAAATTCCCATTCACACGAGAAGACATAAAAGATGAATGGTTTTTCCCTAAAAAACTGAAAAAAAAAATGGATTCTGAGGAGAAGAGTTTTGCTATAACAGTTGCCTCTCTTGTTTCTAGAACCTGAAACAGAACTGGCTTCCTCAGACTGAAATGGGAACTTGAATATTCTCACTCCCTCAGTGACTGTGGGATCAGGAACAGCCAGTATCCATCTCAAGTACTTCCAGCTCCCCAGGAGTCAGGTGTGGAGCCACAGTTAGTTATGTAGGTCAGTGAGGACAGGGAGATGCAGCCCATGTATCTAGAAGATGTAAATGTCCAAAGAGAGAATAGCTGTCTTATGGAGGTGGCTGACATCCGCTACCCAGAGGCTTAAAGAGTAACTTGCATTAGAGAGCTATTGGAGGAATCTCTCCCCACCAAGTACATACTGTGATGCTCAGAACAAAGAGTTTGCAAGTGAGAACTTATCCATCAGTTTTTGGTAGGGCTTATCCATGTGTGGACAGGGCTGGGCAGTAGACACAGAACAAGGTTACCACTCAAAACTGGAATAGTGAAAAACTCATGATAAGAAATTCCTCCCCCAGGAAATACCTGGTGTATATAATAAGCATTATCCATCTACACTAATAATCAAAACTGTACACAATCTAGTAAGCAGTGTGAGACACCACTTTATTCCCTGTGACAGCTCCCTGCACCATGGGACGTGAAAGCAAACCTACAGATTTGTTAGTTTGCTGTGCTTCTGTAATAAAAAAAAGGAAAGAGAAAATGGCAGAAAACAGACAAAACTAAACGTAGCTATTTCCAGAAAAGGAACTGTAAAGGATGGAGGCTCATATGATCCTTTTAACAAATTTTCTGGCATCTGGATCATCAAAGGGACAAAAAACCAAATGAATTATTTTGATCCAGAGGTTCAATATCACATCGTTTATTTCTACGAACTTTTTAGCACCAGGATTGAGCCTCCTACTTAAAACTAGGTACAAAGAAAAAGTTTCCTACATTTCATTATGTGATGACTGAGATCCATTTCTGTGGAGCATGTTTTAGCAATTGCAGCTAAATCTCTGAAATAACAAACTAAAATATTAATTATGTTTGCAACAGTTGACAGTTTGGTCTTGAAACAGCAAAACAGAATTAATAATTTATTTTCAAACTGTTCAGGAGCACACATTTGCTACATCAATTTAAAGAAATGTGAATCATTCTTTTTGGACTTACATATTCACCTATGGATCAAGTCTCTTAATAGCCAGAGACTCAATATAATACCAGCATTACACTAGAGTTGAGAGTTATCTGCATGGTTAATTATGTTTTTAATTAAGGAAGTAAGGCTTGCTGGCCATTCCCTACATCTCCCTAACCCATAAAACAGACCTCTGGAGGAGGATTAACAACAGAATACAAAGGGAACATTCTTTTTCTTCCCCTCTCATGCCAGATAAAAAACATTTGGTAAAAGACTTCTTTAATATAACAGGAGATGAAGTGGGACTTGTAGATGGACAAAGAAACAGAAGAGTTTATTTATTATTTTTTCCCCGCTTCTGAAAGTGACTCTTAAGTGAATTCTTCGAAGTTTATAAATAACCCTTAAATCGTTCAGCTGCCGGAGCACCAAAGAACAAACACACAACATGCAGCCAATGACTTTCAAAAGTATTTGTAACCACAGAATGGACAGATTTGCATGTAAAGCCTAAATTCAGGAAAGCACTTGCACATCCATAAACTAAAAAAATCCCAACCATGTTCCTATGTCTTCTAAACACAGTTTGTGAGATTAGGGTCTGAGTTTAACTGCCAGGGTTATGTCTAAAGACTTGGTTACAAACAAACTTCTCCAATAGCATGAGAGGCAAAAGATGACAGAAGATGTGGATCAGGGTAAGGCTTTGTCTGCATATTTTAGCTGCTAAACACTACCCGTCCCACCTCCTCCCCAGATTCTGTAAAAATAAAAAGTCCTTCTTTTTTTGATTATTAATGGAGTAGATCTGATTTAAGACTCCAACTTTATAAACAAGTAAGATACCATATCAGTTCAAAAAAGGGAAAAGAACCTGAAAGGCTCGAGCACAACCATAGCTGTCCTTAGGAGTGGGGTGTATTCTACAGGGATAACAGATCACTCATGCTTTAACAATCCTGGAAAGGAGCTGTTGTCAAAGAATATATAAAATTAATATTTCTCTTTTTCAGGGAAGATGAAAGGAAGGTGGGGTTTTGGGGTAATATATGGCTATAATCTCAGTTTAAATCTGTATGGATTTCCTTACAGCTGTTACTGAGAAGCCACAAATTACTGCAGATTGCATAACAACTGTACCACAATGAAGTTATAGCTCTAAAGTTATATTGATGTTGGGTAGACAAATGAAAAAGGAATGCTACATTGCAACAGGCATCAATCAGAAAAATAATCCAGAGACTAATCAATGTCTCTGAATAAAAGAACATTAATCCCTGATGGAGATGTAACAAACAAAATAATATCTAGCTTAGCTATCTAACTACTCACCATCTCCTCCTGTTATGTTTATCGTGAAATCAAATTTCAGAGGGCTCCAAAGAGCTGCTGCTCCAAGTCCGATTTTTTTCATTATTCTATTTAATTGTGTGCACTGTAATTTAATTTACTGTAATGCTGCCTCTATTGTGGCAATGCAAAATTCCTTGTAAGAGTAACCCATTAAAGTATATTAAAAGTATTCATCGTGATCCCCAAGAGTGCAGATAACACAACACATGGAAACCTGGGATTTAACATAATTGCTACAAATAATTTGAAGCAGTTCTTTTTTGCATTTATCTATATGTAAAACAGCAAGAACATAATCATAAAACAAAAATCAGCAAGATCAAACCTGATCTTTATGAAGCCACATGTAGATAAATAAAATATAAATCACTATTCTGAAAAGTATAGATGAGAAAAAACAGCAGTGTGAAAACATCTATAGTACCCCAAATTGCTGTAAGCCATTGAGTTAATTTACTTATAATTTCCCTGCATCTTTTTTTAATCTTCCTCTCTCTCACACATGAATGTGCTGCATTTCCTGATGTTATTTTTTTTTTTTTTTTTAAATTACTTCCAGCTGCAAGAGCACTGATGTTAGTGTCAGGATGTACACTGAGCATGCTGTTCAGGTTTGCATGACATGTGCAGGAGAAGGGGATCTCCCAGTTGTCTGTATGGTCTCAGAACCAAACCTTTTCTAATGAGGTAAGATGCCATAGTCCCCCTGTGGACAGTGGCAGCAAATGAATGGCTCCACAAAGCACCAAATGATTCTCTGGCTGATGAAATCTGAATGACCTGGAAGTAGAGTTTGGCACAGACCTGGATGTCAAACTCACACTTTTGGGTGTCAAATTGGCACCATTAAAGACAGAGGGAGATGGCAGCTGAGCTGCTTGTCAGCTTGTTTCTAATGCATAACACATATGTACACAGCTTTGCTCATTTTGCTGGGGTGTTTAGAAAACCTTACGATATTCCACACACAAAAGTTTTAAACTATTTCCAGGTCAAAAATGGACTAAACACAAGTTGGCAAAACAAAGTGCATTTAAGCTTCCAATACTTCAAGTTAATACATATTTTTCTTCACTAAGGGCCATATTTAGCCTCCTCACATTCCTCTCTTTTGCAACTTACTCACTTTGCCTCCCTTATCAGAAAAGAAAGAATAAATCTGAAGCACTATTTCAATATTTTGCCCCTTGGAAGTAGTCTAATTTGGAAGAAAGAGAAGAATGTGTCCTGCCTTTAAAACAAAACCCACAGCATAAGTCTTACAAACATCACATCAGTGCTAAGGAATACAGAAGTCTGTTGGGGCTGTTCAGCCTGGAGAAGAGAAGGCTGTGTGGAGACCTCATAGCAGCCTTCCAGTATCTGAAGGGAACCTATAGGGATGCTGGGGAGGGACTCTTCATTAGAGACTGTAGTGAAAGGGCAAGGGGTAACGGGTTAAAACTTAAACAGGGGAAGTTTAGATTGGATATAAGGAGATAATTCTTCCCTGTTAGGGTGGTGAGGCACTGGAATGGGTTGCCCAGGGAGGTTGTGAATGCTCCATCCATTGCAGCGTTCAAGACCAGGTTGGACGAGGCCTTGGGTGATATGGTTTAGTGTGAGGTGTCCCTGCCCATGGCAGGGGGTTGGAACTTGATGATCTTAAGGTCCTTTCCAACCCTAACTATTCTATGATTCTATGATTCTATATTATACCAAATAATTTCATTAAAAATGTCATATCAACAAGGTCAGACGCTTCAGTTCCATTTCCTTTAATGAGCACATAAGCGTGCATAAATTGTTAGGTATTTATAGCTATTTCCAAGAAATCATGGGTGAATAAGTTACAGAATCAATGAGGCAGACTGTTTCCAATATTTATAGGCTCAAATTTATAGTCCAAAATTTGTCTCTGAGACACAAAAAGGCCATATTTTTTTTTGTTTGTTTTTATTTGTTCAGTTTAAGAATTTCTCTCCTGGGGAATATTATCTGAATGAACTGCCAGCACAGCAGTCTTCACTGAGGTCTTTTTGTTACTGCTGCCTCAGGGATGGACTGGCTGAGAGATGGTCAGGAGGTAAATATGGCTAATTCTTGACTGATGGTGGGCCAGATCTTGCACCAGTGAAAACATGCTCCAGTGCTGAGAAACAACAGCTACCTTATGACGTGTGGGCGCGTGGGCACTGCATACAAGTAGAGTATCTAATTATACAGAAATAAGGTGCATTAAACGGGGCTCTAGCTATAATATTGCAATACTTGTTTTCATAAGTGACGTGTAGAAGCCTGCTGACACAAATTTGATGTCTTCACTCACAACCGAAGAATTTAATAAAGGTGCAACTAAAAAATTTCCAGCTGCCATAAAGGTAGGAACTAGTTGCTTACTGAGAGACTTGTATAATGGGAGGTTTGGAACTGATGCTTTTCCTTTGCCAGCTGCGTGAAACTCAGAATGGAAATGTCACATCATCCACATTTAGGACATGGAATGGTCTGGAGCCTTATTCAAGTATGTCTCAAGAAGACAGCAAGTTTTAAACCAAAGTGAAAGGAACACTGTTGAATAATTTTGTGATAATAGGAGAGTAATGCTACTTCAGTTATACTCCTCTTAAAATGCAAGTAGCGTCAGCTACTGGGAATTTCCTACCAATATGTAACAGCATTTATATTAAATGGCTTATGAAATTATCTTGAAACTTTGGAAGTGATTATGCATCTTTGGGGGATAGAAGAATTTAATGTTAAATACTAAAGGAATTTCAAATTGTTGATGGAAGACAGACATCCCTAGTCACAGTGTAGAAGATATAAGGAACTGGCTAATACAGAATGACTTGCACTCAGACACAAGTTACAACTATATATCACACACATCCTTCTCCTTGTCTCTCTCCCTCCACACATATACATACAGATAGAAAGCTTTTAAAAAGCTTTCCTCAAGGCTGACTCCTCTAAGCAAGGTCAGAGTATACAAGCCATCCAGCCAAAACAAAGGAGACCTGTTCTTAACCCGAGAGGTAATAGGGAAAAGACAGTCTTCTCTGCAGCAAGATGAGCTATGTACTTAAATGGGCTCTAAAACTCAGACAGGGAAGTCAGAGAAACCATCTTAAATCTCTGACATAAATATGACAAACCACCTTTGGAAGGAAAAATCCATACAGCAAGGAAACAAATAAACTTGGCAGAAACTGAAACAAATGGACTTTTCCAAGATTTTATAGCACAAACTGAAACAGCCAGGGGTTGCCGTGTTGCAGATCATTGGAAACTGCATATATTGAAGGATAACAGAAATTGATCTTTCTAGCCAGTGTCCAAATCCAAAGTTACTGGTCAGTGGTATTAAGGAGATGCCTGTTAACACTGATGAGCTTTCTGATAGATAAGGGACTATCCATCAGAAGGCATCTATTGATTATGCATGGTACTGATATATGCAGACAGGACCATCTGAATATCAGGAAGGGAAGAATTTGTCCCACTAGGGCAAGCAAACTGTATCTTAGATCAATGACCTTATATTTTTGAATTTGGTCCCACCAGCAAGCCAGACAGAGAGGTAACCGATAGAAGCTGCAAAAACTACCAAATCAAAACATGCTCCTGGCAAGAATGTGGCCCTAACAAATGATCTGGGGAAAGACAACATTTCCATAGAGTGCAGAAGATGGTCTCTTCTTTTAATCTGTGCCTCCAACAGGTTTAAGTTTTTTCTGTATTAGGAGGAAGTATGTTCTTTTAATTTTTTTCAAGTAAATCCTAGCTCTAGAGTTTGAAAGTCATGATATCTGTTGACATCCTTACTTAAAGGAAAAACCGAGAGAATGGAGATTATGAACCTTTTGCAAAAGATCCTTTAAAGATTTCAGTTTCAAAATATGGGGTACTCTGCTTTCTGTTTGTTTCCTTTTGCTTTCATTTTTCTTTGCTGCTAGTTGCTATAGTCCTTACAGCCTCACAGCAGTAAGTATCAAGATGCTGCAGAGACTTAGGAAAGGAAAAAAATGTGCTGCAGCAGAAGCAGTGTGCTGCTGTAACTTCTGCTCCTATCTTGAAGGCATGCTGAGGGCCTAATCCTGCCTTGCGTCTTAAAGCCATTTATGGGATAAAATGGCTGTAAGTCCTAAGGTGCTATAACTGTAGAGACAAAAATACAAAGCCAATAATACTTTGATAACACAGCAAAGGAAAATCTAACAGATAAAGATTAAATGGGTGAGCACCAATTAGTGATTTCGAACTAGCTACTGATTCTTCTAGATGTGAGCCAGTTTTCTAAACCCAGTGTCACAAATTGCTCTATCTTTCCCTTAGAGACTTTACAGCTAAACATGATAAAGCAGTACTTCAATGAAATGGAAACATCTTACATAAGAAAGAAACATTTTCAGGGATTTTGCATAATGTCCAGATCAAAACTCCCTGCAGGCTGAAAGTAAACCTACAGGTTCTGTTTCTTAAAAAAATTGCAATTGACATTTGAATACAAATTCTCAGATTTGTATCTCCAACTATAAGTACTGAAATCTCATGAGAAGACACTGGGATTAACTAACATAGCTACAAGCTAGAGCGAGCAACCTCATCCACATGAGTGGAGCAGAAGCAGTGTAAAGCCTGGTGCAACAGACCTCTAGGAAAGTTATTTATTGTATGAAAACAGTGAATTCATTACACTTGTAATGAGATTTCAACTGTCACTTCAGATTAATTGTTTAACTTTACAATAGCCTCCCATGCTGTTTGGAAAAAGAAGAAAAAGAAATGGAGAAGAATCAAAACCCAAGCAACTCAACATGACCATGTGTCCTGGGTTCAGCAGTAGCAGTCATTTTTCTCCTTCACACTATGTAAAATCTAATCACTACCTGTTCTGAGGAATATATTTATAATACTCTATCACTACAGGAATGAGAACTGTTAGTGGCAGCATGTTAACCAGCAAGACAGTGACAGTTCAACCTGTTCTAAGGACTCACTGGAAAGTGGCAGTGCTCTTAGGTGGGCACAATACTCGGTAGTCATGACTTTGCTTAACATCGAATCATAGAATAGTTAGGGTTGGAAAGGACCTTAAGATCATCTAGGTTCAACCCCCCTGCTATGGGCAGGGACAGCTCACACTAAACCATCTCACCCAAGGCTCTGTCCAACCTGGCCTTGAACACCAACAGGGATGGAGCATTCACAGCTTCCCTAGGCAACCCATTCCAGTGCCTCACCACCCTAACAGGAAAGAATTTCTTCCTTATATCCAATCTAAACTTCCCCTGTTTAAGTTTGAACTTGTTACCCCTTGTTCTGTCACTACAGTCCTGTGGGGGTTAAACAGTATCTTCTCTATGAGTCAAAGATAAATGGGAGTTACTCAGCTAATAAATATTTGAAATGATAGCTACAGTTCTGCATGCCAAATCAAAAAGAAGTATCTACAAGCCAGCATCTTCTGTTGTGTCTAGTAAAGTGTTCATGTCCAATGCTACAGTTACACTTGGTCATCTCTTCAGCAATTTCTGACACAACTTTCTGTGTCACATACACAAGCTCTTCGCTATTTTGTGCATAATTGGAGTTGTTCATAATATTAAGTAAGTTGCATTGCCTTTTGAAATTGATGTATCCTGTTCTCATACTGTAGGTACAATGGATATACAAAACTCTCAAGTCACACTTAGCAAGTGTCCCCTGAGGCTCTGAAGAGGAATAGTGCAAATTCCTTAGTCTCTGAAATTTACCCACACATTTATTTTTACAAAGATAAGGAAATTCTGAAAAGCAGATATACCTCCTGTCGTGGTTTAAACCCAGTCAGGCAACTCATTCACTCACTCCCAGTGAGTGGTGCCGAGCTGACAACAATCGAGGTCCGTGTTCCCCCTCCCCCCAGGGTTCTCCCCCACTCCCGGAGGAACGGGGAGGAGGATCAAAGAAAAGTGCAACTCCCACGGGTTGAGACAAGAACAGTCCAGCAACCAATGTACAACACAAATCACCACCGCTACTATCAACTACAACAATGATAAGGGAAAATAACAAGGGAAGAGAATACGATACCACCGGCCAAGAAGACGAGTTCCACCCGGAAGCCCGTGTCCTTCCGGGTAACTCCCAGTCACCCCCCACCCCAGCCATGACGTGCTGTGGTATGGAATACCTCCCTGGCTAGCCCGGGTCAGGCGCCCCGTCTCTGCTTCCTCCCGGCTTCCCCTCCTCCCTGGCAGAGCATGAGCCTCACAAAGTCCTTGGTCAGGGTAAACATCATTTAGCAACAACTGAAAACATCGGCTTCACCAACACTGTTCTCAGGCTGGAAGTCAAAACACAGCACTGCACCAGCTACCACAAAGGAAAAAAAAAACATGACTGCTACTGCTGAACCCAGGACACCTCCCTTGACCAGGGTCTGCTTCCCAGAACTGGAAACTGTTCCTCCATCTTCCCAGAATTACAGAATATGGCCAGAGTGGCTCACTGTAGAGCCAAGCATTTGCCTACTGTCATTCTGGCACTAAAAACCTCCAAATCAGTGGATCGTTTCTTTTCAAACATTAAGTATTTACAGATTTAGGGCACAAATGTATTTAGGATTTTCCAGCAGAAATTTTGTTTCTACTGTTCTGATACAGCTCAGCATCTAGCTGCGCTGGACTGCTGTGGAAAACCACACATGCCTGCAGTCTGCCTACGGACTATAATGGTTCATGGTATAATATAGATAGCTTTAAGGAAACTCTAGCTTACAGAAAAAAATTACACAGATGTATCTTGAAAATTCCTCCAGAAGGAAGACTCATCCGCCAATATATATAAGCTGATTTCTTGCACCATAGGAAACAACCTCAAGCCTCCAGACTTAGTAATTTGAATTTAAATTTAAAACCGTAAAAAAAAATCACTGCATAAATTGGATTTTTAGGCTTGGTTTATGGTAAGAAAACTGTTCTAGCCAGAGCAAGTTGTATTTTTCTTAGCAATGTAGCAATTCGTGCTATTATTTATGCTCACATTCAAATATCTTTTAAGTTTTACCGGTAGTGCAACCTAGAATATCCTCTCTGAAATGCTAATTGTAACTATAACCCATCCCATGATCACTCTCAGCCCCTTTTACTTGGAACTCGTAACAGTGATGCACACAGATCAGATAATTTCTATCTCGCACTGTAATTATACAGGGATTTTGTTTTCCTTTCAGCCAGTAATGTCTAAATTGGATTAAGATAACAGTCACTTATGAGGCCTCCTCTACAGAAGTTGCTTTCATCACTGCTGCATTAATGCTATTTTACCCTAGAACTTAATTTTTTACATGATTCCCATGAGTTTCCAAGAAGCTCATACTTAATTTGAGATTATGCATAAGGACTAAATACGAACAGGAGAAAAAATACCATGCTCACGGTGAATGTAATAACTGGCATGCTGGCACTGTTCATTATGATCAGATAAAATTCTAATCATATGATAAGAAAAGTGATGGATCTCAAAATCAGAGGACTTAAGTCTATTACTTATGTGCATTTAAACATCATCAGCTGGTAACAAGCCCTTCGCACTCCCCTGTCTGAGCAACTGCTACTCTTGGCAGTAATAATCTGAGTGGGTGGCTGAGAATGGAGCTGGCAGATGCAGTACTGATGCAAATTACATCTACGTAGCAGCACATGCATTCATTCATCCAGGGAGTCATTTTTTTATCATTCCAGGAATAAGCCAAAAGTCATAAAATATTTTACTTGTCAATACCTAAAAATAAAATCTGCACTGTATTAAATATTATCATAAAATATAGTGTTAAACAGATAACTCAGGTGTCAGTATGCCCAATGTCATAAAGAAAGCTCTGAAAAAATGGAATACATTCCATGTGCCTAATTTATCCGGTTTGCGGGGTGTTGCTTTTTTTTCAGTGTTATGCTTGGAGACCTCATAATGCATGTGTGACTGCTTATATGCACCACCAAGACCAAATAATACCAATCATAAAATCCTGATTAGTCTTCCCTTTATTCTGGCATATTATTGCTTTCATTATTTTAGCTATTGAGATGAACGACAGAGGTGACAGAAAGGGAAGCTGAGTAAGGTACATTACTGAAGACAATATACAGTCCAGTGAAATTAGCAGTCATTATTTCTGTGTTAGCTGTAACACTGCTCTTCTACAGACTGTAAAGTAAGACACTGCAATCCAATCACTACTTGTTCACTGGGTCAGATACATGTGAGGCTGTATTTTTACACACATTTAAGCAGAACATTCACCTTGTTATATTTTTTTTTTTAGAATTATGCCCTGAATAAATACTCCATCTTTTTTTTTTTTAAAGTCCCACAGCAGTAATGTATACGAGCTATACTTTCCCAGGAGAAACAGACTTCTCTCAGAACAAATTAACTTTAAGCTGGTTCCTATTTTAGGCAAGTTATTTAAGTAAGACTGGTAACACAGTAACTGTGGAGGTCTACAATTATATGGGAAGCAAGTATTGTGCAGCAATATTTAAACAACTGATGCAACTTGAAAAAAACAAACTAGCCTTGTAGTCAGTCTATTAATTAGGTATATTAATTGAAGTCATTAATAAGTATATAGACAATCTAAATGTAACAGCTAAAGCGCAAGTATTTTGACACTAATTGCAATCAGAATCCAGACACAGTACCTTAGCTTTATCCCTCATGGATCCTTTCCCGAGGATGGACATTTTTGCTCCTGTTTCTTCTTGTAACCTCTTCAAGGAGTTCCCTCTTGGTCCAAGCAATTTCCCAACAAAATTGAACTAAAAAGCAAATAATAAAACTATTTCAGACCAAGAGGTATGCTTTCAAAAAAATTCATAAAAATTTGTAAACAGTCCGCTTAAAGCTTATATAGCTGTGAGCCTAATTCATTAGGGTACAAGTCTGGAGAACCAATGTATCCTCTCATCTAGTGCGAAAGGCAGTAAAAGCATTCATGGTTTATTTGAGCCCCAGGAGTCTTCTCTCTAGGACAAAAAGGGCCAGTGGCTGTTCAGGTTTAGTAAACTGCTAAACCATATCTTTGCTTATCATACAATACTGGCAAACCCCACAGAATATATACATTGTTTCCTGAGTTAGCCAACTTTATTGGCAAAGTAATATATTCTGCAAAGTTAGAGCTCTAAATGGATTTTTAGGAATTGATGCTTTGCACATTGATTTTAAAATAAGTGTATCATCACCAAATAACTGTTTTGCCAGCAACAGAACAACACAAACAACAGATCACTATAGGTATTCCAGGCTATTTTCTGAGCAGATTTTAAAGAACACTGAGCTTTGTCTGCCATGCCGCTAATATTCTTGAACACAGAACACTTCATGTAACACATACAAGAATGTTTCTTTTTTTCCATATGAAGAGGACAGATGTCTACATGAAAATCTGAAGACAGAACAATAAATAAATAGTTATGTCAACACAAACTAGCAAAACGGGAGGAGTCTATTAAGTTACAGTCATTTGTTCATTCTGAAATCAACAGTATCTTCAATTTATTATTTTTCGTGCTTTCCAAACTCTTTTAAAAACACTGTGTTGTCTTCGGAAGTTGACTGGGGACTATCAGCACTTGCTTAGGATGTTTCTAAATTATGTTCAGATCTAAACAGACAGCACCCTGGTGTGGCTTGCAACAAAGAATAAGCTTAGCTAAGGAAAAAGATGTGTAATTGTATCAGCATTTCTTTTTTTTTTTTTTATTTCAAAGACAGAGAACATGACAATAAGAAACAGCAATCAGGAATACGCTGCCAAAAAAATACCCAAATGTCTAAAAACACGTTATAACACACCTTGTTTTGAAGTACACATTCTGAAAATAGAAAAAATAGGCAAATATACTTGCACCCACTTTAGCCAGCAAGAAAATACCAACACAAATGCATCAGCCATGCTTATAACACCCTAACTCACAATCAAGCCAGATACCACAGAACTCAAGCTGGCTTTCAGTCCACTGTCTTAATTACAAATCTCTTGTAACTTCCTTCAAATACTGGTTAAACCATCAAAGAAAATAATATGTAATCACAGGAAAACAAACACGTAAAGTGAAAACCAACATAACTGACTTCAGCAAGACAACATGCCTAGGGGGAAGTACTAAGTAGTAATGTAGTAGAAAAACCCTACCAGCTTTGAAGCTCCAATAAAAGATTTTTCATGCTTGGGTACTTTCCAACTCTACCTGTTGATTTAATAAAATTTATCAACTGTTTGATAAATCCTCCCTCATTTTGGGAGTAGGATTTAGAGATGATGACCTATCATGGCATCAACAGTCCTGTGTCTTGAAACTGTAGTTATGCTTCTTCCAGAGACAATGTGGCTTAGAAGTTGTTGGCTTCAAACTGCATATTTGATTTCATAGGAAAATAAACCAAATAGTGAGAAAGAAATAGCAAGGACTGAATTTTGACTTAATACTAGACCTTGGGCTAAGTCTAGTATTTGAAATCTAATAAGATTTCAAAAATTACACATTTCCTGTATGTGAAGATTTATTAGAGAAGGTCGAGAAAACAGCAGACCTTTTGTTCCCTTTATGTGCAGAATGGCTGTTCAGAAGTTACAACACCAAATATTTTGTGCCCCTTACACATCACCAATCAGAGAAGAACCATCCGCAGCTGTATCCTTTCAGCAGCATCTCTTACTATTAAGAAAAGCTGCCCTTGAAAGATGAAAGAGCTATACGGCTATGTAAGTTTGGAGAAAAGTATGAGAAGGCCAGCCAAAGCTTGACTCCATTTGTTCTCCGAATGGAATAAAACTATTAAAATACACTCTATGAAGATTTATGCTGACCATTTACATTTCAGCACTTCATAAACCGTCTAATAATTACCTTGACATATTGCTGCAAAGGAGCGGTATGGCCAGCCTAATCTATGTACTAAGTGGATTTTAATCACTTCACAGGAAATAAGTGGCCAGGGATTTTAACTCTATTGATTATGTAGCAGACAGACACAATTCATCCACCTTCAAAAAAAAAACCCCACATATCAGGAAGCGAGCAGTTATTTACAACTGAATAACTGAATTGCTTTTAATTTGTTTTTGTCTAAAGTTGCAGAAAAGCCACTGTACTATATCAGACATTCAACTATTGTGCTCAGTCTTCCTAACATCAGTCTAGGGCCATTGGCTATCCTCTGCACCAGTCTATAATCCCAAAGTCTGAAAGCAGTGGCACAGTAACTCAAACTAGGTAATTTAAGAAAAAATAAATCCTTTATGTCCACACATAGGTAAAAACAGCCCACGAGAGAAAGTTTCACTGAATAGCAGAAATTGTAACAAATTTGAAACACAACTTTATTCCCCTTACTTATTTTACAAAGGTATGCTAAACAAGAACTTAAGCAAAACCACTTTTAATACTGGAAATCTATGGCTCTAGTTACAGCCACACGGATAGCTTCCAGTCATATTAGGAGAGGACAGATGAGAAATTATGACATATAGAAGAGAGAGCATTAACAGAAAGCTTTCATTTCTGGGGAGAAAACAGACTCACTACTTGAAAAATGTGGCCATCGTTGTCATACTAGCTGTTTTTATGGGCGGCTTTTCAGTACTATTTGTGAATGTCAGCTAAGCTTTGTGTGTCCTGTAGAAACCCTTCCTGGTTTATGGCAAAGATTTTGCATGCTATTTTATTTGATTTTTTTTTTTTAATCATTTTGTCTTGAGGAGACAGACGCCTGTATTCAGGGGAAAACGATCAGGTGATAGCAGGGGATGCTTTACTTAAATGCACATGATGCTCTGTGTGTCAACAGCTATGCAGTAAACTTTCTCCTGTGCAGAACAAAACATTACAGAGAATATAGCTCTTTCAAGAGTTCACAGCCAGTCTCCCCAACATCTTCCCCAACCAATATACACAGTTTTTCACTAGGTTCATCTGCATCTCGATCACCTCCATATTCCAACCTGTGCAAGCAATCAGACTGTAAGATGCCCAGAGCCAAAACTTTGGATTCTCAGTCTCCATAGAAGTTTTTGTTCACAAAACTTTTTTAATACTCATATGGAAATAGCCAAAAATGTTACTATGCATTTGACACACAGAAATTATTTTTTCCCAAAACTGTGCTGCTCCCATCTGTCTGCAAAGCTTTATACTTAGACACGGAGAGTACTTATCAACAGTGTGAGACATTTTGCTTGAGTCTACATGCTAAGACTGAATATTTAAAACCAAAGATTAGATACACAGCAAGCATATAGAAAATGGAGAATTCTTAAGAACTAATTACAAGAAATTTCTTACCAAAATATTACCTATGTTAGTAAAAAGCTTAGGGTTGTGCTTCATGCATAAATAAATATATAATCACAGATCTTCTCATCTCCAAACCCCCTTGCAGTAAAACATGCTGCACATCAATACACCGCACTTGCTTCTGGCTAAGACACTGAGAACAGAAACCCTAAAACCAGGTGTTGTCAAGCTGGATCACAGCACAGGCAGTGTGTCTCCTAGTGTCAGCATTTATTATGGTTTCTATGAAATGCCAGAGATTAATTATAACCTGGGCTATAAAGAAATGTGTTTAATAACTAGCTCTTAAAATATATTCTGCAAGCTACATATAATATTGTGATAGTCTTAAGTGTACTGCACTTAAGTACTGCAGCACTTCAAGACGATTGCCATATATTTAACCTCATTGTCATGCTTGAACTTACCTCCTTTAATATGGACACATCAAGTGCTGTTCTCAGAAGCCATAACATCAGCAGAATTACCACAGAATTTAAATTAAACGTACACACGCATTTGTAAGTTGATATTTATAAAACATCTGATTTATATAATATTGCAAACTCAGGGGAAAGTTTCTTCCCTATATAGTACATTAAAGCAAATTGCCTGGGAGATGAGCACACTGGGAGTTTGAATTTTGAAGTAGGCATCAAAGGCAAATAGACATGGCTCCACTATTGTGTCTGTGTTTTATAAAGGGTAGGGAAAAGAAAGATAGTGATCTTGCGCTGTAGAGGATCCTTAGCTAATACTAGCATATTTAAATGTCCTTGGCTCCCAGCACTGGATCCTTCTCACTGGGGAGGAGCCCACCCCGACAGCCTCAAATTGAGCTAATGTTAGCTAATGGAGCTAGGTTGACAGAAGCTGCTGACTTTCACCACTACCTCATTTTTTTAATGCTGAGAACTGTAATCAGCCATTGATCTTTACCTCAGTTGTATACACAGGACTCACTTTATTCTCAGTATGTGATAAACTGGCTTTTGAATAAATCAGACAGCCATACAGTGGGTTTTGAGAGACTCACGATACCAACTCTGCTTATGCATGCCAGGGAATACTGTGAACCTCCTGAGAGCTGGGACATGAGCTGCAAGGTCCAGCAGGGTGACAACAAGGTGGCTGCAGGGGGGCTCCCTGAAGCCAGCAGCAGCCTCTGGCTGAGAGCTGTCACAAGCACTCAGGATACCATCCTGTCAACCCAGCACTTGGCACCATCAGAAGTACATCGGAAGTTACTCCATCACATATCAGCATTGGGTACTCCCCATAAAACCTATGCTATTTAAAACCACACCCATCTTTCACCCCACCACACTTCTGCACATGGAGGCAAGAATGCTAGTGAGCAGCTAAACAATCATATAATTTGCCTGTTGCAATAAAGCTCTAACCTGCAGTTGTTTCAAGACTAAAAACTCCATTTAATGTTAGTTAGGATTTTGACTCCCTCAGGGCAGCATACCATAGGTATAACAAATCTAACATACAGACTTCATCATTAACATTCAAGCCTCAAACTAAACAAAACGATTGATAGAAAATGCGCGCTTACATTTAGAAGAATATTTGTTTCCCTGTTTGATGTAGCCCAAATACATCGCTATTAGAACTGCAACATTTCTTATTTAATAAACACTATTTTAATAGAGGTTTGCAGGCAGAAACAAACAATATGCTTGCCATTCAGAAGAACTGTTTGTGTCAGTGATTGTTTCACAGATCAGTGTTCAGAACAGTAACAAAACCTAGATAAATAAAGCATGGGACAGACAAATGTTTACAGCTGTAAAATAAAGCAGCACAAAACCCTGAACTGCGAGAACAGATTACTTCCTTTTAGAAACAGCAAAACAGAAATAGCATGGGCTTGGCAACACAAAATTGGTGTGTTATTTCTTTGTGCATGCTGCTCACCATTGCTGTCAGCTCCTTTGTGGGGAGACAAAGTGGAGCTACTTAATCTTCACAAAAACCCTTCTTTAATCATGGGGAAGAAGAAAATGACATCTTTCTAATTTCAGCCCTGTGCTAAAGAAAAGGGAAGGCAAAGATATTCACTCCTGAATAAAAACATACTGAGACCTGCTTGTAGATTAGTTTTGTTCCAGTCCTATTCTAGGATTTATGATGGTTCATTTATTTAAGAGGAGTGTTTAAGAGTATCTCACCTTATGATATGTACAAGGGACCTCCCTTCACGTTAAAGTAGTACTGGGTGACTATATAGGCAAATTTTATTTTTCTCAACACCCTGTAAGCATGACAATGCCTGTAACAATATGCTTTAACTTTTAGCCCCCAGTTTGTTGGACAGTTGAACTAGATGAGTATTTTAGGTCCCTTCAAATGAGAACTATCAGATTTTATTCTGTTCTATTCTATCCCTATTTCTAGCTTCTACAGAGTTCAAGTTTGCCTCCCTCTATATGTAGCTCCTTAACTCAGTATCTCTTCAATACCTTGTATTTTTTGGCTTTCCCAAAATGAACTTAGTGTTCCAGATAAGGATGCAGTATTATTTTTTATTACCAGGATGTGATGTTTGCTGTCTCTGGAGAAGTGATTCCAAGAAACCTGTTTGGTGGGACTGAATTTTGCAGGGCTCTACTTTAGCAAGGCATGTCAGGAGACAGAAAACAGCAGAAGCAGAAAATGAATGTACTCTTTCAGAGGGGCTCTGGAGAGCCACTCCAAAGGAGATGTGATAATGCTTTCTTGAAGTAAAGTTTTGCACTCCTGAATTTTCACTGTAGCAGTCTCAAAACCAAAGGAGAAGGCTGTCCTTTCCTACAGAGCTCGCTGGGTCTCACCTGCTCAATATGCTTTGAACAATAACCCAATGCCAGGCCACAGGGAGAAAAACTGAATACTTGAATGGAAAATACACCTTCTTGAAAACTCTGTGCCAAATTAATTCCTAGTTTAAATCAACAGAATCGCCCCAAGAATAAATTAGATAAGAGTATCAAAGTTTAAGTCATTAAAGCTACTGTGACGAGATTTACCTAAGCAATAAACATTATTTTATGACACATTTTCAATCTTGAAAAGTGTTGGGAGTTCATATTTACAGTGTGCTTGAAGAAAATACTGCAATATTTGTCTGGCTATTTACTAGTTCATAGCTAGCACCAAAATCTACAGTGAAAAAATATTTTTGGCATCACTACATGAAACAGATGGTCAGCGACTCCAGACAAACAGCTTCCAGATATAAGTCCACACTGAGACAGCAAAAATATCCCCTCACTTTTCAGTTTTAGTATTTTCTGTCAGAATTTGGTAACAAGTTGTGGCATATAAATAAAGCAAATTAAGTAAGTTTTAAAATATTTTTTTCATACGTGCATTAGCAATGTGACTTACTATAATCTGCTATTCTGCCAGACACCCAAATATGTTATTTTGTGCAATTTTGTTTTTAACCCTGACATGAAGCAACTGAGGAAACACCAAAGAAGCAACTGAAGTTGTGGGTATATATTAAATCTGTAATTAACAAGTTTAAGGTGTTTATTATTTTAATTGCAGAGATATCCAGGGAGACTCATCATACCAAGCACTGCATAGACATGCAGGAAGACATAAACTTGAATGTTAAAAAAATCAAACAGGCCTTGTTGAATGTATGTGGCTACTACCGCTTATTTTGATGGTTTGGGAGTGATTGCAGAAACTACTGCCATTAAAATCACTGGGCTTGGTTACAAAAGTGGGAATTACTCAAGGTAAGTGCAGTACAATGAGGTTCTGCTGACAGGAGAACAACACGGGAGGCTGAGTTTTCAACCCAGAATTGATAAAGAGGATCCTAACATCACATTTTATCTTTGGCTTTTGCCTATCTTATAATTCTTCAGCAACTTGGAACAATATGCTTTTTCTTAAGCTTATCCCTATTCGGCCAGCCCAGCTGGGGACAGACCAGAATGGCTCTCAAGGTTTTTTGCCCATGTTGGGGAGGTTAGAGCTGTTAGTAAACTAGTCACCAGACAGAGTTCATGACTGATCCCAACCAATGTCTCTAAAGAGTCGGGAAGTTTTTTGAGGGCTGACTGCTCCTTAACGGAAAATTGTACAAGAACAGCAGTATTTTTTAAAACTGCAGAATACATTGAGCTAACCTTGATTTTGCGCCACTACTGAAGCCATATTCTATTGAATCAAGGGCAAGAGGTCTCATTAGGACAAAAAGCCACCTGTCTTTAAACATTCACGCTAGCCAACCCTGAAGCAGTCAGCTTTTACTATTCAGAAATAAAATACATGGTAAGTAATAAGGAGTTCTTGGAATTGTGTATCTAAGGCATGGTTCACCTGAAGGACATTATCTAAAATGGTATTTCTACAATTCAGACCACAGAGGTGAATCACTAAGCTTTTTGCAAACTGCACAATTAAATAAGTTTATATTAAGCATATGCAAAGGTATGGAAATAGGTACTGGGACTACAACACTTAAAAGCACAATTAACATTTGGCTAATTGGGTTTATTACTCCCACAGATACACCACTTATTGGTCACAGTAATAAACACCATCTGCTCTTTGCTAACTGGCAGCATCCTACCAACTTTTCTCCAACTTGAAGAGTTTGGAATGCAAAAGGAAGATCTGAAAGAGTTGTAATACAGTGGTATTTCCAAGCACACCATCTTACTCCTGCTGAGCTGAATATGATTTCCTATTAGGTGAAAAATTTCTGTTTGCCAGATGTTATATTTGCAAAGTACTAGGTCAACAAGAACCAGGATAAGTTAAGGCTGAATACCCAACCGTAAAACTAACGAATCTTTCCCATGTACATTAATGATACTGGACTAATAAAAATGTAGCATAAAACTCAAATTTCTTTTCAGTCAAGGAAATTATAACAACAGTTAATTTGGATCCAGTATGTTACTGAACTGATTTAACAGACATGCATATAGTATCTAATTTTGTAGACAGCATTGTATTAAATCACAAATGGTTTATGTTAATCTAATTAAAAACTCTGTTAGTCAACTTGATTTTGCCTTTCGTTATTAAAGTAATTATACTTAAAGAAGCATTTATGTATCTATTTGCATATTCCAAGCACTAGCAAACATTAATTTTATCTTCATGTCACGTTCATAATCAAAGCAAAGCATTACTTTAAATTGATTGACATATGCAAACTCACATAACTCTGTGGAAATTAAACCAGCCTGTGAAAGCACTCAAAAACATTTTACAAAATTCTGGTTCTTCCCCTCCCCTCCTACATTTTCTGCACTGGGTTCATTTTTTTGGTTCTTTATTACTAAGGACAAACACAAGAAAATACAATGTTTCTTCCTTGCAGCTCATTACCTTCTACTTTTTCTGTGCTTAGAGAGGAGAATAATTAATTTTCAAGATTTCTTAATGAGTTAGCTGCTCTGAGGTGATAACGCAGTAAAATATTTTAAGAAGAGCAAAGCATTTCAAAGCAACACCGACAAGGTGAAAATAAAGACTGGTGCTGAATTCTGTTCCCAAGATGTTCAGGTAGCACATCTGTCTGATTCCTACTTAAATTTCAACTACATTTCACGTGAAAATTGCACAAATTTAAGACAACAGATGTTGTCCTCTACTTGTCTGTTCAATCAAATCTGGTAGGCCAGAACATATACTGACAACAAAGAATATATACTTCTAGATATATTGCCATTGTTCATGAGCTTATTCTCAAAAGCCACATATTAAAGCACTGTTCCAAGAGCAGACTCCACCCTAATCAGACTAGTTTTCTTAGATATTTTGCTTACAATGATGAATTTATGGAAGGAATATAACCAGATTTAACTCAGTATTTGGCACAGATAGCTTTACAGTGGTTTTCATAGCAAGCATACTGGACACAGAAAGATCCTCTCCATTGTCCAAACTGAAAGTGCCCCAGCTTGCTCAACAGCATACAAACCAGAGGCACTGCAGAGCCTCCTCTTCCACACTACACAGAGCTAATTGCAGTAGTACTAACTAATGAATTTACATTTCATTTAACACTGCTGATTGTAAAACCAAGCTTAGCATATATATACTCACTCTGTAATCTGATGTAAACGCAACAGAACTGCTAACTGTGAAGAATCAATCCCTGTGCTAAATGCACATACAAGGAATGCAATTTCCCCCCCTAAACACTCATTATTTGTGTTTATAATTTGCCAAGTTGATAGCCTGTAGTACTCATTAATTGCAAGCTGGAATACCCACTCAGTTGCATTAAAAAAAAAATAAATTATAGAGTTTTATAACATCTGAGTGTCAAAAGCTTCTTAAAACCCGAGACTGATTTGTAATACTTTGTTGATGGCATTCCTTTGCAAATGACATAACTGTGTTTCAGACTCAGTTAATGTAAGACAGAAAAAAATACTTTCAGGACAACATCCTGAAAGAAGAACAAGACATGCTGTATGTAATAAATGAGGGGGCAAGTGTGAGTAGGAAGGCCTGAGTGGCTTTAAATAACATAGGCTGTAATATCCAATAGTCTTGCCAGTGCCATACAACAACTCTGGAGTGAAAAAACCTGACTACAATGCTCCTACCTCATGAAATATTAAATGACCTGCTAATCTTTTTCAATTTCACCTTTTTTTTTTTTTTTTAATCCCTACACCCCAGGCTAAGATCTGATTCTCACTTGAAAGAATATTAATGAAGTAATATTGAATTCTCCTCTAACACAAGATTAAGAAATTCCTCAGGTATATTTAACAACTGCCTAGTTTTAACTTAATGTTTATTACATTGTAATTACCCTGTTTCAGCACACTTACAATCTTCAAGAAGGATGAAACCTGAATTAACGATGGCCATCAATGCAAAAATAGGGCAGTGAATGTTTCCCATTCACCTTGTCAAGCCAGTATGTCCCCTGCTCTAGCTGTTCAAGAGAGCCAGGAGTGATGTGACACAGTTAGCTGTACCCAAGTAATTAATTAACTTGGTATCTAGAAGATGCATCAGCCTTTGAAACTCATTTTCACATTGGCATCTGACACAGTTGGGTGGCTGTTATCCATGCTGAATTTCAAGCACATCAGTCCCATTCAACACTCTAGTCTGCCTCGAGCCCCCGTCACTCAGTGTGGGCTGCTGTAAATCCCCGGTTGAGCTGCTTCATTCACTAACTTCATGAGCTTTTGTATCTCACACACATTTATGGAACTCATAAATTCCAAGTCTGGAGCTAGGTGTTCAAAGTCTAGATTCTGCAATGGACAGAAGAGAAGCTGCTAGTCCTCTTGGGAACCTGCAGCTTGCAGTGCTCTTTTACGTTGCCCCCTACATTCAAATTTTTTCATGGAGCTACAAATGATGAGAAGTTCTGATTTTCACACCTTCAAGCACTTACATCCCGAATGATTCCTTATATTTGTCTGCCTGCAAATGCTGAAATAAACTAAAAACATCCACAACAAATACATGACAAAAATGAATGTGAAACAATAAGCAAAATTAACTTTCAGCAGACACTGGGGGAAAATGTAAGTGTAAATTTACATGGAAAACTATATTCTGTCGAAATCTTTAAAGTCCTTTGAAGCTTTTTAACAGTAAAGACCATTTATGTCTTAAAGCAAAGCAGAGGAAACAAAAGATAGATTTTTACAGGTAAAACCTAAGGATTTGTTCCATGCTTAAGTTTCTGGGAACATTTTCCCACTGTAAATGTATTTACAAAACGATCATAATCCCCTTAAAACTGAATACACCTGTAAGCAATATTGCACCAAAATAAGAACGGACCAGTGTACTTCAACCTGGAATAATGAAATCAGTTTAATCAGTTCAATCATTTAAGCACCATCCACAAAAATCACAATTAAAGTGGTATCATCAATTCACACAAAAAAACGCCTTATGAAAAGATATTTTATTTAAAAGCCAGTGCTTAACTTTGAATTTCATTTAAAGCACCTAAATTTCATAGATATTTGCCTCAGATGATAACTTTCATCTTTGCCATGTCTTTTCTTACGGCAAGTACCATCCTGTCATTTGCTGGTAAGTACAACAGCAAATGGATATTTCTGAACGTATTTTAAAAGTGTAATTTCTAGATTAATGTTTGTCAAATGCTTTTAGATGTAGATCATGGACATTACATGTTGCTTGATTGTTCTTCAGCTTGTGCATCCCACACTTAGAATAACAGAAAGCAGCTGACTTGTTAATGTTTTGCAAATGCAAAACAAGTGCACTCCAAGCATGCTAGGATTCTATGCTAAAAACCACTATTGCTCAAATCCTAGGGGGGCTTTTACGTAGTGAATTCCAATGTTACAGCAGTCAAGCCCAGTGAGCCATTACTATTCTCTAAGAAATATCACAGAATATTTATCAAGTGAAAGTTTCTGATTTAGAAACATAGAAACAGTACTATGAGAAGAAAAATGGAATGACAGGAAAAAATGACTGTGAAAAATAACAGCAATAAATTAGGAAAGGGATTTTTCCATGAAAATCCTATTTCCAAATCATGAAAATATGGGGGAAGGGAGAAGAAAAGAAAGAACTGAAATATGTTATTTTGGATGTCCATCTGTAGACAACAGTGAGAAAGAGGACAAGTTGTGCAGGGAAACCACTTGCCCCAGCCAACTTCACGCCCATGTGCTCTCAAGACAGGCCAGTTGGAACGCCTGAAGTGAAAACACACCATGCCCCAGACAGAGACCTGCACTGGTGGCTCTGAAGAAGCGTGCATCCTGCAGATGTAAGAAGTCTGTGCAGGCTCCAGAGACATACTAGCAGCAGCAATTTCCATCCTTATATAAAACAAAACCTGAGGAATGCTGCAGAATTTCTGGAGGCCAAATGTAGGTCTTTTGGGAGCTGAAAGTTGGGACTTGAAGAGCAGCACTCTTTGCAACATTCTCATTACATCATGTGCAGATTCAGAGAGAAGGGGATGCGCCGAAGCAGAGCTACAATCACGGGCTGAAATAATGGTGTTAGGAGGAAGAACTGAGATTCACCTCAACTGAAGATACCACTAGGATACAAGGAGTCTGTACAAAAGGAAAAGACCTCATTTGAGATATGAAGGATTCAGCTGTGGATACGCTCATCAAGAAAGACGAGGTCAGAATCCAAAAATAAAATGCTTTTTCACCATCTGCATTAATAGTGGAGGGAACTGTGGCAGGTTGGGAGGAAGATAGTGCAAGGAAAGATTTCTAAGTATTTCCAATTAATTTGGCAAAAAACAGCATAAACAATAAAGATAGCAAACAGTAAAATAAAAACATTAGAGAGGTGAAGAGTTGAGATGGCTATTTAAAAGGGAAATATTTTCCCAGAAATGTATCAGTGTTCTCCAAAAAAAAGATGGAAAAGTAAGCAAGCAAGCTGATCTCATATACCTGATCTCCAAAAGCATTTATTTTACAGGTGCTTTATCAAAAGGTCTTTATAAAACTAGGCCCCTAGAAGGAAGGCCCTCTCACAGATTTAAAAAAAAAGAAGCTTAAATGATAGGAAAAATTTGGGGTAAATAGTCAGGATTCACACTGGGAGGAAGTGAATTCACACTGGGAGGAAGTGATTAGTTGAGTCTTGCTGGGACCCTAGTGGGAGATCAAAGCTGGAAAAAGCAGTGAATAGTGAGAAGGCATACTGTACTGATGATGCTAAGGTAAGTCAGTGCTCTGAAGGCAGGACTGGCTCTGAAGAATTACATGTTATGACATGTGGTGACAAAATGACAGGTGAAATTGAATGTAAATAAATGTAAAACACATTGATTGAAACACATCCCACCTTTATAAATAAAACAATGTGCTGATTCTAACACCTCAGAAATTATATCAGGAAAAATAGCAGGTAGCTCAGTTCACAGCAGTAGTGAAAAAGCAAACTGTATGTGCTATGTTAGAAATTATTAGGGAAGTAGTAAAAAACAACAGAGAATAGCACTGAGCTACTTTATAAGCCAGTAATACCACACCACCTTGAAGACTATTTACAGTTACAGATCTCAATTTCAGAAAGGCCACAGTAGGACTGGGAAAAAAAAAAAAATGTTTCTGTACAGTGACAAAATAGGAATCACTGAGTGAGTCCTGAGCTAGGATTCCTCACTCTGGAAAACACAACTGAGAATTACAACAGATTCTTAAAATCATGAGGAGCATGAAGAAGATCTCCAGAGCCTCCTCAACAAAATAAACTGGAGGACAGCAGAAGATCCTAGGCAAGCATCAGTCTCAAAACTAACAAAATAAAACTTCCTGCCCAGGATTCCTCCAAATTTGAGCTTTAAAAGTTACTGACAGAACAGCTACATGACAAGAAACTACCCAAGCTCAGGCCATTCATGTTGGAAGCTGGGATAACATTTTGGAGACATATATCTGGACAGTTTGACTGTACTCACCTTCATTTTTAGGTGCCCGGTGTTGGTCACTGCTGGAAGAGCTAAACCACAGCAGAGTAGTGTTTTTGTTCTGAGGCACAGAAGTCATGGCATAAAGTAAATGGATTATAATGTGATGTACAATATTTTGGGGGAGTTTACAATAGTCAATCTGTGCGTCATAGTGAAGCGAACCCATTTTGCTCGTATTGTACTGCAAAATTAATTATGATTTTATACAACATTTTAAGTTGTGGTAAAATATGCTCCTTTCATACTTCAGGCATATATACATATATATTTATTTCTGTCCAAACATAACTGTCTCAACCAGACATGGTAAAAGATACGTACCTGCAGTACACTTTGATCCATATGTTAACTCTATAATGATACAATTTTAAACAGTCCTCTGGAGTTGTATCTACAAGATTTTGTTCAGATGCAAAGACAGCAATTTACAACAGTTATGTCAATTAAATAAATTATATTATTCATTTAAATAAATCAGCAGCCTTGAAAATATGTACCTACAGTGGCATGTTTCCTTCTGCTATTCAGAGGGAGCTGTCATGTGTATTTTTTACTTCATGCAGATAGAAAACAGAGAAACTAATTCCTTGCATTTCTTCAGACTGCAACATCAAAACTAGGCTAAAGACCTAATCGTACTTCCCTAATTTTCAGGAATTACATTTTTATGAATAATGTAATGCAACTAATATGGATGTAACTTGCAGAATTATTGCTCACCACTCTGACACACTTCTCACACTCATATTGGTCTGCTTTAGATGGAAAAAAACCCAAGGAGAGTGCAAAATGTGTTTTTTCCTGATTTTTCTTATTTATTTACTAAAAACACAGTGATTAATTGGTCTGATGTTTATACTTTGTAGAATTAAACAAAAAAAGGTTATTATTCATCTCCTGTAAATACGATTTTTAAAGATAACAGTTTCTTGCTTTGCCATACAAAGAACAGCTAAACCAAAATAAATGTATTTGTTAAATAGCCTTTCTGAGTAGTAGCGTTGATCTGCCATTGAAAAACATCAAATTTATTTATGATAGAAGAGAATTCATCATGACAAAGTTAAGAAGTGAAAATGTGTTTGATATTGGATGCAGATAAAGTTTATCAGTAAAATACATAGGGGTTAGTATTTATTTTATCTTTGTGAGGTTTTGAGGTAGATGGCAAATTTCTTAATAATTGTTTTTGAGAGTTAGTTACAATGGGATGAAGAGGTGCTTATTATTAACATAAAAGCAATCAAATTTGTTTGTATAAAATTATAAGATATGGAGAAGAGGAGCAATGAGTCAGAAAGTGACTCAGAGATATTTACAGCACAGGATTTATGGCAAGACTTAAGAAAACATGACAAAAATATCCTTTCATTATCACACTCTTAATTTGCAAATCTGAGTCTACTGTATACTGTGAAAAAATGCCATTAAATAAAATAAACATTCAATGTACTAGTTTCGCCTTATTTTCATGTAAATGGCTTTAAAGTGCTCTGATGCAAACTGCTAAATGACAGCTTTCAGAGCTAATCAATGGTTTTTGTTTTACACTAAAAGGATTTTTTTAATGCCATTGTCAGTAGACCCATATGTATACCAATAACTCTGTGTATCTTAAATGAACTACATCAAAAGTCTTTTACTGTAATGTCTCATTTCTTTATAAGCAGAGCACAGTCCCCACTTACCTGAAAGCTAGTGGTAATCAATGTGCCAGTGTCTCTGAGCAAAATTTAGTACAGCATATCTGAAAACAAGTACTGTAAATCAAGCACTAAGCAGAAACAATAATTTATTAGGAGCTATAAATATCTTCCCATACTATACAAAATGGTTCCTTATAACTGAGATTCCCCTGTACTTCCGGAAAATGCAACATGGGAGAAAATGTACCTGTTAAAAACATACTGGGCGTGTTTCTCCTCTAAAGCAGTTTCTTCTTAGCTTTGCCTTAGCTTACATTCTAACACATTTAGCAAATTAATATGAATCCTTAATGGGCGAAAGTGACTGTACACAGCTGATTAAATCAGCTTCCTTCTAGTTGCAACTGCAATTTCAATCCCATCATCCCACTAAAGATAAAGTCCAGTGCACATTAAATTTATTAAAATGGAACACTATCTAGGACAAACTTCAGGAATAAAGACTGTTCTAGTCCTTCCATGCAACTGATTTCTGTTTAACTTCCTTAATTCCATTTTGGCGTAATCCACATTAGCTCATATAGATGTATTAAAGGAAGCTAAAAATTGCAAGAAATTATGTGGGGCTATATTACACTGGGAAGAGTGCCCCAAAGGAAATTGTGGAAGAACCATAAACTGGAGAATTTTAACTTCAAGCTGACTAAAATACTTATTCTACAGTATATGCAACACAGAACTGCTTTCTATGTTTCAAAGATTCATGTTGATGAGTTCCAGCCCATTTCTTCTAAAATAATGACCACACTGTGCTTTGGATTACGTGTCTGTGCGGATTTGCAAACCCCATGTTCACATTTCTCCACACTGGAGCAAGAGGGCAGATCACTGCTCTGAGTTCCACAGTCAAGCAGCTTTGCTTCTGCTTTCTGAAGTTATTAAGCCAATGAGCAGAGGAGGATGTGCAGCCTGCATGCGTGCACATACACAGCACCAGCTGACAAACTCAGCACAGTAGCTGTGCTTTGGTACTTCTAACATCATTACTGCCCAGCCAAGGCTTTGTACCAGTCAATAAGCCCTCTCCCCCACAGTCTCTGAACAGCTCTTGGAAATTAACTGGGCCAGGACTGATTTCCAAGATGCATTTTTTTATGATGTCATCTTTTTTACAGACAGAGGAGATTTAATGCTATGGATGTGGCTTGACCGCAACAGCTGGCCTCAGACCCTAACAGGCACTGGCACTGCTAAATTAACTGCTGCCGATGCAGTCACATGCACGCTGGTTACAGCTGAAATCCAAAAGCAAAATATTGCCTCTGCTGTACTAAATTTTTTTCTTGATTAATATTATAAGACTCTTAAAACCCTGTGAAATGTTTGCATTAAAACAGAATTTCCTATATACAAAGTCACTCTGTGTTTAAGGTATTACACATAGATACTTACCACTTAAATCTCTCTCTCTGTAAGGCTGACACAAGATTATCGATTACTATTATGCCCTTACGAGACAGAAGGCACGAATTCGGTCTTTGTAAGGCAGGAAGTATAACTTTCCAAGTAAATGTAATTAAAGTTTCTTGAAGGAAGATTTTCCCCTTTTACTCAGGTGAGTCAACCACCACACTACTGTCAGCTGTAGCAGCAGAATTTTGTCAAACCATGTTTTGCAACACCTTGGTAACAAGGAACACAATCTCATTAAAAAACAGGCCAGTGTGAAATAAAAAATATCCAATTCAGTACAGAACATAAGTAGAGACAAAGACCAAGAATTATATGAATCAAGTGAATGTCAATTCATGTACTTTTGGAAAAAAAAAAACAACCCAAAAACATTAAATAATACTTTACGTCTGAATGATGCATCATAGAAATGTATTTAACTGATTAGAAATATTTAAATAAAGCTATTAGGAATGTTTAGATGATAATTCAGGAAAACTGTGGATCTGGTAAGTGTATTTCATATTCCTGGATGTGCTGGGTACAGACAAGGTTAAAATGTTAATGAGAAAGCTTAGAAGCCGCAGAATGTGACTAGACCACCCAGGTGAAAAGTAAATGAAAATTAGAGGAAGGGATGGACAGTCTCATGCCAATGTTGAGTGTTTCACTACAGGTTTTGTATTGTACAAGTCACTTAGGCATGGCACAAAGTTATACTTTTGGCTAGACTTCCAAGGAAACACAGAAATATTGGCTGCATCAGAACACCTGTGGGGAGTGCCACAGCTATGGAGATTATGGGTTTTGCTGTTATAAACCCACAACAGGTAACTGTAGAAAGCATACAGATAAATGGGAAGGCTTGAAGACACAGGCAAACAACACCAAAAGAAGACTCTTAGGAACAGCAGCTGTAACGCATACTGCTAGCAGACTGTAGGTGAAAGGCTAAACCCAACATCATAAAGGTGCTGTAGATAGTTCTGTCTGCTACTGATTCCAACCATGAGACAGCAGCCTTCACTGCAGACAGTGCTACTCAGCTCTGCATGAGAGCTAGCCAGTCTGGGGGCATCTCACAACTCAGGACCATGTGTTGCAATCACATCTTCTCCATATTTAAAATGGCAAAGAAAATCCAGTACAAACAACTGCTAGATGCCCCTGTAAAAGAAGGTGCTAACCGAAAGATTTAGGCTTTGTTTACATAGCGGTATTAAAATGCATTTTAAACATATTATAAAGTGGAATAGCTAAACTACATTTAGCTCTTGTTTGGACACATTCACTCAGAATTTATGTGGTCTTAATTTGAATTATTTTCTGTCATTATAAATATATAATAAAATAATTAGGACAACAAAATTCATTGCACCTATATTTTCTAAGAATCCCAGAGCAAACATTCTCCTGTCATGCCAAGGAGTGTAGAAGTCTAAATGTTCTGCCTTTTGTCTTTTTACACAGAGATACTAACACCTTGCAAACCCTGTCTGACGCTGAAATTAAAGTTGCCTTACATCCCTATTGAGAGAAGTTGATTATTCTGCAGCACATGTGATAAATTAACTGCTATTTGAAAGACAAAATATCACCTTTCCAACATAGCTAAGTGGGAACTGCTCAGTCAGATGGGAGAGGTTTTGAAAAGTGATGCTGTGTAAAAGAAAGTATTTAGAAAAAAAATAAATACAGCAATCACTGCTGCATCAACTGTAGCGTTAGTCAGATTCTTTAACGTTTATATCAGATTCCCCTACCAACCTTTCTCTAGTTTGGAGGCATAAAATATTTTGTTTAAATAAAAAATATTTCTTACTTCAGTGAAACAACATAATTATTGAGACGAAGCCACTTCAACATAAGGCAAACACACTGTGATGATATCAAACAACCTTATTGCATTTTTTTTGGAAGAAAGATTTATTTCCAGTAAACATTCTTAATGAGGAAGCACAGAAATTTACAGCTATGATACCTTAGGCTTACAAAATACACGATCTCTATTTCAAACATTTCAAGCACAATTCCTGCTAAGAGCCTTATTGCCTCTTCTGCACTACTCAAAGAGCATGAATTTTCATGATAAAGCAAATTAACTAATAAATGTTTGCTTTCTTTTCTAACAGGGGTCTCACAACACTTAAGCGAAAAATGTCAAACTGGAAGTAGGAAGAGATCTTGCCCCATAGAAACAGAAACAACGTCTACCAACAAGCTATTCGGAAGGCTTAATATAAAAATGTTTTAAAAAGCAATACATCTGCAAAGGTTTTCTCTTGTTGCTTATTAACTGCATTCCACACCACTTTTGGCAATTTAGTTTTTGTCTGAGTTGTCTTTTTACCTTTCTTTCCACTTTTTTTGTTCAGAAGTTCAAAACTGAATCATACAAAATTAGTAACTTCTGCTGCATGAGAAATTCCAGTATTTTTTACCTTCTGATCAAAGCAGAAAAAATACTGAAACTTAATTATTAAAATATGAACCTACTCTTAAGAAATTTAAAAATATTTTTAAAAATATTTTTAAAATATTTTAATTATTTCAACAAATTATTCGAAACATGATTTTTTTTTTATTAACATAGCTTCTTCTCTTCCAAGACGTAAATACTCATTAGAAGTTGTCATAACTTAAATATTACAACAAACATATTTCAACCAGGGTTTTGTTTCAAATTTTCAGACTGTAGTAATGCACTGCCATGAATGGTTTAATATATTTAAAATACAATTATAAAATCAATTAGAAACACATTGTTCATTTTTTGAAAAAAGTAATCTAAGTACTCTCCAAAACAACAGAATTACTTTTTAGCAATTATCTACACAGCAGGTTTGCCAATGATACCAAACTGGGTGGTGCTGTTGACTCTCTAGAGGGATCTCCCCCAGAGGGATCTAGATAGATTGGAGCACTGGGCTGTGATTACTGTGATGGAATTTAACAAGTCGAAATGCTGAATTCTGCATCTCTGATGGATTATGCTGGGTACAAGTATGAATTGGGATAGGAGTGACAGGAGCAGAAAGGGACCTGTGTGTTGGTTTGCAGCAGACTCAGTGTGAGTAAGCAGTGTGCTCACAAGTTTGGTTTGCTCCAAGAGGGCAAACACATCCTCAGTACATCAAACACAGCACAATCAGGTTGTCAGAACAGGCAATTATTCCATTGTATTCAGCATTGCTGCTGATTCGCCTTGCGTACTGTGTGCAGTCTGGGCCCTGCAATTTAAAGACATGAAGGTCCTTAACAAATCCAGAGGAGGGCAACAGACCTGGTGTAAGGATTAGAATGAACGTCCTATGAGGAATGGCTGAGAAATCTGGGTTTGTCTTGCTGGAGAAAAGGAGCCTGAGGGGAGACCTCATTGCTCCCCATAGCTTCTTGACAAGTGGACGTGCAGAGGGAGGGGCTGAGCTCTTCTTCCTGGTATCCAATGACAGGATGCATGGGAACGGGTCAAAGCTGCTCCACAGGAGGTTGAGACTGGTCATTAAGAAGCATTTATCTACCAAGAGTGTGGTCAAATGCTCCTACAGAGGTGGACAATGCTCCAAGCCTGCTGGCATTTAAGAGGCATTTGGACAATGCCCTCAACAACTTTTTAACTCGGTAAAGCCCTGAGTCAGTTATGCAGCTGGACTAGATGATCACTGGAGGTCTCTTCCAACTGAAATAATCCTGCCCTATTCCATTTCACTCCATTCTAGTCTATTCTAAAGCATATTGCTGTAAAAGTCCTCACTTATTCAGGCTCAGGAACTTTTCATCTCAACAGTACCAATGTGATGATGTTTCATGCTTTGTAGTCAGAACTTAGATAATGGCCTACTTTAGAATTTATCTTTTGTCATTCAAGCCATGGGATGATTCTTATGCGTCCCATCCAATTTGCATAGTTATAACTGTAGTTTAATCTTGGCATTTCAGAGAAAGTTGTTTGACAGAGCTGATGAAGAATAAAATCAGATTTCTGCTGTCACTGTACTCAGTTTCCCTGCAGTTTGCACTGTAAAAGCCCCAGTTCCTAATCATGGCCCTCATTACAGAAAGAACTTGCATGTGTTCTCTGAATAGGGTCTCCATCCCATCTCCACTGTCCACAGAACTTGCAAGAGTTTAGTTGTCTTTAAACTCTCTGCCCCTTTAAAAATGCAGCTGAAGTTAGTAAACAGATGAAAAAAAAGTAATTGAGTGGAAGTACAGGCTGAAAGATAATGAATATTTCTACTCGCCCCTCTTTGCAGTCATGGGTTGTTTCTCTTTTACTAAAGGAGGGCTTCTTTATTATTTTATTTTTACTTTTGCCTTTCAGTTCCGTATCTTCAAACCTACGCAGGTTTTGTGAGAAAAACATCTGGCTTTGATTTTCATGTTTGGTACACCCTGCACAAATCTCTAGTCCTCTACAAATTCCTATATCTCAAAACTATTTCTGACACCTGACTTCATTCAGAGCATGGAAAAGAAACTGGCTGCTGAGGAAAGTAAGTCAAAGACAGCTTATGGGGAATATTGCCAACATAGATATTTCTTGACCTCTTGTCATCCGCTGATTTCTAGCCTTTCATCTTCTTGTTCAGCCCAACGCTACACTTAAATTCGTGCTATCTCCAAACACCAGCTGGTTGCTACTGATCAGTTCTGGAGTGTTGCCATTAAAAAGGCACTGCAGATTTACACAGCACAATCTGGTTTGCTCTACACCTGCTCTTCACTGCCTCAGCAGTCTCTGGGGAGTCACCACTGGTGAAATCCATCATATGTTACAAAACCACTGGAGAGTGAGGGGTAGGAAAATACTGAGCAGTGGCCTTTGCCTGCCCTCCAATCAGTCCTCAGCAATGAGTCCTGGCACCATGGGAGTCTGGATGCACTGTTTGTAGAGTATTTGCTGCCCTTCAGAACAATGGTGCTATCTGCTGCATTTTATACAATTAGAAGAATAAGTGGCTCCAATACTGATACTGCTGCAGGAGCATCACCAAAAAAAATCCTAGAAATCCCAAGGAACTGAAACCAATGCTCTAGGAATACTATTAGGCTGAAAAACTGTTTCTTAATTAAACTCTTTTCAATCCTAATATCATAAGGATGCTCCTGAATTAAGATATGATCTATGTGACCTTTTGATTTCTTTGCTGTCTATTCCTAGGGAGAGCTTTGTTCGCTCTCCTCTGACAAGGTAAGTAAAATTCAGTAACTAAATCATTGCTGGCTCAATTATTTGTAGATTTTGGATTTCTGAACAGTTTAAAGTGATGTACACTTGAATCTTCTATTGATGAGGAAAAGAAAATTGCTTTGTGGATGATGTAATGTGTCTAAACCCTGTGATCCACTACTGTACCACTCATCCTTTTAAGTCTATCCATTCTTTTTCACAAAAGAATTTGGAACATCACTCTTAAGGGCAAACCTTTCTTCCCAAACTAAACTGACATGCAGTATTCCATGGCTTTAAAGAAGACCTAATCCCAAAAAGTACAGTTTAAAATATCCTTGAAATTACAATATAGGTATATATATATTTTTATAATACATATAATAACATATAAAATATGTAATAATGTTAGGTTGTGGTGTTTTTGGTTGGTTTGGGTTGTTTTTTTACAGGGGAGATTTCAGTTACAGGATGAGTTTATTATATAAATATTCTGACACATAGCACTAAGAGCTTTGGTAATAATTATTTTCTTAATAATCTTCCTCTACAAACTTCTATTATTCCTAAATTAGGCAGTTCAACATTTTTCTTCAGCAACAACCATATGTATAATATGCAGCAGAACCTCATGAGAAAGTGTTCAAATAAGACTTCAGGCTCCATTTTATTAAACTTCTTTCGTTACCATAACAATAAATTTTCCCTCATATCCAAAAGGCAACATCTTCAGAAAAGACTGATGTAAACACAATTAAAAAGTGGAAGAGAAACCAGGTATTTCTAAGTGAAAGTCTGAAAATCATACCAAAGAAGTTCAGCATAATCTTCTCATGCTCAAACAGGCACATATCTCAAGATCCTTCATTCAAAAAGAACTGAACAGCTGATGGTAAAAACTAGAAGAAACGATCAATCTTACAGAAATCAAATACCAGAGCTTCCTTCAATATGGGTTCAGTAGCCCTTTGCCTATTACATCAGAAAACACCAACACCAACCTCATGCCTGTTTTCAAGCCACATTTGTTTGATGTGTTTACAAAGAGACTAATTTAAGGTCTGAAGTATTGCACAAACTAAGTCTGTTAATATCAGCTCAAAATGCATGTGACACAGTATGCATTAAAAACCCATTTTGCAGATTTTTGATTAGTGACTATCATCATGCCTATTATGTATTTACCTTAGCTTTTCTTAACATCTAAAAGTATCTCATCACCACTTCTTCTGAACAAAATATGTACTAAGTTTATATGTGGTTAATGGATCTCACATTCCCATTAGAAAAAGCCTGGTTAAAAAAAAAGGCACTACTTTAAAAAAATTACAAGAAAAACAATGGAACTAACAACTCCACACACAAAAACCTTTTTCAAAAAAATACATTAGATATTTACTGTCCGACAGACATCTTTTTAATGTGTAAACTAGTAAAGTACTCCATGACTGCAAAAGAATAGAATTAAAAAAGCAGTCTGCACCTCTTCAAGCAATACTGATGTCAAGGTTTTGAGAGAAAAATTTGCATGTGCACTGTGATTTCTATTACTTTATAGCAATCAACAAAAGGTAATAATGCAGTCAGACAGGTTTTCATTTCATTGTTTTTTTAAGAAAAGTTTGGGGATTTTACAAGTATAGTGAAAAAGAGCTGTCTCTGTGATCAAGCAATACGAGTGATGGATATACCTACACATACCTCTAGAAACTTACACTATGTGAAAACCTTTCACACTAATAAGTGGAACAATCTCTGTACAAAAATAACTATTCTATGAAAACCTCAAAATGATTTGCTGACTGCCACACAGATGGAAAAAAGCAATAATCTATATTTCATTAAATAAAATACACTGATAAGTGAATAACTGCTAAAAGCATATATTGTTGCTAATTGGAACTGCAATATATTTCAGTATGTAAGTCAGTTTTTTTCTAACCAGACAACTTGTTTTTTTCTGTCATATTTACTGTCCTTTTACTTACATAGTATAGAAAAATCTTATTCAGAGCCCTATCTAAGTAGCAAAGTTAGGATATATAGTCTGAGATAGGATAGTCTGAGGTAATCACAGAGGAAATAAGGATTTAAAAAAAAAAAAAGACAAAAAAACCCCAGGTGAGTGTTAAAAATTGTATTTTTTGGACTCAAAGAATTAGTAGACCAGAGTCCACCTAGAAGATGGAGTCCTCTACATAACAACTTATAAAATGTGGAGATGCAAACTGAATCGTGAAAATGTTGCTTTTAACAGCTTTTAAATAGAGGTGTACATTAAAGATGACACAGAATTTCTGAACATATTATTAGCCACACCATTTTGCTGTTTTGACCTGCAAATTATGAGATAAAGTTGTAGCCTGGTAAAAGCCTACATTATTAAACTAAAATACCTGTGAGTCATTAAGACTTTGAAGTCTTTTGCACAGCCATCAACTTCAATATATAGAATTTTCCAACTTGCTTTTGGAAAATTATTTGGACTCAGAAAAATTACCACAGTTAACTCTTACATACTGGCAATACTAATCAGTTTAAATACAATTATTCCTGCTAATAACATGGATTGTATTGACACTCAGGTTTAAGTACTGGCAAATATTTTTACATTAATTCAAACTCTGTTAGGGAGCTGCTCTGAATTTTATTATAACACCATCCTGAGAAGCTGACAGTAATTGGAGAATTGAAATGTGCACGAAAAATAGTACTTGCCCTTGCATTTACTAGGAAAAAAAATAAATATTCAAAATCACTGCAAGTTAAAAAACAAACAACAATACCAACCCTTAAGTAGCTTACTTGGTTCAGTTGCAATGGAGATATTCTTCAAGGTCAGCTGAAACACGTATCACCCCTGTAACTCCACACTGGTGTCAACTGAGACAAACAACCTCATACACTGAGGGCCAGCAGAAAATATAGAAACAGCTCAAAAGATAGATCTTTCTTGAATCCTTCCTATTAAAATATGTCTTTCTAGTAAATGATGTTACTTAATTGCTGTGCTAAGTCCTCTGTTTTCTTCTTTCTATATCCAGGGAAACCTTCAGAACTGTTATGACCCATTTTTACAGAAACAACATTGAATTGCTTCTATCTAAATAATGTGAAAATCAGTTTTAATAAGGTCTTCTGAAGAAAATTAATTATGAACGTGTAAGGATCACCTCTGCTATTTCTTTGCAAGCAATCTGTTTTCCATATTTTTTCCTCTATCAGGTGCATTGGGCTACCTACAGAGTTAACAGCAGGTAGCAAAAATTTGACAAGATGAAGAATGTGTTTGTTCAAACGGAATTTACATAATCCTGGCTCATGCCACAGCTTACACAATTTTGATGACTCTTCTGAACTGACAAGATGAGGATGCTCCCACTCTGTGGGACTAATCAGAACCAGTAAAATGCTTCACTGACCAAAACTGGACTGAAAGTTGCGTAAGTAGTTATCCTGCCTTAAAGACAAATGGGGATAGTGGGTGTTCATTTAGTTTCTCTCAATTACAACATCCTGTGAAACAGAAAACCCTGTTAAGAAGGCAATGAAGGCATAAAGAATTCAAATTAAAAAACAGAAAAATAATCTTACTGGAAAAGACACCTGAAGTTTATACAGATGGACTAAACATTATGCAAACACATTCATTTCTGCATTCATCTTCCTGTATTAACAAGTTATCATTATACAAGATGGAAATTTCTATTAAATGACAGAATGTGACAGACTACTCATCAGCAAATATTTATAGGTTCAAAACTGAATGAGAATGGTTTATTCTGTTTTATCAGTTGAAGGTATCAAATGCTGAAAACTATATCTTTATTTCTCTAAAATGAAACTATCATTCGTTTGGTATAATCAAAAAGGGAATAAGATGTATGCCAAGCTAGGAGAGGTTCCTAAAAGTGTATTAAAAAAAGATATGACTTTCAAGGTTAGACACTGCTCAGTGGATTAGTCTGCTTTGCAGAAAATGAATTATTTTAGCAGGAATTGCAAGCTATGTGACCAAAAGTCATGAAACTGCTCAGAGGATGCAAAATTCATGTTAATGGCTTTTCTCTACCAAGTATAATATCTCTATAGACACATCGTCTTCTCTGTGATCTGCCATGCTTAGAAAGGCAGGAACTTTTTAGGTCACAAAATCTTTATGGGGCACTAACTGACTAGATAATTTTGGCTGAACTCAGTTTCACAGGACATATAGACTAAACCCATTCACATATATCTCAAGAAGACATCAGTGCAAATTGGAGGCACAGTTCAGAGTGGCATATAGTCCCTTATTATCTCCACAAATACATTCCTACTGCAACAATAAATCTTTAAAAGACATTGCTAACTTTGATGTCTTAGATGTATCTATGTTTGTAAACCTGAAAAGCTTGATTGAATGAAATATATTATTGCTGTAATCTCAAACCCACAAATTACCTCTCATTGAAGCAATATAGTGATCTCTTTTCCCAGAACTGTAAAAAAACCTCAGAGCAATAAATCACATAAAAATCTTATACAGGAATTTTAATGTTTTTGTTTTTCCCCTTCTTTCTAATGCATAAAGAAACAATACCAAATGTCGTTCCCCCTCCTGGGAGAGCGCATCTTTTCTGGCCAAGAACACTTGCTTAATCATCATGGAATTAAAAGGGAAAACAGTAAGGAGAGAGAGAAGGAAAAAATCCAGACTGATTAAAAAATAGAGAAGTGGGTAGAGTGAACAGCTCAATATCACATTCCTCACATCCTGATGACTGCCATGTGTTAAGGCACCTTCTGGTAATACTAAACAGATCCAGTTTTTATCCACATTTTCCTAAACAAACTTGTCTAATTAGGTTGAGGAAAAATAGTTAAGTCATCTGCTAGACTATTGAGGGGTATCCTGCAGGGACAACACAGGCCTCTGGTCCTTTCCTCCTGTGTGTGTGTAACTCACTTGGACAGTAAGTGTCGACAAGCCAGAAAAAAAAATTCCTCTGAATCTAGCATGAGAAGATGCAGCTATAGCGTATCATTCTGCAGTATAAAAAAGTTTGTGCAACAGTTTAAGATCAGAAGTCTATTAGAGACTGATGCACAAACACATACTCATTGCAAAGACTGTGCTACCATCTAAATTAACATAAAATTAAAGATACAAGGCAAAACAAGAAGTAATAAAATATAATACCCATTATTATAGTGACCAATCCCATCAACATAATACACAGACTTTTCAGCTTTTTGATTCTTTTGATTTGATGTATATTCAACAATAAAACAGCAGCCAAAAAAGAGAACTCACATATAAAACTAGGTCAGTTAATACCTTCTTGAATATTTATGAAGTACGTAGATATAACAACTGTACTCTTATATAAGTATTTGCTATTTACATTTTACAATGCTTTTCATGTTTTTTTTCTGTGACAATTTTCCACTAATAATCTTGAAAGGACATTTAATTACACTAATTATTCGCACGGTTAAGTGCATGTAAGTTTTTTTCCACTTCCTTTGTTTAATTTCCTGTTTTAAGTGAGTGAACGTAACTTAAATATGTACTGAACATAAATCCTCTTCTAATGAATTTATGAAATCAGTGTTGGTTTAAGCAGCCTGTTAGCACTGACAGACATAGCGGAGATACACAGTTATTGTCTACAAGCAAGACAGTAATGCCTGGAGGAAGCCATCCTCAGGACATCCATATGCTTGGCTGAATTACATTTTGATGTATTATTTGACACAGCAGAAGTAGGCCAAGAAAAAAGTAGGATTTCTTGGGAATAAAACAGTAGGTTTTGAACATATCAGATTTCAACTCCAAGGATGTGATGTGCATGATACAATCCTAATGCCCACAGTGGCTTCCATCCAGAGGACCTAATGCACTACCCAACACAACAGTTTGACTAGAAACCCTCAAAATGCCAACTCTGCAAGGGTTATGTTTAACAAATAATTTTAGTATATTTTTAAAATTTAATGTGGAAGAAAATTATATTAAAAAGATATCCTGACAGAATATTTTTTTATTTCTAATTCACACAGTGTACATTGTATACGAGTGGGAGGCAGATTTTTGGATAATTCAGTGGTAACAAACCTGTATGTGAAGAGAAGGATGAGGCATTTGAGAAATTAGCAAGAAGGAAAGAACACATAGACTTCTCACGGATCTGAGAATGGCAAACCCAGTGATGCCAGCATATAGGAGCCTACTAAAGAGTTGAATGGACAGTGCTCCTGAAAATGAGAAATACAGTTTCTTAAGAGAGGATTCATAAAATACTATAGTGAGGAACACTGGAGCAGAGTCAGAAGAAAAAAAAAAAATGTTGTATGACAATTCAGTATATTCATAAATGCACAGCTGTATCCATGGATTAAGAAATTCTTTACTCTGTAATTTACCACATGTAGCTAGATATAAAATCACCTGCAGAACCTGCAATATTAGCCCCTATACATAAGAATCACTGAAATGGCATTTCTCCTTCCTGGTATGCATTATTGAAGCGTTAAAATAAAAAATCCATTTTTTTTTTTATTTTCTTCATTTCCACAGAAAGAAAAGCGTAGCTGAAAAGAATGAAAGCGTCCATATGTAGATCATACATAGAAATGCTAAATATAGATACAGTCAGAACAGAATAATATGCACGGATAAGAATCTGTATCATCTGCTGTTAAGGAAAAACAGAAAAGACTTGTGACGTATTATAGAGAGAGAAACCGGTCTGTCTGAAACAGGTGGAAAGACAAAGAGTGTGTGAGAGACAACCAACAAAAAGACAGAGAAAAGAAACACATGATCAGGTGTCAGCTACAAAACAAATACAGAAAGTAAAGGGCAACACCTGTTATGCAGCCTGGCTTCTGTGAAGTCTTACAACTAGCAAGAAGCCAAGAGAAAAATGGGGCCCTTTATATCAACTCAGACTGTATCCACTAATGACTTGGAACTTCACATGCAAGGAATAGCTTTAAGATTCTGCATTTTGCACACCTGATTTGCCATACACAGGTACAGGCAGGTGTCTTGTGAGATTTTCAAACATACCAGAGGAAGCAGGGAATGAAATCCCTCTAAACCAAGAGACAGTTATTTATAAGATCAATTTAGGCACCTAAAACCTCAGCAGACACCTACCTATAGCCAGCTTACAGATGGAAAACCAGTCATACATTCTCATGGTAGCTGCTTTCCAGCAAGAGTATCAGCAAGCATCTATCAGACAGAAATGCACAAAGGGATGCTAAGCAAGAGTACAGAAAGGCCTGCAAAGTGACGGAGAGACTTGCAGTGGTTAACTCTCAGCTACTTGTATCACTGAGAGGATGACTGCTGCTTTGGTTTGCACGTTCTGTAATTCAGGACAGCTGATAACAAGTAATTTATTATGTATTACTCCATATATCATTTATAATATCTGCTCCTGCTGAATTCTAGCTTATGCCCTCAAAAATTGTTCTCATAGCTAATGTCCTACCAGGCAAATAACTGGTATTAGCAGATGCCAATGGCAGGTGAAGATGTACTGCTGTTCCACGCAGATGCAGAGGTGTGACCACCTCATGTGTGCTATCTTACAGCCACGTCCCCTTGTATCTGATGATTACAGCTGGCTCCACACAAATGTAGTGATGAGCTTAGCAGAGAAGAAAGGTGGTTTACGATTTTCAGTTCCAGATTTCCCTAACAAGTGAGATGAAAATATGTGGGGGTTGTTCATAGTCCCACAGAACTGAGGAGGACACTGTGGATCATTGAGTTGAAATACAGGCTTATACTATACAGTAGCCCAGAAAACATCTATTTCTCCAACACACAAAAGGGCACAAAACAGTCAGCAAAATACTGTGATAGACTTAAGTACTAGTAGAAAAGACCAAGACCTAAAAACCATGGCAGATGAGGCAGAAGAAAACAGAAGCTTTCAGAAAAGCACAATCATTTGAAAAACCATAAGAAATATTTTAAAAAGATCATGGAAATGATGTTGCCAGTTCTGCTATATTTCATTTGAGCTCTCCATTTTGCACTAAATCTGTTTTCAGCTCTAAAAGCTGAAGTCTGCCACCTTGTCATACATATTGATGACTCCTAACTTCCAGTATATATTAGGATTAAACTGGAGCTCAGAAGACTACTTCTACAATAAAAAAAGGCTTGCTTACAGATATTTTAAAATAATTAAAAGGATAAGTATCAAATAATTTTGATATTTGCACACCTTGTCATCTATAAAGTTTAAAGCCCATCCATTTTATGGAATGCAACTTTTGAGAATGTCCTGTTACACATTTAAGAAAGAAAAAGACACTGACATATTTAAATGTTTTTAAGAAAAGAAAGATGGACTTGCAGTAAAGCATAACTACTCTTCTTTTTGCAGAACCCAATAGTAAGAACAATAGCATTAGAGAGGACACACTGAAAAGAGTTGGGAAGCTTTAAAAAAGCAGCTAAATCCAAGCATGACAATAATCATTAGAGGACATGTTGAAAAGAGATAGGAAGCTTTAAAAAAGAGGCTAAATCCAAGCTCTGTAAGATTTAAGAATGTATTTCACTGGTTTGTTAAACACTTATAGCTACTTGTTTAAATGTTCCCTGCTCCTTCAAACTTCAGTCAAGAGTCCAGCCTGTGAACCTCTGACTTTGGGTAGACTGCTCAGCTTAGTAACACAAGGTCCATATTTTCAGTATTTGTTCTAAGATTGTTTCCAATACTTAAAGAAAAACTCTGTCAGTACAATGCACTGAATGAAATTTTGAAGGAAAATGATGGAAGAAGAGGTGCTACACAAGGGAGGAGAAAAGAAATTTTCTTTACACTATGAAGTCATTTATGCAATCAACTCATCATTACAAGTAGGATTTGAATCCTTCCCTTCCTTCAAGAAAGGCAAGATCTAAAGACAGAGGAAAAGCATTCAGGAATCCCCAAGAGTTATGCATACAAATGTACAAAAGGTTGGACAAAGTGCACGGAGTGGGATAACTAATCCACTAGTTTTTGTTAAAAAGGCATTAAAATTATTACAAGTCAACTGAAATAATTTCAGCTGTGTATCAAAATGGTAGTCTGGTAGTCATGACTTCTGCTTACTTCAAGGGTCACATAAATAAGCTCGTATTTGAAAGTCTGACACAGATATAAAGATTCTGCATTTCTCACAAAATCATCTAGTATTGATAAAAAATTTGTATTTCAATAAATATCCAGTCTTGTGTTCCAAGCTAAGTGACAACAGACCCCTTCCAGGGAACAAATACTGTGATACTGAACTATTGATCATTTATACTATCACAGATTATTTGAAAATATTCTTTCTGTATCCTCGCTGCAGCTTCCTTGCTACCTTCTGTAGATTGCATGAGCACATCTGATGTTACATCAAGTATATACAGTTACCTTAAATTGTTTTCAGGCCATGGAATTAACTATTATTTACATATGCATACTACTCAACTATGTGATAAATTACACTTATCACTTGCACACACTATTATTTGTGAAGTATTAACATGAAAGTCAAAGACCAACATTTAAGCTTCTGTACAAGTTAACCATATTTTTTACTTTCTCGACTTATTTGTTCTATACAATTACTATGCATTTTCTCAAACATTAACAAGAGACAACTCACTCTCTTTACAAGAATGATAAATACAATGTATATGACTCTATCACCTCATGATTAATAGGGTCTTTTTTATTCATGAAGCTAGATGTCAGACTCAGCTGAAAAATGTGTATCATCTTAGATGTATTTATTCCAAAGCCTAGTAAAACTGCTTTACACTGCTACAGATGGATACAATAACAACCATGTTTCACTCTTTTTTGAGTTAACACAAGATTTATGTCAAACGATGACCTTAAACTTCATGTGTTAGAAATTTCAATTAAACTCCAATTAAAACTTGACAAATGTACTGGATGCCAGAATAACAGTAATAACAATCTACTACATCTTTTAACCACACTCCCACCAAAAAAATCCTTGACGCTTCAAAATAACCACTGGCCTTCTGTACCCTGGGAAGAAAAATGGGACAATACCTTTTTTGTTTCCTCATTACCCTTTCAATCCTCTTCTCAATAGACTGAGAAATTTACTTGTAATTTAAGACCAGTACACTCTCTTCCTTTAAGACTTACTGCAAAGTAAGTTGATAATAATTCCTGGCAGTTTTAGTGCTATTCTTCTATACGTTTCAAGAGACTATTCCTCCTTCCATCCAGTAAAAAGATGAGCAGCACCCTAAAACAAGAGTACCTCATCTCCCTGTAAGTTATACATCAGAGTAATAATGAGTGTTATAGAAAGATTTTAATTGAAAATTGCCTAAAATTCAGAAGGGACAGTTAATAGGTAAATTACAACATCTCCTGAGTCCTACACTTGCTGTTTTTCATTACAAGACACTGTGCTGGCTGAAAATCTCATTTCTTAAATAATTAATAAACTCCAGAGGCCATGAAACCAAGTAATGTAAAAGTGAAGTTGTATGTTAGTGAATCGAAATTTATATATTTTCACCAATCAAGTCTTAAAGAGAGTATCTGATATTTGACACACCTGTTATATACAGCTATAGTACCAGACTGAAATAGCCTGTTTTCTTTCTATTTTCCTAGTTATAAAAGTATGGTGTAGACAGTTATTCAGAAAATGAGACACAGCATACTAACTGAAGAAAAGAAATATTTGTCATTTACTCATTCATGCTATAGAGTGTATTTTTCAACAGATTTTACATTACTTGTGGTAGGAGAATAAAGGTCTTGGTGCTACAGTTATTTATTTCCAGGTTGAAATTAACTGTTGAAGAGAATATGCTCATGATAAGCTTGAAAAGTAACTTAATGTGCATTATTTTAGGAAAGTAGTTTTGTGCAGATATTTTTGAAGCACAGCAGACTCCACAACATCACTTTTTTTTTCCCTTTCCTTGCTTTAAAAGTCTTTATTCTAGAAAAAATCTATTTTATGCATCCGAAAAATACTCCCACTGCCTTCAGTAATACTAAATAGAGCATTTGAAGATCTAAAATATATACAAGTCTTTGCAATGCCACCATTGAATTCCTAATATGCCATTATTCTCAACCTGTTATACCAACACGTAAGAACCTTTTTCTAATGTCACTTCAAACTGCTTCAAGAGAGATTTCATTTTGACCACCCCACCCCCCAAAACAAACTTTTTTTGTCATAAAGGTCTCCTGATTTGCTTCTTCAGCATACGACATAAATGCAGTCTTCATTTACAAACAGATGCCTACTATGTTACTATTTCTTCTCCTTAAGCATCATATATTTTAAACATGATAAATTAGAAAAGAGTTCCTGTAGACTACTTATCCAAGCAGCAGTAAAAATTGCTCCCACTGTAATCACTCCCTGTAAAAACAAAAAGCAGCAATGCACGATGCATGCAGAGAATATGATTATGGTCAGCTGGCAACAGAATCTCAGATTTACAGAAAAAGCTTCCTCTTGTTGCTCAGAGTACTTCCAAACTGCCCAGCCTTGTTCTCCTGTGAGAAATGGTGTCTATTTTTGGGATGCCATACCCAAGCCGTACCTGTCATGAACGTACCGTGTACTGGATGAGATGTGTCTGTCAGAGCTATAAAAACAAAATTCAAGAGCATAATGTAAAAGAACTGGGACATGGACACGTACCCATGACACTATAAATTTTGCATTTTTGTATCTATCAAATTACACTGAACAGAAGAACGCTACTCTGTAAGATGAAGAAGCAGCAGTTGAGTCTCAAAATAACTTCCAGAATTTTATTATATACATCTTTTAGTTCATACATCTATGTCTACTACCCTTACAATAGCATCACACAGCAGTTAAACTACTACATTGGGGAAAAAAAACCAAAACAAAACAAACTGCCTGAAACTGCAGCTTGACTCTCAGCAACACTGAAGTCACTACTGCCAGAGTACTAAAGGATATTCCACATGACAGCTGAAGTTAACGGTGACTAACAGAAAAGACCAAGACCAAGTATAAGTGCTGCTGGTGCACCACCACAGTAACTTGATTTAAAGATCTCTACAACCCTCCTAAGTCTGTTCCAAGCCTTCATTGCAGCAGTTGTAATATGGCTCATATGCCTTTCTTAAATGCATGAACTAGTCCTTTCTACACCCCATCAGTGCATCCCCATCATCCTAGATCAGTAAATCATTTTGTAAGCAAAACTGATTTTTGTTTTCTCACTGTCACAAGAAAAAAATATATATATATATATATATATATATATATATATACACATATACATGCCTCTTTGGGGATAAGACAGGGGAGCTGACAGTGGCCCAGCCTTCTCGATACAAGGATATTCGGTTTTACAGTAAAAATGTAAGGACATATTTCCTTTAGAAAAAACAATCTTTTGTCATAAAAGCTAATGTTACATACAGTCTAGTGTGAATTCCTTTTGTTGGTACAGGATAGCACTAGATATGAATAAGCTAGTTTTCCAGCTGGTTCTGGCAACTATACTTGTCTGCTTTCTAGCCAAAGATGACAAAACAGTGCTTTTAGAAAACCTATTTACATATGAACATTTAGCAAGAAATCAGTCATGCTGGAAGAGCCTATTATTCTGTAAGTAAGCTTCTAGTCTAGGTAGCATTTTAACCCAAATCAACCAAGGTAAGTAGCTCAGTAAAAAAAAAAAACAAAAACAAAACAAAGCAAAAAGTGCTCCTTACTGAGTACCTCCCTCTAAAATTGTACATCATACAGTCTGCAGACATGTGGGTTTGGGAGGATGCAGAGGACATAGCTGAGATGGAATCCTTTCTAGGAGGATCCCTTCTCCCCTTTTCGTTCCCTCTCTGACTGAAGGGGCTCGTTCCACTGTTGTTCCAGCACAACCTTCAGTCAAACTTGACAAGCATGAAAGGGCATTTACAGAATCTTTCGCAGTTTCCAAAGTATTTTAAGGACTGATCGCTTCAGTCAGTGATAAACTCAAAGGCAAACTGTTATCTCAAAAATTACTTCTGGATCACTTTCCCCCAAACATAATCATCTTACTCTGTGGAACCAGTTAATTCATCCCTTATGATCCCATTTGCAGTAAAAATTTCACATGCATAGATGCCTCATTAGCATTCATTTTCTTGGCTGACTAAATAGGCATTTTGAGATTACAGTACTCCTAATACATCAGAAATGGAAATTTTAAAATCATATATTATTTAAAAATAGTCTTGTTTCTTCACTGCACTGAGTATCTGCTATGGAAAGCGATTTGTTTGGCAGTCTTCTCTTACCCACTGTTACATGAAAGTAACCAAGCTTCTGCAACCACTTACATAACAAGGTTTTTCTTAAACTGGTATAACTGTTATTAGTTCCTGTCTCTATTCTGAATGTTACTTTTTGATAATGGGAGAAAACAAAGATTTTTTTATTTTTTTTCCCTTTCTTGATTTCTTTGGATCATACACAGAGTCTCCATATAGACTAAAACCTTAGTAAAGTTATCCTGGACTAAATTAAAGGCTTTTCTAAGTATGCAACAGATAAGGGCACTTTTGGCCTTACACGAATTACCTTCAAATTCACTAATTATTGCTAACAATGAAGATACAAAAGCACTAAAGCTGACCTGAGCTACTCAGCCCACTGAAAAATCCCACTGCAGTTGGCAAACCCCTAGTGAACTCTGACCTACTGCCACTAGATTACTAGAGGGAGACAAAGGGAAAACCTATCAAGAAAACCCAACAAGCTGATTTAAAGATGGTATGTTTTAAGGGGCTACAGTCAAATACTATTTGAAGGTCTTCTACCTGTACAGTCTCTCTAGGCAGCCTGTTCTGCAGCTTCACTGGCCACATGCTGATAAAGTTTCTTTTACCCGATCTGCACATTTCTTGTTTCAAGATATGTCTGCTGTCTCTTATCCTCCCATCACACACCACTGTGAAGAGTTTCCTCAACACCCTCCCCACAGAAACTAGGGAGGCTCTTCTTTCATCCCCTGCAGCCAACTCTTCTGACTTGTTCAGCCAGCTACCTCAGGCTCTCTACACAAGTTAAGTGCTCGAGCCCCTGATGATCTTGGCAGCCTTCCACTGAACTCCAGTTTGTCTATGTCCTTCTTGTATTTGGAGAATTAAGACTGGACATAGGCATGCAGGTAATAATTTTATACTGGCAGCAGATAGACACATTGATTGCCTTATCATCATTCCTTTCCCAGCCTATGTATCCTTCATCTTGAATACAAAGAAAACGTTGGTCCTCCCACTTTTGAGCAGATGGTGTTAACTTGCTTACTAAGCGGATAAATTCAGCACTGTGGAACGCTGATGTGCACCTAGCTCTGGCCCTACAGATACAACTGGAATCTATGTATTTGATTTGCAAGCTGGAGCCTAAAGCCTACCAAAACACATCCTTGAAGAGATGTGGAGTGTTTTGGTAACCACTTCCCAGGAAAAAAAAACAACTAATTTTCTCTCTCCATAGAGGGAACTATCATGAGAGGATTTGTAGAGATTCCCTCTTCCCTACATTTCATCCCTCAGGTATAGCTACAAGATAACACATTTTCTGCTCCCATTATCTTACAGAATCTTTTTTTTTTTTAAAAATCTTTTACAGAAGGGAACAGAAATTATCTAAAAAGTAGAAAGCTCTGTATTCTACTTCCCCCCATCATCTCTTCCCTCTAACGATATTACAAACAACATGATGTTAAATGCTCTGAAAGTCATTTTACCTTTTTATGCAAGCATGATTTCTGCAATCTCCAAATATGTGACAAATGTAATTATGCCTGAAAGAAATAAACTACCTCTTCTCACAGAGGCTGGAAGAATACTAAACTGTAATCTGTACTAATGTTAAACTAATAACTATGACACCACTCCTGTCTCTAGAATTGTTAGTGTCAGCGCTTATATTACGTACCCCTCATTTGAGGGGTTTATAACTCTGTTCTACGTGAGTTAGCTACTCTCATGGGATTGCACAACATAGTAACAAAAGAAGAATAGAAAGGAATACAAGAGTTTTGGTGGCTTAGGAAATGAGAGATGCAATCAATGTTCCCACTGACGAGTGGCTAGGATCTGCCGGCATTTGACACTGCTGCTATCAGGTACCACAGCTCTCTTGCTGATCTTTCTACATGTCTCATTTCCTAGTTATGTTATGCTTTCCAGCGTGTCAACTCCTTGGAGCAAGACCAGTTTACATGTTGAGCATGTTGAGTATAAATGGTGTCTCCCACTCAGTTTTGGCCTTTGAGTGGTCTGCGATATGAAATGTTAAAATTATAACTAGTCTGAAAGCCTAGCTTGACATATGCAAGGCCTTACTGCATTCCACCAGAACAGCACAGAGTAAGTCGGTGTAAATCACAAACTGGCAATTTAGTGCCCATTTTTAATTTTAAGTATGAGTTAAATGAAGAAAACAGTAAACACTGCAGGCTGAACTATATATCTACATGCATAAAGATACCCTGTGAAAAATCTTCCAAAAAAAAAACAAAATCATTTAGAGCAAAAGGGGGGGGGGGGAAGAAGTCCTTTGATGTTGGGAATATTTTTTTGTGCTACTTTTTTTAATTATGTTGCCAATGTTTTAATTACATTGCTAAGGATTTCTACAGCTGTCAAGCTTAAATGAAAGAGAGAAGCAAATCTCTAAAACGTTATCTGGAATACATGTTATTCTCTGCAGTCAGGAACAATTTTATAAATCAATTTCTGAAGAGGTCTGAGCAAAATTTCTCAGCATGACAAAGAGGTTAACTCATGTTGTGGGAGCTGATTTCAACAGCAGTGTTATGAAAACGAATAAATCATTAACAAAAATGGGGACCAATTAAAACCAGGTTACTTTCTGTACCCACTCAAGAGTTTGCAAGATTGGCACAGGCCCAGAAAACACTGGAGGCAGGGTTCATCTCTTGACAGAAAATGTAAGTGCCATGATGGATGAAAAGTCAGGTCCTAAATAAGTCAGAAAAGAAAAATGCACGTGTGATGTTTTATTCATGTATTTTACTGAAAGTACAGCTAAAGTATTTGTCTGAATTTTCCAAATACTTGCTGTCATTAAATGCAGGACAGAAGATATGTATGTATTTTGGGTTCTGGGTACAGCTGGAAATACTGAAAAACTGTACTGAATAGCAGAATCATGTAACTTGTAAGAAAATTTCAAATAAGCGAAATGAGGTTTTCAGGTATGAGAGGCTTTGCTTTTTTCTCTTCAGTTGGAATACTGGAAGACACTGAGAAAAAGAAAAATGAAGATGACTGCTTTTGCACCTTTTCTCTGCTTAAGTATACACACACCTGATTATCAATATTCATAATTAGTTGGGTAGTTCATGCAGAAGTGATTTAAAGCAAATACATCTACAAACATCTATTTATTTGCAGCAAAGAAGTCAACAATACTGAAAAACTAAACTTGAATTTTGAAATATTTCTGCTAGTGTATCTGAAATAAAATTAAATATCAGGATGGAAAATACAGATTAATAGGAAATTTGGTATGAAGCAGCAAAGAAATAGTATACAACTTAAAGAGATACTTTTTCTAATATCTGAGCTGTTTAATTAGGTCTTTCATCACTTCTATCACTTTCACTTGATCAATTTTATTGAAGTATTTTTCAAGAGATTTTTCTGAACCTTAAGTAAAAAAAACACTTTATGTAAATTTTCTGTAATCATTTTCTGCATGTCAGTGGCTCCAGAAACCAGAGATTAAATACTATTAAATTCCAGATTAAACACAGAACATAAACAAGTTTTTGCTGCTATTATTCCTGGTGTTGTGTGGATCAGAGATTGTGGGTGACAATTACAGTTGAATATGAAAATTAAAATGGCCTCAATTAAAAAGGAAGTTTGAATACCCCCATAAATTTATAAACTAAAAAGTGGTATTTTGTCACAAAGATGCATGTTCAGTTACTTCATCAAGACCTGACAGCAGTAGATGTAATTCAAGATATGTGAGAAAACATTCTTTATTTAACCTACTATTCACAGCATCAGTTTAAGTGCAGCACACTTTATCAAAATTAATATTTTGTGCCTTCTATCATTCCATCATTCAGACTTCTTTTCAAAAAATTCAGCTGAAAAACAGAACAGGCATAATATTTAGACTTAGTTTGGCATCAGTCTAAATTTAGAATATTTTCAAGTGTAAAGGCTTTTGTTGTCTTGCATGGGAAGCAAAAATACTGGTAAGGTAGGTAAAATTCCCTGTAATGTAGTCAGTCACTTAGCTCTGTTTATTAGAAAGAGGAAAAGGAAAAAAAAAAAAAAAAACACAACAGTTCTTCTATTGCAAATACTTATTTCATATAAAATTTGTTTCAAATGCCCTGTAAGAACGTTTTAGTGGAGAGATTCACTCTGGGGTGTAATGTATACAGAAAAATATAGTACTTTGTTGTTCAAATCATCAATAATTTCTGTTTTAATATATCACAGAGATTAAAATAACCTTATGAGATTTTAGCTGAACAAATAAATTTCATTTCAAGTGCAGTGCCTCCAACCTGACATGTTATACACAACATAACCGGTTTTACAATGACTAAGAATGAGAAAGATGAATTCAGTCAAGTCATTCATCATTCAAGGAACCATCATGAGACAGGAAAACAAAGAATATCAAGAACCTGGAATTTAACTTCATTTACAGTATTCATCAACATTAAGTTTCTTCCCCAATAACACATTCTCTGAAACAGTGTCAGCCTTTCAAAAGGTAAGGGGCTGGATTCTATCCTTTTTCTTTTTTTCCCCCCAAAATGTGGTACTTAAACATCCAGGAGGAAGCCAGCAGGAGTTAGGGAGCTCAGCTGCAGCCAAACTGTACTTCTGGATGAGACTGTTATTGCCTATCAGCTCACCCTTTGTGCAGGGAAGAGACTTTATTATACTGCATCCTCTGAATACACAGTGCCTCACAGTTTGCAACTCTACATCATGGAAGACATAGAGAAGAATCAACCTGCTCTTCATCTCTGTCACCCCTACAAGGTCCTGGAAGTTAGCAGCACATGCTTCCAATATTTTATAATTTAATAGCTTTTATTATCTGACAAACCGGTAGAGGGGAAAAAAATAAAATATAATCCTGTACTTAAACTGAGATTTTGTTTTAAAATTTTGTAACTTAATTATTCACTATAGCACCAAATTGTAATTAATTTCATTTACATAATATTGCATAATTATTTATATTTAATATTTATATGATCACATCCTCTTTTATTTATAGAAAAATCTATATTCAATAATCATATAATTAGAAAAATATTAATCATCATCTTTTGCTCAGAAGGCATTGCATTGATTTCTGTCTCTCACTGAAAAATAGAGAGTTTATTATCTCCAGGTGTCATCACCTCCAACTTCAGTAACTGATTAACTTGGAAAAATTTCTTCCTTAATTAATTGCAGTTTGGTTTCTTGGTTGGTTTTTTGTCTAGTTGGCTGTTTTGGTTGTTTGGTTTGTTTTTTTTTTTTCCCAGAATGTGCAATTTCCATGTAATTGAAATTTGACAAAATTGGAAATTCTTTATCTTGAATGTAAACTGCCATGAAACTAAATAATTTAGCACTTTGGCTCTAAATTTGTGTTATGTCAACTCCATTAGATTTAGACTGCTTTACCGGTTGACATATCAGAAGAAATACCCAAACTCAGATTTAACAAAATAAGAATTTAATTTCCAGAAAGAACAGCTGGAAATAAATCACTGAATCTATATATTGAAAATGACTTGGATTCCTTCATCTTGAACAAATAGTGGGTTTGCGAGCTAAGGAGGTAATGGGTCAAACCAAAATAACTCTTTTTTGTAATTCATATGAGGAAAAAATGCTTACTGAAAATTCAAGGTTTCCTAGGGAAAAAAGATAAAATCATGACAATACCTGAAGGTGCAAGTGACGCTTGTTTTTGCGTTTTGACCCTAAGCCCATACAGCAACTGACTCTCTGATAGTTAGGTATTACATGCAAACAACAAAGTTGTCCACCAAGCCTCTAAATTATGGGTTCTGTTTTTCAACACGATAACTTCAGACTTTATTTTTCTTCCTTCACAACCCACTCTTTTCCTGCATTTGATATACTTGAAATACAACATGTAACTGATAAATGGCAAAATCTTTATGAACAAGCCCTGGGTATTTTTATGCAAATTTCAAACTGAACAGGTACAAAAGCTAAAAAATGGAATAGTCTGTAACAAACAGTCTGAGTATTTCTGCTGGCTTACCTTGGGTGGAATTCACAGATAGATGAAAGCGGAAAAAAAAAAAAAAAAATTAAATGGCATTATGGGAAAGGAGAAAGCATCACAAAGCACAAGACATGGCATCACTGTTTCAGAAGGAGTTCTAAGGACATTAAAAAGATCTCCTGCAGCTAGAGGAGTGTCTTTAAATGAGATGATGTTTTTACTTAGGCTGCCGAGATTTAAAATAATTAATCTCAGAAAACATCATTACTGAACTCTCAACTAACAGCCTTCCCTCTTTTTAGATCTCTATTTTATAGAAGAGGAGAAGTCTCTATCTTTAACAGAGCTGGTAACATAAGACAGCTGTTGCTAATCACAGACTTTGATTTTATTTTCCTGTTGTCTGCACCAGCAATTTCAGAAATCAGATTACAGGCTTTTGAGTAGAGACTATTTTATAATACTTACTCTGCAACTTCAAGAGCTATTCAGACACTAGAAACCTTTTGCGTTCAGTTAATCTTGTTCAAGACATAAAATTCAGCTTCTGACTCTACAGTTATCATTGAAGGGATCTACCCTCAAGGCCATAATAAACAGGCCTCAGGTTCCTTTGGAGCAATTTGTGTTTCTACGTGTAGTTAAAATAAGAGAAAATATATTTAAAGGATTAGTCTCATGCCTAAACAGAGAGTCTGTAAACCACATAAATTTTTTTTTTATTTAGCTGGTCAGAATTTTTTTTTTCCATAATTTTATACTCTTGGACACTTTCTTCAGATTTACAGAACCCTGCTTACCCAAAACCGGCCAAAAAAAGCTTACAGCAAACAATCAATTAAAAATTTAAAATACAGATTTTTAAAAAAGAAATTCCTCTCAGGTGAAATTATACAGCAATTTTCTTACTTGTTTATAACTACAGGTCTGATCTACTGCTTTTATTACCATATTCTGCTAAATATATAAAATTAAGGGGGGGGATTGTTTAACCCAATTTCTACTTTTTCATTATTTATAAAACAATATGAAGCACCACTGTGTACTGATTTTGATTATCCTAATATACATAATTCATCAAGAAAAGACAAGACACTAGACCACAGCAATTGGCAGTTTGATACAAATGGCGAATGCAGTCCTTGCAGGATGGTTACTAGATGGTGGCAGGAAACCTGCAGTTCTGGAAATAATTCCATGCCAAGCACAGAAAATACTGCTAGCAAATCAGCTACAGAAACTTTCCAAGAGTGTATTTTGCGTTACTGAATGAGTACTGCATTTCTACTGCACTGACTTTTTTTTTCCCCTTCACTGCTCAAAATCTGTAGAAATGCTTTATATCTTTTATTACTCATTAATATAACAAGCTCATTAAAGTAAATGAAGGTTAATTTAATTGTATTCAGGCACTATATTGTATATATTATTGCATTTATCTTTTAAATAGTTTGTCTTTCATTCTACTATCTTCATGAAATAGTATTCTGAATAATTACCACACTGATGTTATAAAGTTACAGCCCTATTACACTCTTATTAAGAGCTTCAAGTCACCTACAGCATTTACACAAAATACCGTAAATCTAGTCAAAGAACCTCAGGCTATGCAGCAAGAAAGTTAATTCCTCATACCCCTGTGTGCATTTCTAGGTCTTCACCATTTGGATGATTACATTACTTCAGTTTTATATTCACTAGTCAGGAGGTAAATGTCAGATGGAATCACTGAATCTCAGTTTTTTACACCTTTCATTTTGTTTGATAGGCTTTGCACCCATTGTAAGTTACTGCTCTTGATGAAAGTATAAAGCAAAAAGCTGAGGCTATTATCAAGGCTAATGGTGGACCAAATATCGCGATAATAAATCAGTAAGAAGAAAATACTCTGAAGATAAATTGAGATGTTTATATTTCAGTTTGAATACTAATCAAATAACTGTTTAGGTAAAATACAACACTGTACATTTAAAAAAAAAAAAAAGAAACACAAACCAAACCCAACATTTTTTGTCTTTCATGTAAAATAAAAACTTAAAACTTCAAAAAAGCTGCTGAATTTGGAGCTCTTCTGCAATAACAAAAAATGATCTCTTTAATCACAGTATGTAGCAGTGACAAGAACAAAGTATGAAGAAATTATAAGGTAGAAAGACATTTAAATTTTATACACAGGGACATACACTGTCAAAAGTCTTAGCTTGTAGTAATCTTGCTACTTTATTTTAAAACTTAATTCACCAGAGAAAATCCCTCAACTCCTGTACAAGGAAGATGTTGACTTTCCAGAGTTTTTGAAGCATTTTCTCTTTATTCTAGAATACTTTTTTAGTTAACTGGACTTTCATGTCCTAAAATGATGGTAGATGTGAAAAAAGCAACTGTGAGAAAACATTTCAACAGCTTGCCTAACCTAAAGACCAGCTACAAAACCTACTTGAAATAAAAAAAAAAAATTATCATTCACTTCAATGGCTTTTCTGAAAGGCCCTGAAACAGAAATCAGAACATGTAACAGGTAATAACAGGTAAATTCACAGAGCAGCTTCATTTCAAGTTTGTTTATTTTTAATATCATGAAGCCTGAATGCTAAGAGTCGATAGACTGGTTAAGCCTATGACTTTTATGGTTCTATTAGAAACATTAAACTTGTGTTAAGACTCTATTTACAGTACCTTAGGATATTGTTTGACAGGGATCAGAACTCTTTCTGACAGCTTTATGTTTTTGTTGCTGATAACATCGAGATATTTCTTTTCTTCATCTTCCTTCTTGCCTTCAGAACCCTGAAATTTTTCAATTTCTGAAAAATATTAAAAGAGAGAAATCAGTGACAAGGTATTTGTCATTGCCAGAAACTTTAAACATACACATTATAATATAGACTGTGCTCTGCACACCTGTGCTGTTTGCACTCATGTGACATGCACTGTTGTCTTTGGTAAACCTGGACTGCCAACTCTGTCTCTCAGAACTGGTGACAGTCCACAGGTCATACTCCTCAACTAATTCTTCTCCAGCTGAAACTGCAGGCAAATGATCTCAGTGGGAGCAGGACAAGATGAGACTTACAATTCCATTCATCTTTTAAAGTCTAAGACTTTTAAAAGACTTCACCTAAGACTTTTGAAGTTTTTTAAAGACTATTACATCACCACAGCTTCATTCTCTTTTTGTAACTGTGATCTACCAGAATTAATCTGGATTCCACTACAATGGCTAACAGTAAGTGAGGGTAGTAAAAAACTGAAGAATCATCTTGTCATTACTGAGTTTCCATTCAAATGCTTCTGAATTATTTAAAGGTTGCACAAAATAAGATAACAAAGTTAATTCTTGCATAAAACAATTCTTCATTAAAGAAATGCAGTAAGTAGTCATTCTATATATAGTATTGATGGTATGCAAGACATTCAATGGAATTTACAAAAACAGCCTCAAAATATATTCAACTTGAATAATTTGAGTTGTTTATTCCCTAAAGCTCTATAAGCAATGGAGTGTAACAAACAATTCAATTTATTACCTTGCAAAGAATAAAAGAATATCTAATACAGTACATAAGAGCTTCCTGACAGTACAGGTACTACCGAAAAAGCTGCATTTGCAGCAGTATCATTACTGACAGCAAAGAAAATAGCAATGTTTATAATTAGTTAATTATAACTGAATTATAGCTGAAAAGGGACAGCTGTGGGTCTTAGAAACATACATTTTTAAGGCCCAGAAAGCAAACATGGAGCAACACAGCAGCAGCAATATGTATCACATATACAGGTTTCTTTGACTTACAACAAGCATAAGGAAAAATGTACATAAGAGAACAGCCCGTATCATAATTTGTTCATAGATGTTTATGCTACCTATTCTAAATCAAATTATTTAAAGCTTTCACCAGCAGACACCTCTAGAATGCCACAAGCTCTTTTAAAACTTCTCAGAGAACACACCTAGAAGAACTCAAGATACACCCACATTCAGTGGAAGAGAGCAATGTGAAAAGCAGCAAGCATCAATTAGGCACGAGCTTACAAAAGCAATATTCTGCAGTAAAATACTCACTTCGGCCAGGTTTAATAGAGAGGAATTCCTTTTAAAAGAGCTCCAACACAATTATACAAAGGTTTGTGCTATGGGGGTGCTGAGGGGAGAGACAAATGTGAACAAAAGAGGGGAAAAGTGCTGCAAGTGCAGTAAGTACTGGAATGAAATGAAGGCATATCTCAGGTGCATGGGGAACACTAGTGAGATAATTTTCGAAGACAAGTAGGGAAAGTGTATTTATTTCTACACATACATTAAACTAGAATCATAGAATCATTTAATTTGGAACAGACCTTTAAGATCATCGAGTCATACTGTTAACCTCATCAGACATCATCTGGTCCAACCTCCCCTGCTGGAGCAGAGCTACCTATAGTGACAGTGGCCTAGGACCACAACCAGACAGCTTTCTAGCATCTCCAAGGAGGAAAACTCCACAAGCACCCTGGGCAACCTCTGCCAGTGCACAGTCACCCTGACAGTAAAAAAGGGTTTCACGATGTTCAAAACTGATCTTCAGCACTCACCAGACTTGTAGCTGTAAAATTCTGTAAATACTGTCAGCCTGTTTATGACTTTTGTAAATGGAATAGCTTCTTCCTTCACTGACTTAGCATAAAATGGAATACCTGAGTAGCTCTTTACTTTTTCAAAACTATCTGCTTTACTCTTACAGTGCCAATAAAATGATGTTAATTACAGTTCACTTCAAAGTACTTGACACCGATTACAAAACTTCTGTCATGAATCTAGCTTTTCCATTAAAATTAGGCTTTCCACAGTAAAAACATCTTTTTGCTACGCTCAGAGTCATGTCAAAACTCATCAAAAAATAATGTTCTCCTCGTCAGCCTGTCCAACCTACCAAAAAATGAAATCTACACATCCCTTTATGCTATACAGGAATTATATAAGCCCACCCTGTGTCTTACTGCAGTGGATTGACTCTGGCTGGACACCAGGTGCCCACAAAAGCCACTCTATCACTCATCTTCTCAGGTGGACAGGAGAGAGGAAATACAACAAAAAAAGCTCATGGGTTGAGATAAGAACAGGGAGAGATCACTCAGCAACTACCGTTATGGGCAAAGCACTCAACCTCTTCTTCCCAGGCTCAACTTTACTCCCAAATTCTCCGCCTCCTCCCCCCAGGCAGCACAGGGGAATGGGGGTTGTGGTCAGTCATCACACATTGTCTCGGCTGGTCCTTCCTCACACTCTTCCCTTGCTCCAGTGTGCTGTCCCCCCCCCCATGTGAGACAGTCCTCCACAAGCTGATCCAACGTGTGTCCTTCCCATGGCTGCAGTTCTTCACAGACTGCTCTGGTGTGGGATCCTCCACAGGCTGCAGGTGGAGATCGGCTTCATCATGGACATCCATGGGCTGCCAGGGACAGCCTGCCTCACCACGGGCTGCATGGGAATCTCTACTCTGTCACCTGGAGCAATTCCTGCCCTCCTTCTGCACTGCCCTTGGTGTCTGCAGGGCTTTTTCTGATACATACTCCCACTCTTCTCTCTGGCTGCAATTGCTCCTGTGTAGTAACTTTCTTACCCTTCTTAAACATGCTATCCCAGAGGCGCTACAACAGTCAGTGATGGGCCTGACCTTGGCCAGAGGCAGGCTCATTTTGGAGCCAGTCTTGTATTTTCATTTTGTTCGAGACTATGTGCAAGTTTTGGAACAGAAGTGATGTCTTTGCTCAAGTTAATGGATGACTATTTCAACTATGCTTTTCAGACATTACTAGTATGTGAAGTGTGAGACATCCTGTAGGACTTTTAACTGGTTTCACTCCAACGTTTAACTCACTAACTCACTGCAGCCCTCATGCTTCTGTTTTGTTTGTTCGTTTTCATTGCAGTCACTTATAAATCCCCTGAAGGCAAGTGAGAAATAAAAGGAAAAGAAAACGTAAAATGAAAAAGCGATGGTAGCCTCATGGATGAAAGACTCCCATTAGACAAATCTGAATGTTCATGAGCATATAGAAACATTCAAATCTTCCCACATCAGGCAACCTGGATGTGATTTGAGTCATCAAATCACAGAATGGTTGTGGTAGGAAGGGACTCTAGAGCTCATCTGGTCCAACCCCCCCTGGGGAAACATTTCTGCCATGGTAGCAGCAACACCAATGGCTTATTTTGTCTTTTATAATTAAAGGTCATTAAAAAGCTACACAGTTGCAATCCTGAATGCCTACAATGATGCTAAAATCACAAAATCCCCATGTATGTTTTCAATCAGCAAATACTCAAAACATACATGAAAGTTGGTATCTGTCTAAGGTGTTTCAGTTTTAAATGAAAGCAGGGCTGCTGGATTTTGTGCGGGGGGGGGGGAAGAAAAAAAAAAACAAAACCAAAACAAAACAAACCCACCCAAACCCCCCCAAAAGTAGATGGCCCAATAAAAACACTTGTACAAATTAAATTTGTAAGAAACATCCTCAGAGGTGTCCAGTCACAAAAAGGACATCCAAACCCCTAAGGATAGGCAATTTAGAAGTAAAACCACTCAGCGTCTAATGAAAATTGGGAGGGGTCATTAGGACAGCACAGTCAGCCACAGGCTCTGAAAAGTTAGCCAGCGGCTCACCTTATTCACCCAGAAACACATGCATCTGCTAACAACATTCCTCCACTACACATACACATACTCACCAGCTCACACAGCTCATTGGGATGATTCAGAGAGGATAATGGAGTAATTCCTATTACAACTGACACAGATAAAGCAATACCTCCACTAGTGATGAGCTTAACACCTGTACGAAAACTGTGGGTCAAATCTACTATCTATGCCACCTGTTGTAGATAGGTATGGACTGAATTTGTCTACACATGCTCTGTGAGGAGAGGCTGAGGGAACTGGACTTGTTTATTGTCGATAAGAGACAGCTTTGGGGAACCTAACAGCAGCTCCTCCATCCCTATGGGATGACAGGCTCTTCATAGCAGTGTATAATGGGGATGAGAGACAACACGTAAAGATAAAATAAGAAAGGTTTGGACTGGGTATAAGGAAAAATTTCCTCACCTTGAGGAAAGCCCAGCAGTGCTGCAGATGATATGCCATCTCCTCCTCCAGAGGCTTTCAAGACCCACTTGGATAAATCTCTAAATGACCCAGTCTGACCCCATAGCTGGCCCTGCTTTGAGAAGGACATTGGACTAGAGACCTCCTGAGGTCACTTCACATCTGAACTATCCTATGATCCTGTAAATGCAATACCTTTCAGACCTGTATTGTTTGTCAAATTTTCCTGAACTTCTCCAAAATACTTAAATGTTATTGCAGATACAGTTAGAAAAGGACATAGAAACAGCATGACTGCATAAGCCCCACATCCTCAGGAAACCTTTTTAACAAAATGTAATAATTTAGGCATTAAAGAAGTAAAAGATACAAAGAACTGATTGACTAAAACCCAAAGAGAATTAACAAGAAAACAAAAATGAAAGTTCATTGCTGGCAGCTGCTGTATTGCTAGAACTACAACATGCAGTTCACTAAGTAGCTGAACTCAGTACAGTTCTCCCATCTTACCTCTTACCTTCAGAGCAGCTTAGACAGTATTATTAATATGTCATCAGTTAAATGAAAGGTAAACTTGAAAGTTGCGGATATATTTTTATTTAATCCTGTGTTTCTTTCTTCTGAAAAAGAAACTACTCAGAAGAAGAGGAAGTAGAGAGCATTAAGATTTATTCAGACCAGAAAAAAAAAAAAAAAAGAAAGCAAAAAGCACCAAAAATATCAAAAGTGTATTTTTTTTTTTTAAATGTAACTTTAGGTGTCCTTGAATTAAACATCCTAGAAAACTGTGTTGCTATGCTGTGTAAGAACAAGAAAGCAGTTCTTTGTCAACAAAGCTTCCACTGTGTTAAACTCCATTCAAGAAGGCACTTTAAGACATGCTGAAGTGCTCTTCTGGATTAATCTGAAAACATCAGTGCTGTGCTACATAGTGCATGGTGCGGAACAGATAAGTAAGGCTGAAAGATGAATCAATCAATGAAGTTGTAGGTAAGTACCCCCAGGGAGATATTCATTACCTATCCCTGACTATCTGAAAGCTGATGATACTCTTGAAAGGGTGGCTCTGCCAACCTGAAGCAACTCGCAGAAAGCAAGTTTTTCCATCTCTTCACAGCTTCTAGAAAGGAGGAAATATATTCTTTTTCTCTGTTCAGACCTAGAACTTACTAGTGATAAAATGTCTGTTACTCTGCCCTCAGAGCAAGAGAGAGAGATTAACAGCTGGCAATATTACTTAGCCTTTTTGTGTTTTTTCTGTACTGTGAAGTAGAACAGCTACAGAAGACTAACATCTGGAAGTAGAAAGTATTGAAAATTATGAAAAGATGCCACTTACTGAAGCGAAGAACCAGTATAAAATGTTGCTTGGAGTTGACTCTTCTCACTGACCTCTCATTTTTTCTGCTAGCAATGCCACTAATGTGAACTTCTGTTCACACAGTTATCAAAGTATCTGAAAGGAGTTTACAAACCTTCAAAACAGTAGTTTCCATTCAGGATGTGATTCCAGATCTCAAAGTCAACTGTACTTGAAAGTCTGACAGTTAAGTTCACTGGGGAAAAGAGGATGAAACCCCAAGTAAATGTGAGGAATTGCTGAGAGGTGGAAGAGATTTTAGAGTGCCTTAGAACATGACCTTTGCTTCTCAATGTGCTTCTGTCAGCATATGGAAAATACTGGCTCTGTGTACACATACTCTGATATAAATTGAATAGTCACACATAAATACACTTGTTATTTATAACTGATAAAAAAGCATGAAAAAAGGAAACCAAAGACTCAGTGTTGGTATATATATATATATATATATATATATATATATATATATATGATCATATTGATTGCATTTATCTGCCTACAATGACATTCTCTTTTAAACATTTATTGCTTCATGAAAAAGAGTTCATTTACAGAAAAGTTATCCAGGTGCTTATTGATACTATATAACTAACGTACACATTAAGTTTGTTTCTGGCAAGTGTCAAGTTTAATGATGTTCAGGTATTTACGAAGCGTTACCAGGATTTCATAATTCCTGTCACAATGGAAGATTACTGATCTGCTTCCATTGAAGTACATTTTCATTTACCTTATTTCAGACTGAGAGCAACAACTACAAATAATACCTTTTGGATAAATTGGCATTTTAATTAAGGACTAAACTAGTGATATCCAACAGCAGAAAGGCATGTAAGCCTTCATTCACAAACCCACTGGAGAGCATATATTTGCTCTCAGCCTCCACTTGGAAGTCTTTACAAACAGATCCCTACTCCAGAGGATCAGTGATGTACACTAAAAGATGATCAACCTCCCCATACTGCCTCTTCAGAGGAAACTGTCAGCAAAATCAAAAAATACTGCTGCTGTTATGCAGCAACATAAATTCACACACTTCTAAATGTACAGTGAAAACTGACGAAGCTGTAGTGGAGAAAACGAGCAAATTTAAGATATTTTAGTAATCTGTAGAGATTTTTATTGTATAGTCTCCTGTGACTTTTTCTGCAGAATTTTCAACAAATTTGACAGAACACACTCATGCCCCCACCACACTCATTAGTTTTTCCTCATCTGTGCTACTCTTCATGCCATGTTTAATCACTGACCGCTAAAATACTAGCTGCTGACATGACAGGGGGCATGCCAATGTGCCAATGGTTGGGCCATTGTAGCACTCCTGTCCAGTTTAATGGAACAGCCATAACGTAAGGATACAGAAACAGCCCAGTAATCATGTCAGAAGTAGGAACAAGTACAGACAGGTTTAGAAACTACATATTAGTTTTAGTTAACTGACACCAAGTGTTCTTGGCTACTATTTATTTATGCAGGAAAGAGCACTTGGCAACTGAGGCAAGGTGAGAGCCATTCTTATGACTGAATATAAACCAAGTATCCACACACTCTTCAACAAAAAGTAGGACATCCAAGTCCAGCCTGGAAATAGGAGTCTCTATGGCAAATTTAGAAAAGAAAATTTCAAGTAAGAGAACTTGTATTCATAGGAAAGAAAACATGTTAGCACCAGGTAATGTAATTTCATCACTGCAGATTGACACAAGGAAGCAGAACTCATCCTAGAGGGGTATTACAACCTGATATTGCAGCAAACAAGATGCATGTTTTTCACAGGCTTATCAGCTTGCCTTGAGACTACTTGTTTGCATTGTAGAGGCCATAACAATACATTAAGAAGTACAGATGTCAAGGAGACTTGTTTCATTTCCTGTAAATATCCTTCAATTCCTCCAACTACTTTTCTATGAACCAATTTTAAAAGGTGAAGAAAACTTGTCTGAACCTGCCTGCAATCCACTTTGTCACTGCTGAACAGGCAAGTCTGTTACCTTGTCAGAGGGAAGACAGGGTACTGTTTTCAAATAATATGAGTACCGTGTATGCTCCTGGCATGTATCTAGAAATCAATGATGCGAAGTCTCTTTTTCCTTTACTTCTTATTCAGTAAAAAAAAAACAAACCCACAAAACCTTTGAGGGTTAAGATCCATGTCAGCAGCTGTACTAACCAGACAGTATGGATTCACATGCCAAGAATTCACGCATCACAAGCAAGCTCACGCACGAAGACTAGATTTTTTTTAGATAAAACTAAATCCAGAGTAAGCAGGAGTGCCGATAGTCAGAAAACTTGGCAAGAAACCCAAGAAGCACCCAACAGCAATGAAACCTGTTTATGATGAATCTACATAGCTGCCAATTTGCTACAGTCTAATATTGAGTTTGAACCCTTGCTGAGCCCTTACACAAGTGGATATCCACAAACGATACTTGGGCATTATACTCCTAGCTCCAGCTGTCTGGAAGACCTCACACTGGCATAAAGTGGCCAAGTACTGCTTTTTCACCCTGTCAAAAAGAGGCATTTCTTGTTCTCAACTCCAAAGTGCTGCAGCTGTAACAGCAATGTCTCCTAAAACCAAATATATTCTCAGCTCCCAAGCACAGCTTTTCATCATTTAAAGTCAAATTCAAAGTAATAGCACCCATTTTCAAGGTACTTCCTAGCCTGAGTTCCAGGGTACATTAAAGCTTTAAAGTCTATGCCAGATCCTGGGAGAAGTCAGTTTACTCCTCAGGCACAGTGCAACTCACTATATTATCAGTTTTGAAAAGACTGGGCTTAGCTCTGTGGGAAACAACTTTTTTTTTTCCCAAGAGCCAGTCATTCCAGAAGTCTAAGGTCTTCTATGACTCTTTTCTAAATATCTGACCCCATGCATTGCTTTTACCTTGTTGTCATTACTACGGATATATGGTAAAAAGAGAATTACAAATTAATTTCAGTTTCCTTTAGGTTTGTGAACAGTATCTTTCATTACCTGTCTTTGTATGTGATATCCTTATTTCTTCTTTCTCCCAGATCTCTCAATTGTTTAGGTGGACAAGTAGACAGCAGATATTTTGACTGACTCAGGGTTTAGTTTAAGCATTCGTTTGCTGCCCTTCATAATGGATGTGGGTCTGAGCTACCATGCTCTGTCTACACACAGCTGCTATTTAGAGTATCTCCTCTAGACACAATGACCAGACTTCCTTCTTAACATGTTAGAACTTCACGTGTTTGGATTTTTACCCTTATATGGATGTAAGCTTGAAATTAGGCATGTTAAAAAATTACATGGGGACAAAGAGCCTGGCAGACAAACAGACCACTTAACTGTACAAGTATTTCCTTGGAAATTTCTCCTTTAAATGACCATAAAAGACATTTCAATACTCTTGTTTTTCCCCTAGGACTTGAGAATACTAAATACCTTAAAAATGCATAAGTACATGTTGTATGAACGGGAGGGAATGTAAAAAAATTATATTTGATCTAGGAGGCCATAGGCTGCCATTATGCATGCTCTTCATTACCTTTCTCAGGTAACAGGATATCTGTATTTAAACTGCTTAGTGAATAACATACAGCATCCAGGTAAGGCATTATGAAATCTATATGAATATTTGTATAGAACACGATAAAGAACTACAAAAGAACTCAGAAAATTAAGTAAACGGAGACATTAAATTTCAGCTGAAGAGCAATACTTTTCAGCCTATTTGTTTTCACCAATACAAATCCAGTGTATGCCCTGCTTTCTTTAGAAGCAATTCTTTCCTCCAGTAAAGGTAGCTGGCAGGTAAGCCTTTGATTGTAAGCGTGAGAAAGAACTGCCATGCTTAGAATTGTCAAGCTAATGAAAATGCTCGTTATAGCTCTGTGTATCTGGTAACATCTTTATCCCTTTCTGTCTCTTCCAGTTTATATGTCACCTTCCTGAATTACCTCACTATTACTGTTCATTAACAGACATACAAAGAAGTCATTCTGCTGAGATCTTTTTTTCCAGCACACTGACAAAACAGTAGTGAGGTCTCTAAGGGTGGCCAGATTTGAGAACTGTCCTGCTTCACAGCAAACATCATGCCCAGATGAAAAAGCTCATGCTGCTGCAGCTTGCATATCATGAAATATTTAATAAACAGGGAAAATGCAATTCATAATGAAAATGTTAAAGGAAATCACTCAGTTTGCCTGCATCTTATGTCTCAGACTAACAAGCCTTTCATCTTGTTACACGCCTGCCACTGACAATCTCAGCAGCTGGTAAAAAGAAACATCTGTCAATCTGTTCCTCTTCTTAATGGTGCAAAAGACAAAGAATTTGAGCAAACTTGCACTGACTCAAGTATGCTGAAGAGTTTGTCAGTTGTCTTGATTAGCACCAGAAACAGCCTCTCAAGTTCAGAAAATGCCATGGGCTCATTCTCAAAAAAAGAAGAAAATTTCCAGGAGCACACCATGTTGCAAGACTATCTGTTCCACTGCAGTTGTTTAAGTGCTGAAAGAGCTGGCAAAAGGGCTTGCTAAGCCACTCTCCATCATCTATCAGCAGTTCAAAACTAGTGGGCAGATCCCAGGGGACTAGAAGTTGGCCAACATGACACCTCTCTACAAAAAGGGAGGGAAGGAAGGAAGGCAGGCCCTGGAAACTACAGGCCTGTCAGCCTGACCCCAGTACCAGGGAACGTCATGGAGCAGATAATCCTAAGCGAGATCATAAAGCACACGTGGGAGGAGGGATCAGGACCAGTCAGCATGGGTTCATGAAGGACAGGTCCTGCTTGACCAGCCTGATGTATGATAAGGTGACCCACCTGGCTGATGTGGGAAAGGCTGTGGACATTGTCTGTTTGGACTTAAGTAAAGCATTTGGCACTCTCTCCCCCCGCTTTCTCCTGGACAAATTGGCTGCTCATGGCCTGGATACATAGATACTTTGCTGGTTTGGAAACTGGCCAAGTTGAAACTGAGCCCAAGAGTGGTGGTAAATGGTATCACATCTAGTTGGCAAACAATCATTAGTGGTGCTCCTCACAGCTCAGTGTTAGAGCCAGTGTTGTTTAATATCTTCACTGATCATCTGGATGAAAGAATCGAGTGCACCCTCAGTAAATCTGTGGATGACACCGAGTTGGCTTGGAGTGCTGATCTGCTGGAGGGTAGGAAGGCTCTACAGAGGGATTTGCATAGGCTGGATTGATGGGCTGTGGCCAGTGCTATGAGGCTCAACAAGGCAAAGCGCCAGGTCCTGCATTTGGGCCACAACCTCATGCAGTGCTACAGGCTTGGGGAAGAGTGGCTGCAAACATGTTCAGTGGAAAAGCACCTGGGGGTGATGACTGGTGGCTGAACATGAACCAGCTTGTGCCCAGGCAGCCAAGAACACCAGCGGCATCCTGGCTTGTATCAGAAATGGTGTGGCCAAGCAGGGCCAGGGCAGTGATCATCTCCCTGTACTCAGCACTGGTGAGGCTGCACCTCGAATCCTGTGTTCAGTTTTGGGCCCCTCACTACAAGAAAGACATTGAGGTGCTGGAGCAGGTCCAGAGAAGGGCAACAAAGCTGGTGAAGGGTCTGGAGCACAAGTCTGATGAGGAACAGCTGAGGGACCTGGGGTGGTTTAGTCTAGACAAGAGAAGGCTCAGGGAAGGACCTTATCACTCTCTGCAGCTATGTGAAAGCAGGCTGTAGTGAGGTGTGAGACAGTGTCTCCTCCCAAGTAACAAGTGATAGGACAAGAGGTAAGGGCCTCAAGCTGCCCCTGGGGGGTTTACATTGGGTATTAAGAAAAATCTCTTCACAGAGAGGATGCTCAGGCATTGGAACAGGCTGCCCAGGGCAGTGGTGGAATCACCATCCCTGTAGGTGTTAAAAAAAACATGTAGATGAGGCCCACAGTGACAAGAGTTAGTGATGGTCTTGGCAGTCTTGGGGTAATGGCTGGACTTGATGACCCTAAAAGTCTTTTCCAACCTAGCTGATTCTATGATTCTACGAAAACAGATCTGCTCAGGCTCAGCCCAACATAAGAATTGTACTTGGATACTGAGCTAATAATGAAATCAGTATTTTTGTGGAAGTGTTTCTTTTCTCAACAAATTTAACCATTTTATACAAAGAGTACTCCATCGGGACTTGGTATGTATATTGCTGGGGCTTTTTTAATGCTGATAAAAGTCATACAGCTTTCCCTTTGTTTTAGAACAGATACCACCAATAACAATAGCTGACAGCACTCCCAAATCCATCATTTCATTTTTATGCAGTAATGAAAACAGAAGAGAGATTTTTGTTTCCATCAGAAAACATCCAGCAGTCTTAGTACTGGAAAGGTAAAATTGCTGATAATCGCTGGGAGCATGTCACTTCTTGCACACACACATCATTATGGCTGTCCAGCCAGATGACTGAGAATATTAATGTTCATTTTAGAAGTACTTGTTAAGAAGGATGATCTGAGAAAAAATACGTGTCTTTACACACATGTACAAAAACAGAACGTACAAGTGTCACAATTTAAGCCCAGCCAGTAACTCAACACCATGCAGCCACTCACTCACATCCCCACCATGGGATCAGGAAAACTGAAAGAATATTAAGAGAAAAATAACTAAATTGTGTGTGTGTGTGTGTGTGTGTGTTTCTTTTTCCCTTTTTTTTTTGGGGGGGTGGTATTTTTGGTTTTGTTTTTTTAAGAGAGGGGTAGGATAGACAAGATACAAAGTGGCACTGACACTTTGTTTTTCTTCTGGTTGGTTTGTTTTTTCAGAAGCCTCCAATTGTTTAAAAACCTTTCTTGACTTACAAGACTATTTAATTCTCAAAATCTACATGAAGCACTCAGACAGCTTGCTGATTATTGTACAAGAGAAGGCATTAGACAATAGATACAGCTTCATTTGCATTATAAAATGTTTCTGGAAAACCAGAAACCCAGGATGAAGCTTGAAGGCAAGCAATCTGAGAATCTGGAGAGAAAGGTGTCAGAACATGGCCATGAGACACATTCAAGGAAACAGGAAGCAGAAAAAAAAAGAAGAAAAGAGATGAGAGCATCATTCTAGGTAATAGGAAAAAAAAAAAAAAAAAGAGAGAGGAAAGGCAAAAGTTCATGTCATACTCCATCGATCACCTGTTTGAAGACAACAATTTATCAGGCAGGACATGAGAAATCAAGGTAACAGATCTGAAGACTCTACCTGAGGGGGCAAAGAAGCAGAGATATCAAAAAGAGGAGAAACGGAAATGTTTCTGAACAAGAGCTAAAAAAGAAATGGGCAAACATAGACCCTCCCACTGATTAACCATGCTGAACTCTTACTGTTAAATATTAATTTATGCTTTCTATATAAAAATACATATATTTATATGAAATGTTTATATACACACTAACTTTTGTCTCTGTGAGCTAAATTTAACTTGGTAGCAAACCTTGCTTCTTACTCAATATTCATATGTTTAAATGGTGCCTTTAGATCTAAAATTGACACTACGGAGAAAAAGGTGAGGCTGGCAATTCTCAGGCATCAAAGTGGAAACCACCAGACGTTCCAGAGCCTGGCAATTCTTCCTGCCTCCTGGAAGGATGAGGACACACAGGACAACTGTGACAGAGCGTGTACCCTCAGGTGCACCAACTAGTAGGAATGACGGTGGAGGGGATGTGAATGGGCACTGAAAAGCCTATTTTCTTCCACATGAGCCCAAACTACTACAAAAAAGCAGAAGTGTAGGAGTTAGTTTTGTAATACAAGCTAACCAATGCTCTCTTCAAATCACAAAATCCCTGAGTGTCAAGGAGTATCCTGTGAACTTGAAATTGACCAACCATACAACCCAATGGACAGAATGAACCTGGCAGGACTCACTAGCACTCCTCCAGACAATTTTGGGGCACTGCTAAAGAGCCTTCTATCCAAGATCTGGGACTAATCACAATAAAAAGTCTGCACGCACCCTCTCTTTTGGAGGGCAGGGGACATTAATAGCATGGATGTACCAATTTTCACACCACTTGGTTTCAGTACCAAAGAACAGTCCCAGGTATACTTAATATACTTATGCAGACATTATCTTATGCCTGCATGGATCAGAGCCTGGTGTATTAAGAACATTTAGTGATTCTCAAGTTTATTCCAGGTTTGGGTATTTTTTTTAACTGAATATAATAGGTGGGGTTAAGATTAGGTCATATTTGCCTTTTGCCTGTGGACATGTAATTTCCTTAATAGACTCTCCTTAGGGGCTTTATGAAGGTGTAAAAACAAAGAATAAAACCTGAGAGGTAATTTGTATGTTTTATCTATTCTTGCTGCTAGTCTTTGCAGATTCTCAAAAACAGCTCTAATATCTCAGGGATGGGGGAAGAAAGGGCAAAGCAGCAAAGCTTTGGAGAAGAAAGCCTGCAGTACACAGCCTGGTTAGTGTTACTCCAAAGCAGCCTTACCTGATAAAGGAAGCTTTAGCAGATAAATGAAATGAGGGTATAAAGATCAGGTCCTGCAAGGAACTTGCCGAAGGCAGAACTAAACAAAAACAATCAATTATATCATATTATATCCTTCATATAAATGAAGTTTAAGCATAGGCTACATGTTGAATGCCACAGTGGTATTTGCTAGTGAATCCTAGGAAGCCCAAGGCATAAGTCAAGCAAGGTCAAGCTAAACTGTCTCAGCAATTCAGATAAACATCACACTTTAAAATACTTCTGCAAATGAAATTGCACAGACAGACATGAAATAAATTTTTCATAGAATTAATTTCAGCTTTTAGAGGAAAAAAAAAAAAAATCATATGGCATTACATTTGAGTCCGTACATCTATCTACCAGTAGTGTAGAACAGTGCAGGAAAAACACATCATTCTGTAATCAAACCAAAAGAAGTATCAACAACTTGCTAATAGAAAATATTCTTTGAATGGCACATCAAAATTCAGATTTTGGAACCTCAACATGCAAATAAGTGACATGGAACAATAATAAGCTTGTTATTCTTTCTGCATTCTTGTCTTGCTTTTCTGCCTAGAAATTGATGCTGCTAACATGAAGACTCCAGTGACTTAGCCTTCATTAATCAAAAGATGTATGCTGCTCTATTTCAAAAGATGTATGCTGCTACAGCAAACATCTTTACCAATTAAAACTGCAGCACACAAATCGAAGGCTGGGCTATTGTTATAATAGAAAGACAGATTCCAGTATGTGCAAACAAAAGTGGTGTAATTATTCATGTAGTTAACTGAAAAATCTTGGAATAATGTAACTTTTCATAAGTAGCTGCCTGGCTATCTGCCAAGAGGAAATGGAAAATTTGCAGATTTACCTTTTTGTTCTATAGCATATTTTGGTTGTTGTCTATACTCTTCTATTAATCATCTCTTCCTCACACCGTATGGAAAACATTTCCTACAGACAAATTCCATGGATTTGAAAAGAAATGTTTCAGAAGAAACTATACTCCTTATTAAAGGAGAAGTATCTGAGAAAGCTCTGTGTAGGTGACCACAGAAACATTTAGCTGACAAATTATAAGCAGTGCAGAATAGGGTAAACAAAAGACATCATCAAACTGGAGCAGAATCTTTTACTTGTGTGACAGCAGCCATTAAGATTGCAACTGGTTGCCATTGGCATCAGCACAAAACATGCTGTGAAAATATACTACATTAAATACAAATATAAAAACACAGTGCGAACAGATACGTTCTAAAACCATGATATTTAAGAAAAAATAAATGTCTATAAAATCCAGGGCTAAATTCAAGTGCTTAATTCATACCAAAATTAAGAGGAATTAGATGACTAAATATCTGTTGAAGACCCTCCTTAATGCTTATGAATAAGGCCAAGATTGGATCACGAAGTTCTCTACAGATGAGTATAGCACTAGATCCAACGCTACAAAACTTGCATACCTTCCAGATTAAAGGGTTCTTTTGAGATTCAGGTTCCACCAATTATGCTCAGATCAAGAAACACACCATTATGAAACCAAAGGGAATAAGACAAGAAAAATGCATCACTTGTTTTCAGTGAATATGAAATAATCCATTCCCTGTTTTTACTTGTCTGCTTTTCCCGTTATGTACCATTCAAAACAAAAAGTGTTATCTGAGCAATGAACATAAATATACAACACTTTTCAATACTATTGCTTTAAGAAAGGAAAGGACTAGTCATTCTTTAGATTGTTACCACAGTAAGAAATTGTTGAGATAACAAGTTTTCCACACGTAGTAACAATTTTTATTTTCTTTTACTGTTGATCTCTACACACAAAGAACAACTGAGTTTATATTGAAATCTTTAATTTTTATAATTTACAATTAATTTTACTTACGGAAGAACGAAAGCTTTGCAGATATCTGCTTATTGCCTGACAACCAGTAATTATTGTCTGATGAACTCATGTCTGGATCCTAAAAAAACACCTTATCACACTGGAGCAGAAGTCTTTCTGCAATGGTCAGAACCAGCTCTGTTTTGGTTTCTTTTCACTGGGAGAAATGCACAAATGTCTTCCAAATCAAAGCACTTTTTATGTTGGTGCAAAAAAAGAAGGGTGACACTTTCAAAACCATGGCATTATTTAGGAGCCTAGCTCCTACCCTCAAAACTCAAGAAGTCACCTAACGCTAACCTTAAACGCAGAATGATTGTATATTCATTTCTAGAAGCCATATTTCTGAAGGAATGCAAGTATCTAATAGGGCGAGCACCAAATTCTGGACTCAGACAAACTATTCACAAAGCATAACAAATTTCTGAAAGAGTTTAACTATTCTGGAGACTATTAAAGCTGTTCAATAACCATATTCTTCAGACCATAACTCTGGGTATAGGCAGAGACATCTGGTCTCCATTACAGTGAGGGGAAAAAAACAAACACAAGACAACACAAAACCACCAGACTGAACCTGTTCCTGGTAATTCCTAATCAAGTTATCAAACAAGACATATTAGGAGAGCAAAAGATGTTGATGGAAGAATGGGAATTTGCCGCTACAGAAAAACAGCCTGTTTTGTGTGGCAGGGGAAATCTCAGCTTCCCACCTGCCTACAGAGTTCTGCGGGCACTGAGGCAACACTTCAGAAAGCATTTGCAGAAGGATGAGGTAATGGCATCATAACTTTTAAAGGAATCTCATCTCACATATGAAGGACTACAACAAAAACACAAACATTACACAAGCAAACAAACAAACAACAGATCTTTCACAATTTGACAAATCAGGAGTCATCTTAAAATTTCTACCTAAAAGACAATTTCCCTTGGGCATTTACATGAACGGGGACCCGATTCAAACATAACGACCAAGAATTAAACTCTAGGCTGCAAGACACATACCTTTAAAAGGCTCCATTATGTAACATGCCTAGTATTTAAGACACTAAATAGTCATAAACATGCTAACACAAAAAAGTAATAAAACTATTACTATGTGCATAATAAAACTTAATCGTTCATCTACTTGCAGTATTTTTTCAGAATTTACAAAATGTAGTTGCCTCTACTAAGCATTATCAACTTTTATTTCCATGTTATCTCATACATTATTCTCGCTATTAAATCTTCATTACTAAATATTAAAGAGGTACAAATAAAAGTGTTTGTTTAAAATTTAAAAATTGGTTTCTGATACAAAACTGATGAAATGGTTAATAGTAGAATGGATACACACAGTCACTACTTACAAGGATTTTTCTTTCTGAAAATCTGTTGCTAAGAATGCATAAAATTATGTAAAAAGCTGAACAGGAAGCTCCTCAATTTTGAATAACAGAACAGTATATCCCCTCAGAGAGAGAGAGAAGTTTAACAATTCATCCACTGCATCTCAATAACATTTTTTTTGCAATTTTTGAGGTGTAGGAACTGAGATGCAGTTTACAGATGTCAACCTGAGGACCATCACATGGGAAGCATAATGCTATTTCCTTGAGGATCTGTAAGAAGTGGAACGAAGGTAAGCTTCATGGGCATATCTGAACTAGGAGATGACATCTCAGTAATGAATGACTGGGTGGGTGGCAGAACCAAGAATATGATTATGAAAAGATGTGAAGACAGAAATATATTCTGTTTGGTGTGAAAAAAACCACAGGTGAAATTCCACGAAAGGACAGTAACTACCAAGAAGGTTATTTCAGAAGCGTTTTGAAGGGATACAAATAAGGCTGATTTAAGCTGTCACCCAGACAGAAGGATGTGGAAGCAACAAGAGATGAAAACAGTCTATGTGAGAAAATTAGCTGGGTAGACGGATAGAAAAGACTGATCCTACATTGACCAACACTGTGCTTATAGCAGGAAAGAGGGAAATGAACCCACATTCTCTCCTGACACCCTTGGGTTTGGGTAACACCCTGAATTGTCTTGTGTGTATCTGGCATTGAAGGCAGTGTGATATTCCTAGTCAGAGGGATTGGCTATTAGCTATGCAAGATGCATAAATAAATTGTAAAACCAATAATGCAAATATTACAGCTGTCAAATATAGATCGTGTTATGAATTATTCTGCACTGTGCTGTGTTTGTCACAGTCTAAAATTTATTAAGTCATGGATAATGCAGAAAGAAGAAAAAGATCTCACAACAGATGTTAGTCCCTTAATCAGAGCAGTGAAGATTCTGCAATGACATGCAGCATAAAATAACCTGAGCATAACTGTAGTTGCTTCACAATGAAGTCAAAGCAATCATGGCAAAAACTGGCTGTCCACCTACACATCTTCTATGTCCACCTAAACATCTTACACGTTTTGGTTATTTTTCTAATTTAAACATGGCGGGGGGGGGGGGGGGGGGGGGGGAGGGGTAATTTTTTTTTAATTCACTGCAATGATAGTGATTTAATAAATGGCTCATAATAAAAATCCAAAAGATGTGGGGTTGCCTTAAGAATGGTCTTGAACACGGTAGTACTTCTAAATCTTCAAAAGACCAGTTCAATTCTCACAGAGATTATTATGTCCTTGTTTCACTCCTACTACTTCTACTCTAAGAGCAGCACTGTTGAGCAGTGCACTGGATCCTCACTGTGCAAAGCCTTCTGGTCCGAAGTTTCACCATCAGTCTCCAGTTCACACAGATTTTGGCTACTTTCTGTCACTATCCTCAAAACATGCTCACTTCGTCTGAATGGCTCTGCAGAAACAGCATAAGTTATGATAAGGAAGATGAAACCTGATTTTCTATTCCACTGAATACCAGATATTCTAAAAAGATATAAGGTGCTCACTGTGCTACCTTATTTTTAGTAAAAAGGATGACGTTTGTCAGCCATCTGTATACTACAATATATATTTCCAGAGGCTCCTAAGCAAAAGCAGAATTCTTCAAAATATTCCAATGCTATATGCTTTCTATACAGCCTGCAATTGTATTGATACTGTACAGATAAATCACTATCTTAACATCAGCGTAATTGAAGGCAGAAATGAAGGCTGGAACGCAAGCCACTACAAAATATGAAAACGTGGCGTGGCATAAAAGTGAAAAATGGCAAGATTTCCTACTTCATAAAGGATCTGTTGTCTCATCATTGCCTTCATAGCCTTCTGTTATAAAGTAAATGACTTTAATCTATACTTTTATAAATGTATTTGTCAAAGGAGATGTTCATTGCCATGTACTTATAATCTGGCTTCATGAAAAAGATGATACAGAGATCCTTTGATAAAAGAAAGATTGTATTTTCAAATACTAGTTGATCTCCAGAGTGTCACTGACCATTTGATAGACACTAGAAACTGCACTTCTAGGCAATGCAACTGTTATGCTTTTACTAGAACCTTGACAACTTACACCTCACATCAAAATAAAGGTGTAAATAAACCCCAGCCTAGCCCAATTATCAAAGAAGGATCAAATGACTAACGACTGCACCATGTCAGCCTTTGTAAGCTAACACAAGTATAACAGTGACCTGGAGGAGTGAATTTTAGCAGCAGTTTCTGACAGACACTGTGCTTAGAAGGAGTCTTATAACCCCAGAAGATGGTTTCTCACAGTGTCTAAGATCTCAGCAGATACATGAGGGTAAGTACATTTATTTCCAAAGGGGTATGCATGCAGTCAGTACTGTATCATCCTACCCACCTGTCTTCCTATGAATCTAAACTATACCATAGGAAGAAGAAAAAAAAGAAAAAAAAACCTGTGTTTTAATACGTTCTCTATTTCATGTGATTCTTCAAACACAAACATATAACACCCTCACAAAGCACTGATTATCAAAGTACAAGCAAAAAGGTTTGAGTAACCAGCCTAAAGCCAACTACATCTATGTATGTATAACTAGCAAGCATCTTGTGGTATAATCAGCAGAATAATAACAGACATTAATAAAGTACCTGTCCCTGCAATTTACACCTCTGGCCACATAAATTTCTTCTCACTTCTCATGATCAGGCAAAATAAGTACAATGAACATAATTTAGCTGCTGTATGTTTTCTGTTTTGCAATGAAAGTATGCCTGTGCTTTACTGAAAAAGCATTTACTTATGTTTATTGTGATAAGGTTAAAACAGATTGCATTGCTATTTTCATGTACTCCTCAGCTACTAATCTGTCTTGATTGCTGATGAATTCTTTATAGTGTGATGTTATAAATATTTCTTATAAACATTAATATGCCATTTTTCATAATGAATATATGCATTGTTGAATACATGAATTTTGAAATCTTTCGCCTGTCCAATGCAACCTAATGCTGAAACACACGTTATGTTACTCAACTTGAGTGTGTTTATTATGCCTTGGAAAATTATGAATCTGATCAGCTCAGAAGTATGTATCATTATATAAGTCACAAATACACAAATGCGCAATCTCACTGATTAAAACCCCATTTTTCAAGGTTTATCAGCAAATCTGTATACACACGGCTTAAATATACAATGAAAATAACCCTCATTTGTTTGAGCATATTTTTCACTGATAGCAAAGAAACACAGGATCTTAAAATAAATGCCAAAGTAAAATGAGAAGAATAACGACTCTGACATTTATTAACAAGGAGAAAAAATATCTCAAGAAGAAAGTGAATTAAATGCTGGCACAGACCCCAGTAAGAATAAATAGGAATAATTCTAAAACCAGTCTTCAATTTAATCCCTTCAACCCAAATTATGGAAATACACTACTGAGGTTCTCCATCTTTTAACACCATCATGAAACACTGACACAATTAATAAAGCATCTACCACCTCAAATGGAACCATTTTTATAATACATCTGTTTTCACATTTTTCATTACATATTTATCATGGTTCCAAAGGGCACAGTTACAGGTTCGCCTGCTGCAAAAGCCAGGAGGTATATGAAGCAGCAGAATGAGGTTACAAAGAGAACAGAAACACAGTGATCAAATGGCACAGACAGAGAGCTTGCTGAAAAGACTGAAGAGCCATGAAAGGGGAATACAGTCAAAAGGTCAACACTGTTGAACAAGTCTCCTGGATGCTTCCATACAGCACTCGTCTTCCAGCTTTTGGCTTCTTTCACATCACTATTGAACATAGAATACATTAGACTATTTCTGTTGGAAGGGACCTACAATGATCATCTAGTCCAAAGCCTGATCCAAGTCTGGGATGCCCATGTTAAAGCATGTTATTAGATCACTATCCAAATTCCTCCTAAACACTGACAGGCTTAGGGCATCAACCCAGGGAACATCAACATTCTCCAGGGAACATGTTCCAGCATTTGAAGACCCTCTCCATAAAGAAACATTTCCTAATGTCCAGTCTAAACCCCCCCTGGCACAGCTTTGAACCATTCCTACATAACCTGTCACTGGATACAGGCAAAGATCCTACTCAAGTTGTCCCCCGTCTCTTCCCTTAAGTGTCACTAAAAAGACAGGTGGGGAGCAAAAGCTCACAAGCACGTATGGATATGATGGAAGACTTTGATGTTTTATGGGTTCTAATGAAGAAGTTGTTCTGCTTGTCCAGACTGATTTGCATTCTTGTGCTATTACAGCAGTGGTATGTATCAATGTATGATAGGTGCTAACAACTTACGAAACCAGATTTTAGCTGTATCTGCAAAAATTAGTTGAGAAACTTTTACTACAACTTGTTCCAAGATCAGGCAAGTCATCTAGCTTCTTATAGCTAAAACAGCAAGAGTACCCAAAAGTTACGCATCCAATCCATGCTTCTGAGCTTGCATAAGGTATGCTGGTTATCACCTAACTTTTCTTTCTTTTTAAGCTTAACTTTTGCTCGGCTTTCCACTTGTGTGGTTCTCCTTCGCCAAAAGAAATAATACCATATATGGAAAACAATAAGAAAACTCAGCAGTCGTGCTATAAAAAGCCCTACCAACAGGAAAACAAAAAGTATAATCCATTTACCAGATACGGGATTGAGAAAGAAAAACAACCCTAAGCAAACTCAGTACCCAGGAGGAAAACCTCCATGACCATTGATACCGCATTCCTGGTGAAGAACTGGGATGCTGACAGCTCACAAAACCATCCTGCCCTTAACCTAGGACCATGGGTGACTGGAGAGGTGAGAAATCAGAAGAGAGAAGCAGATACTTACAGTTATTGCGTATTACTAATAAATCGCAATAGAAATTTTTATTCTTTTGAATGCATTAGCATTGTTACAGCTGGAACAAAAATATGTGGTTGTTATATTTTGATTAGATTGCTAAAGCATTAATTACAGCAACAATAAATTCTAATTCTTCAATCATCCTACAGAGTGCATCGGTTTTGATTACCCATGAGAAATTATGTAAATAGGAAAGAATCTTTGTGTTTCCTCCTGGAGACTGAGAAAAAAATGACAAGTGTTAAAACACATAATGGAACATTGCATGGAAGAAATAAAAAGAAATTCCAAATAACTGGTTTTCAGATGTTTGAAAGAGCATGCTACTGTTACAACAGTGGAATAATGTGGCAAAACTTAAAATGAGAAACAGAAATTATCAGCAGCTTTAAGCTATGGGCATGAATTGTTTGCTACATGATGGGCAGAAGTCGGGTCCGTTTTTATTGCATAGACAACCCAACCTCCACAACTTTGTAGACCTCAATAAAATCCCTTCAAGAGTCATTTCCATCTTTCAGAAGGCACAGAGAGTACACATGCTAACACCAAGGCTGGCATCACAGCTTACTGGAGCTGAAGTAGCTACTGGACCAGTGACAACCCGCTGCAGCAGGGAGTACCCAGCACCTACACATGAGCTCGCACTGCTGCTTCCCTGGCTATCTCCTGACCATGTCAATGTGAGCAATGCCAGTCTAAGGCGAAGCATCAAAAAGGGACATGTGGAAGAGTTACAAAGTAATTTACAAGGTGATGGTCATTTTCTGTCATCTAATTTGTAACAACTAAATATTCTCATTTTGTTAGGCTCATCTGGATAACGAAAAAACTAATGCTATTCCCGTTCTGCATATTCTTTCCTCCTCCTGCTGCCACTCCCACAGATGTACACATTCACATCCCTATTACACTAGCTCTTGCTGAGATTCTCATCAGCTAAAAAGCATTTGAGCTATTACTGATCAAGAACAGTGTTGGACTGAATTTTCAAGGATGCTGTCAAGTTCAGTTTTATATACACCACACTGGAATTTCACCATTCTGCAATTAACTGGGAATTCATTTAAAATTACTTAAAACTTATGGGAGAAAGATCATGTATCTCATGAAGACCAATTTATTTTATGGACATAAAATCCTCCCAAGAGTGTCCCTAATCCACATAATTTTTGACTGATGTTTGCAACAGAACATTTTCATCAGCAGATATTCAAATGAAAATACACGTCTGACCATCTTTTTAATGAGTTCACAGTCAGAGAGTACATAACCATTATTCCATATAAAGCTGGAAAAGCTCACTACAAAGGTGACCAGTACACACGCAGGGATTGCAGAGTTAATTTACTGAACTGCTCTCCAAGTTGCACTGAGAGGGCTGAAGGTAAGGAATCAAAGGTGCAGAGGCAAGAAGGAATAACCAAATGAAGAAATGATGGAGTTTAAACTACAGAAAAGGTATCTGCAGAAAGGCTACCACTGGAAGATAAATGTTTCCCAAAATCAGCAGTGCCATAGAGTCCAGGGAAACAGGTTGTGCAATTTCCATCACATGGTGTTTCAAGATCAATCTGAGCAGAGGATCTTATAATTGATTCACTTTAGGCCTTGGCAATATAGAAGATGTGACTTTCCAAAGAGCCTTATTTTTCTGTAATTCAACATATTTTTAGTATTTCATGCTGCTAAGACATTTCTATTTAGCCAAAATCTGCATGGGGCTTGTTGTAATATAACACATTGCATGTATCATCCCTGGACTGGAAATAAATTAACACTGGTTTACACATTCATAAAAAAATACACTTGCGGAGTATCAACTTGAAACATTAACATGTATGAAGATAGACGTCAGCTTTTCCATAGGGGAGAAAAGGCAGAACATGGTAGAAATCTGGAACATCTAAGAATTCAATAAAAACAAATAGAAGAATAAAATAGTATCTTTGAGCGCTCATTTAAAGGCAAAGTAACTTTAATAGCTCAAAATGCTGAAGTAATAGTGGCTCCCAAACTTTCTGAAGCAACACCCTGTGTCGGGGAACTGGCTCCTGGGCCCTGATTGCCCCTCCATTTCTCCCCACAAGCATCTCCCACTGAATTATGTCCAGTGCTTACCTTGTAACAACTTAAGTATCCTGGAAGCTTCTCAGCATTTCTTTAAAAATCATAACTGTGTATTTACAACATACAAAAATACTTCACAAAGGAAAAGTATTAAAATATAGTGAGTCTAATACTATTCCTTCCTAAGGAGTAGTGTAAGTAACAGAGGAAGAAACACAATCAGAAAATAAAAGTATTTCTCACTGTGCACAACTAATAAAGTGGTTATGGAAAATTAATAAAGGCAAATGGATTTAAGCATAAACAACTAATAGTAATACAGTTATGAGAGAGTTAGAAGTTATTTTTTTCTCAGAAGAATCTAAAGACATTATTTATTTTTGTATATTTTCTTTGATTATTATTATTTTGTACTTCATCATATGAAGTGTGACAGTACCTACGCAGCACTCTCTGGCTGTGTTAGTGAAGTGGTCTGGTAAAGTGTTTTAGTCTCCAGTAATGCTATTACTAAATGTAGAACAGTGTTCTGCCCTTGGCTCTGCAGGCCTAATTCCTGCACTATTACAAATGCAAAACTCTACAAAGTAATGCCCAGAAGTCAACGTTTCTTAAGCTGTCCACCCCGGAGAAAGTAGCAGACTTTAACTCTGAAGACATTAAAGCACTTATTAACTACGTAGTTAAGTCAAAGATCTACACATTTCAAAACTGAAACTAATATATGTGTGTGGATTAACTCTTCACAGTTGCTGAGGGCCAGATAGGCAAAAGAAACTATGTGCAGTAAAAGCAATTACTGTTCAACATCTGAATAACTACAGAACTTGCGTTAAGATGTGGGAATCATAGAACAGGATCCACTTGTTTAAATGAAGGCTACCTTGCTTTGTCTAAAGTTTGGGTATGTAGCTCTGGAAGTGAGCATCCTAGAATAGGCAGCTAAGACTCCTCTCTAAACAGTGGAAAGCAGCGCATGCAATGGAATATTTGCAAAGACGGGCAGTCCACACAAGTGAGGTAACCCTCTTTTTCTATTCATATTCTGTCTAGAGCAAGACAGAACCTGATCCACTGAAGTTCAGTGCCCACTGCTCCCTACTGAGCATCCAACAACTAATATTAAACACATGTACCCCTCACAGGATGTAATTTGGGGTATGATAGCAGTGGTAGCCATCTTTAATGTAATTTTCCTGAGTATTTATGGATGAGTGCAGTAGCATTGGCAGAAAGCTTTCAGGCACAGCAGGGAAACATCCCGTGCTACGATGGGACAGTGCTAGGAAAAGAGGTGAACTTAGGAGGTATTCAGGCAGACAGTGTCATCCATTGGTTAACTTCCTCTTCAGTATGAAGGGATACAAATATAATCTACTGTTTCTGAAAAGAGGCTTCTCTGGAACAGCAGAAGGTGTGGCTTAATGTATTCTGCTGAAGACACTGCAGGGCATTATACAACTTCACTCTGAAAGTACTGCTACTGTTCCTTCACAGTTTGATCAACTTCATATAGACTGCTTACGCTGATTACACAAAGACTATGGTACGAAATGCATCTCAGGGAAGAGAAAAAACAGTGAAACTTTTTTTAGATCTCCTGAAAACTAGTATTTTTTAATTCCTCAAAAGTTTTTTACCAAAAAAAACCACCACTATAATGAATATATAAGAAAAAACAGAGACCAGAAAGAGAATAAGGGAAAGGACTAGGTAGCTTTCTTAGATGGAGCTACCTAAACATGCCACATAGGGAGCTACTCACCCTATATTTAGAATTATTAAATTAGATTCCCTGTATACTAGACATCCAGGTACCTCAAACTCATGTCATCAAATGCCAAAATAAAACACAAACCTTGTATCTCTTCTTGTAACAGGAAAAATTGATTGTATTACTAGATATCATGACTAGAACTATTGCATATACCGTATATACCAGAAATATTGTATTATAGACTATACACAGGTAATTTTGAAGTTTTAATAAATGTAACTTTAATTTAAGCAGGCCCTCTAGCAATAATCAATTAAAATTATCCAAAAAACAATACAGACCTGGTAGGCACCGTTTTTTTAAACGTTTTTTCTTGTTCTCTTCTGAGAATGTGCAAGCCAGGTGGAGCTAGGGCATAGAATGAAATTTCTATAAAAACTGCAACATATTCAATAAAGTGGTGTCATGGTTTAAAATCATTTAGGCAATTCGTTCACTCACTCCCCCCCTTCTTTCCCTCCCCCTGCTCCCGGAGGGACAGAGAGGAGAATCAAAAGAATGCGACTCCCATAGGTTGAGATAAGAACAGTTTAGTAACTAAGGTGTAACACAAATCATTACTGCTACCACCAATAATAATAATGATAAGGGAAATAACAAGGGAAGAGAATACAACAACTCACCACCCGTTGACCGATAACTCGCCCCCCCTAGCCCGACAAGCACCGACCGATACCTCCTCCAACCCTGCAGTCCCAGCCCTTCTGGGTAACTCTCAGTTACATCCTGGGCATGACGTGCTGTGGTATGGAATACCTCTTTGGTCAGTTTGGGTCAGGTGTCCTGTCTCTGCTTCCTCCCAGCTTCCCTCCTCCCTGGCAGTGCATGAGGCTCAGAAAGTCCTTGGTCAGACTAAAACATCGTTATCAGCTCTGTTCCCAGGCCAAAAGTCAAAACACAGCACTGCACCAGCTACTAAGAAGGAGAAAAATGACTGCTACTGCTGAACCCAGGACAAGGGGGGAAAAAAAAAAAAGTAAAAAAAACAGGCATTTAAGCATTTTATTTCAAAATTGTTCTAACTCACACTTGACAACAGAAGTTGTCCAAACAAGTTACTCCCAAATCTACTCTTAGTTTTCTGTATGTTAATTTTACTTCAAGTTTGCAAGGAACGTTAAATGATAGCTCAATGGTATACTACCCATGCTTAACTCGTACATAAGCACCCTGCTGCCTCATTAAAAAAGAATATCCTTGTGACTCTGTTGACAGAAAAAGCCTTCAGCATAAGTGGCCAGTCTTACCTAAGGTAAATTTGGCAGTAGAGGCCAAACAACTTGCCCAACACATGCAGGAATATGGATCGGTGCCCCCCTTCCCCAACACATCTAGCTTAAAGGTGCCTTGACCATCCTGGCAAGTCTTCTACCAAAGCAGATGTCTACCCACAAGAAGCCCTTAAGCACGTCCCTCATCTTTACCGTGTGATGAAAGCCCAAAACCACATATTTTTCTGCTACATGCAAGGCCACCTTCTCTAGTAAATCCAGGCTGATGAGCCAAGAGCACCAGACAAAACCAGAAACAGAGAAAGCTCCATGATGGAATGATTATGCACCTTTCCTTCTCAGAAACACCTCTCCTGAGATGCAGAGATCCACAGGTCCACAGGCTACTACAACTACTGCATGCATCAATTGCTGTACTAAAGCACCACTGCATTCCCCATCCTAAACACCACTGACAGGAGTATTAAAGAGTGTGTGAAATGAGTGTCACTGAGGTTAAGAAGGGAATGCTGTAAACCTTCTGAATGAATGGTAACTGATACAGATTTATTTCCTGAAATGCACAATGCAGACAGATTGATGATGGCATCACAAATGGTAGTTAGAACTACTAACATGAATATCTTTCAAAATGTAAAGCCTAAAAGGGTAAGATACCTGAAATTAAGGACATGGGGAAAAAAAGTAAGTTGCCCTAATCATAGAAACATTTGGGTTGGAAAAGACCTTTAAGATCACCAGGTCAAACTGGTAACTTAACACTGCCAAGTCCACCACTAAACCATGTGCCTAAGCGTCACATCTATACAACTTATAAATACCTCCAGGGGTGGTGACCCAACCACTGCCCTGAGCAGCCTGTTCCAATGTTTGACAACCCTTTCAGTGAAGAAATTTTTTTCTAATACCCAGCTGTTGTAATTATCTAGTATCCATCTAATATCTAACCTAATCTTGTAATCTAATATCCATCCTGTTGTAATGTACTCTGATGTGTCTCCTTCCCCTCCTCCTATCTGAAATGAAGAAAAAGGCCTGAAATTTCAAGCTGCCCTTCTCATTCTACTCTGTTTCTCCTTCTCACTGAAGACAAGTGTCCTGGGTTCAGCAGCAGCAGTCATTTTTCTCCTTCTTAGTAGCTGGTGCAGCGCTGCAGCTGGTGCAGCGCTGGGAACAGCGCTGATAACACCGATGGTTTTAGATACTGCTCAAATGTTTATTCTGACCAAGGACTTTGTGAGCCTCATGCTCTGCGAGGGAGGAGGGGAAGCTGGGAGGAAGCAGAGAAAGGACACTTGACCAAGCTAGCCAAAGAGGTATTCCATACCACAGCATGTCATACCCAGGATGTAACTGAGAGTTACCTGGAAGGGCTGGTTCACACTGCGGGGTGGGGCGAGGTATCGGTCTGCGGGTGGTGAGGTGTTGTATTCTTTTTCCCTTGTTATTTCTCTTATCGTTATTATTATTCGTGGTACTAGTAGTGGTTTGTGTTATACCTTAGTTACTGGACTGTTCTGTTTAAACCACAACAAGGATGCACAATCCTACATTTAGATGCCACAGTACAATGGAAATAGAATAGACTCACAATCATAAAATCACGGAATAGCTGGGGTTGGAAGGGACCTTAAGATCATCTTGTTCCAACCCCTGTGCCATGAGCAGGGATACCCCACATTAGACCATGTCACCCAAGGCTCTGTCCAACCTGGCCTTGAACACCAACAGGGATGGAGCATTTACCACTTTTTTGGGCAACCTATTCCAGTGCCTCACCACTCTCACAGTAAAGAACTTCCTCCTTACATAAAACCGGAACTTCCCCTGTTTAAGTTTTAACCCATTACTCCCTGTCCTCTCACTACAGTCCCTAATGGTGAGTCCCTCCCCAGCATCCCTATAGACCCCCTTCAGATACTGGAAGGCTGCCATGAGGTCTCCACACAGCCTTCTCTTCTTCTCCAGGCTGAACAGCCCTAAATTTCTCTTGCAAGGACCTTGCAAGGCTTTGCTGAACTTCATGAGGCTGGCACTGGCCACCTCACAAGTGTGTCAAGGTCCCTCTGGATGGCATTCCTTCCCCCCAGCCTATCAATCGAACCACACAGCTTGGTGTCTTCAGCAAAATTCCCGAGGGTGCACTCAATCCCACTGTCCATGTCACCGACAAAGATGGTCAACAAGACCGGTCCCAACACCAATCCTTGAGGGACACCACTCGTTACTGGTCTCCAACCGGACACTGAACTATTGACCACAGCTCTCTGCATGCAGAGAGTTTGCATGCAACTGTTTTGCCAGGCACAGAGGTGAGACTGACTGGTCTGTAGTTCCCCAGGTCATCCATTTTCCCCTTCTTGAAAATGGGGGTTATATTCCCCTTTTTCCAGTCATCAGGAACTTCACCTGACTGCCATGATTTCTCAAATATGATGGCCAGTGGCTTAGCAACTTCACTTGCCAGCTCCTTCAGGACCTGAGGCTGGATTTCAGCAGGTCCCATGGACTTGTGCACATTCAGGTTCTTAAGACAATCCTTAACCTGATCCTCTCCTACAGATGGCCTAAGGTTCATTCTCACAGTCCCTGCATCTGCCTTCGAAGACTTGAGCAGTGTGGTTGGAGCATTTGCCAGTGAAGACTGAGGTAAAGAAGTCATTAAGAACCTCAGCCTTCTCCCAGTCAGGGGCAGCCCATTCTCCCACTTCCTTCTGGGATGAAGTTATGGTAATGTGTTAACAGCATTACTGGTCTGAGAATGCAACTAATTTCAATGTGTAAGTTCAGGTGAATTAAGATGTCAGAAGGACAAACTCAATGTTTGTGTACATTATGAAGTGCTATTTATGTTATATTACTAGGTTCTTTAACTGATTTAAGGTCTGATATCTTAGTATAGAGATAAATGTGCTGGTAATAACAATACTGTTTCTCTATGTAGGTCACAAGAGAACAGCAAAGTGAATAACATCAAGATGCTTACAGCGTACTATTTAGGGAACAATCTTTTTTCCCAGGAAAAAAAAACAAAAAACAAACCCACAAAAAGAAAAAAAAAACCAACAAACCAAACAGCAAAAAAACAAACAAATCCACAAAAAACCCACACACAAACCCACAACAGTTATTATCATTTCTTTAATTCTACTATTAATTCTTAAGATTCTATGACCAAGCCACTAATATTTCTCCCAAAGCAGTAACTCTTACAAAGACAGATAAGCAATTCCTCTCACCTTATGGCTAGCTCAGTTCCTTCCCATTCTTTCCCATAAACTCTGAAAAATTACATCTTTCTTGTAATCAATCTTTACAATGATAAACATTCACAGGGTAATTTGTTCTAAGTAGGATGCCTGCATTTTGCTTGCACCGAAAACCAAATTGGCTCCCAAGCATTTCCTCTTGACATTAATAGGATTTAAGAGATTTAAATAATATAAACCAGTCTTGTGCAACATACTGAACTTAAATTTGAGCACTATTTCAGTGTATCAGGGGTATTAGTAACTCTAAAGAAAAATTATGGTATATTTAGAGGTATGTGGAAACGCTGAATTATATATATTGATACACTTGCAACAACAAGCAATAGGTCTCAGCAGTATGGACTATCTACCTTTTAGAAAGGTGAGTTAACAGAAGCAGATGCTGAGAACCTTTGCCAGCAGTGAGTGACTGGTTCAGTATTTGAGGAACTCATGAATGCTTTCTGTTATGAATTAAATAAGAATATTTGGTGGTAACACTGAACATCATGAAAAAAACTGACCCAACTGTTTTCAGTCAGTACTTGGGTTTGAATACTAGAACATGCGAATCAACCTTGAGGAGGAATAAAAAGAGGTATCACTTAAAAGTGACATTGAAACACCCTGTAGAAGACTCACTGTTCCAACGGCTTCCCAGCACAGGGTTTCCTCCTGCTCTGTATTTGGCACACTGCTTACTTCCTTCCAGTCTCCTCTCCAAACTTCATGTGACCAAAACCTCTTCTCTTTGACCTCTTCCCTCCTCTGTCATTCCAACCTCGGCATCATAATTTCCCACCACTAATCCTCCCTCCTTGTTCTCCAGTAAACACTTACAAGCATTTCTCAGTTATACACTATTGCATATATTACACTGCTACCTTTAAATTCAACTGTTTAATGAAGTTGACATTTCACCCAGACTGATCAATATAAAAGCAAGACTAAAGTATAAGACAAACTACACATTATGTCACGTTACTTTTAGTGCTAAGTTTCAGTAGATTTATTCAGCACAGCTCTCTTCCCCCCCGTATGAAAGCCATCACAACTATGGAGAGATTTCCCTCCCACCCCCAGCCCCCCAGTCACAATGGCTCTTAGATGGGGCGGGAGAGGAGAGGAGAGGAGAGGAGAGGAGAGGAGAGGAGAGGAGAGGAGAGGAGAGGAGAGGAGAGGAGAGGAGAGGAGAGGAGAGGAGAGGAGAGGAGAGGAGAGGAGAGGAGAGGAGAGGAGAGGAGAGGAGAGGAGAGGAGAGGAAGGGATGGAGGAGGTGAACACGTTTCACAAGTTATTCCAGACGAACACACACTTTCAAAACATAAGGCAGGAACTAGCAGAAGAGAATGCTAAGCAAGACTTTCCTTCTGTTATCATTTGAACTAATAGGAATGTTCCAAAAATGAAAGGCAGCTTTCACCTATTTTTGGCCATATTTATAACATAACTAGTAATAAGCATTACAGTTCTGATCTCTTTAAAGACTGTTGTAAAACTGAAAGCTTAAACACAATGTATTGTTGAGTATTTCAAGTATTTCTCTAAATGCTGCTAATGAAGTGTAAGGTTCTTGCCACACTGAGGTCCACTGAAGTTCTCCATGTACTTTTGAAATTTAAGGTCAGAAATCAGGCCAATGTGGCACAAATCAACTGTTTTTAAACCCACTTATACAATACTAACAGTCTCCTCTGTGCTGAAGGTCTGAGTATCATTACTAAGCAACAGTTACGTATATTTTTCAGGTCAGAACTGAGTAATGACATTTTATTAGTGGGTTTAACAAAGCTGCAGAGACCATATGGCTACAATGCTCAGTTGATGCATTTGCTTCAGCACTGAACCTCTTTTTTTTTTCCACAAGACTTCAAAGTAGATCGTAATTATAAAGCTTCAGTCCAGCACTACAGATGGTCCCGTCACTCTTTGATGGCCAATTTCAAAACTTTCAGAGACTTCAATAATGAACCTTAATAAAACAGACAGAAATTATTACGCACAGATTGAATACATGCATGAACACACTTAGTTCTACACAGCATTTTAAAAAACAAGTATTCCAACAAAGAAAATCAAGTTTATCTATTAGACCACAACAGCAGCCAAAGATAGATCACTTTGTTCTTAATACTTGAATGTTAAAAGGCTTGTGGTTACCCTGCACTTAATTACTCCACAGTGCCACAGATCTGCTTTTTCTAAAGCTAACTGTAGTTATTTGACTAACTAATAAAATTACTCTTTAACAATTTTGTGACCCAAATACAACCTTCACCAGAAGGTATCTATAAAAAGGAGAAAATACTGTTCTACCCAAATACTGAGCATCCAGGAAGCAAAGACTGAAAAGACAGGACAACAAAACACCTTAATGCATGATTCTGTTCTTAAACGCCTTACAGACAGGTTAAGGGAGTTGACTGTTGCTGTAAAAACAGCCACCCTATCCTGCTAATGCACTTTGTTTATACAAGCCAGTTACTTTGAATGTTTTCATACTCCAACTCTTCTGTTTACCAGAGATTCTGTCAGTTCCTGGCTGCTAGCTCCAGGAATAATAAAACATACCAGCCCAGATAGAGCCACATTGATTGTTTCAGAAACGATATTGCAGACAGTGCTATCTTAATTCATTTGAAGCTGTCTATTATGGGAATTTTCTTTTTTCCACTGTTTCCTCTCCTGTTGGTTTCTTACTTAAATACTTCCTGGTTATCAGGTCTGTCAACATGAAACAGGAACTCAAGTCACATTGTATTTTTTAAAAAAGAACAACTCACACTTCCTTATGTTCATGCATATTACTAACAAGTATAGAGGATAATTTTTGAAACAAATTTTTGTATATTATTAAACCTTCAAATATTGAAATTTGAAACTATTTCAAAAATTTTAATTGATTTCACAATATAGGTTTTAAAGTAGATTTTACAATGAAATAAAGCTTAAAATGAAAGCGTAAAGATTTGATCCAGTTACCTATATTTTGCAATTTACTACTACTACTACCACCCGATGTGCCAGACACCCTGTCTAACCTCCAGCTGCTACTCTGGAAGGCTACAGGTCTCTCACAGGACCTGTGTCATACCTGTACCTATCAGACCCGCTGATGTCTTCGATGGCACATGACACCTCAAACAGCATAGGAACATGTTCAGAGAAATGAACAATCCCACTTGAGGTATCTTACAAATAGAAATAATAAAGCCAAGAAAGCTTACTGAAGTAGAATTCAGCTCAAACTCTCCCCATTTCACAGATGACATTAACTAGATCTGCATCAACTGTAATGAGAGCATAGAGCTCATCTTGCATGTAGCTATATAAATGGAGGTGCCTTACAAAATAACTAAACTGCACCTAAATGTTACATATAGCAAGAAGAGTACCATCCCAAACAAGGCATTCTGCAAGGCAGAATGTCAGTGTGTCATCCCTAATTTGCATGCTGTCCCAGCATCTGAAAGTATTATGTTGGCAGACTTTTTGAGCCTAACTTAATAGCAGGCCTTACTATCCAGAAAGAAAAAGAAAAACAAACCAAACAGGTTAAATATATCTTGTGTCATACTAAACGTAATGAAATACTGGTTTAAAAGTGCAATTGTAAGACAACAGTGACAGAGGATTGGTTACCCCCACTAGAGGCAGGCAGCATCTAGACACCTAATTCAGCAGGAAATAGCCATTTTAAATATAAGGGGGAGGGGGGGTGAAGGAGGCACATGGATATAGTGGCATGGTTCTCTTTGATGAAAGCAATGGTCTGTTCAACCTTTGAGTTGCCAGTTATTAAAAAAGTTTTAACAATTTATATAATATTTTACTGATTAAAAAAATACTATATTTTACTTCATACATCACAAAAGAAATGCAATACTTCAAAAGAAAAACATCTTTACAACTGTCCTGGGTTCAGCAGTAGCAGTCATTTTCCTCCTTCCTAGTATCTGGTGCAGTGCTGATAACAGCGCAGTGCAGACTTTCAGCCTGGGAACAGTGCTGATAACACCGATGTTTTTAGTAGTTGCTCAGTAATGTTTACTCTGACCAAGGACTTTCTGAGTCTCATGCTCTGCCAGGGAGAAGGGGAAGCCAGGAGGAAGCAGAGACAGGACACCTGACCCAAACTAGCCAAAGAGGTATTCCATACCACAGCATGTCATGCCCAGTATATAAACTGGGGGCAGTTCCCTGGAAGGGCTAGACCACTGCTCGGGTTGGGCTGGGTATCGGTCTGTGGGTGGTGAGAGGTTGTATTCTCTTCCCCTGTCATTTCCCTTATCATTATTATTATTGGTGGTAGCAGCAGTGATTTGTATTATACCTTAGTTACTGGGCTGTTCTTATCTCAACCCATGGGAGTTACATTCTTTCGATTCTCCTCCCCATCCCTCCAGGAGGGGGGAAGGAACAGAGGGAGGAGTGAGCGAGCAGCTGCGTGGTACTGTGTTGCCAGCTGGGCTTAAACCACAACAACGACATTACTATTTTCAGCCCGATTTCTGCTCAGGTTTCAAAATTATCTCATTTAGGAAGTCCTCATAATCAAGCTGAAGCTTCTGAATAGTAACATTTACTTTGGGATATTAATACCCATGGACAAACTCCCATTCAGTTTCCTAGTATTTTCAACTAATCTTATGGTATACTGCAGTCCTTTTAGGCACACTCTGTAAAGCAACAGTATGTCACTGAGAGCATGGCAAGTTCAGTTCATTTTTCATTCTCAAAATACATTAGAGAACTACATCCCTTTTGTATACAATATGGTAAGTTCAGATGGCACCTCATCTCCAGTCCTCAGATGGGAACCATTAGATTCAGAAATTTCTTCTGTTTTTAGGGATAGAAACTGAAGCTGTATTGAGTATACAGTAAACTCTTCCCAGTTAAGCCTATATTCTTCCAGCACTTTAAAGTTCGTTTCAAACACTAAGAGAAAGCAGTTTTAATACAGTCTTCACAGTCTTTGTAGCTGAAGAGGCAAACCCCATACATTTCCCTGTTCAACTTATAGTGGAAAAAAAAATAAAAAAGCCAACTTCCTTTACCTCTGCACAACACAGAAACACCACACCATTTTCTTCTAAGGAAGAACATATTTCTAGCAGTAGGATGTCCTCAAGGCTAGCTTAATGCTGCAGAATACATGCACAGCTATTCCTTAGTCACCTATATACTCAACATCCATGAAATTTTAATAGGACTGTGGTAACACGGAACTTGAGTCATCTGTCTGCACCGCTCTTCCTGCTCTTGAAAGAGAGAGGCCAACCACTCAGGATGCAAGCAACAAATACAGGGCACAGTCAGACTTCAAGCAGGCTGGGAAAGATCCAAGCTAGCCAACTTGTCAGACAGACATTTTGACAGGTGGGAAATAACCTCTTCATGTATTTTTCAATCATCAATCATGATACAATGTACAATGTTTTTTTTTCTAGTCCATTACCTTGAGCTGAACAAAAACTATCAGCATCAATCTGTTTTAATACACTAAAAGACAGATTGGTCAATCTATGCAAGACTTCTAAGATATGCTTGTTCTTAATTTCAGTAACACATTCCAAGTGAAATAATTTCCTTCCCATCCCTACCCCCAAGAAGCTGGCAAGTTCACAGTGATTACAGAAAACAAACATGAACATATTTACAGTTCAAACTAAAACTCTTTAAATATCTATTTTTTCATTTTAAAAAATGTATGTTAATTAAAGAATTAGCTGTCCTTGGCAAAATCTATTTCCATTTAACTTTTTTGTCTTCTCAGAGCAAAATATGTTATTGAGAGCCTGTTTAAACTACTCAACAGTTCTTAGGGCTTCCTGTTCTATCTTTCAGGTATTGTAATAAAGAAGATTTTATTCAAAGCTTCAGTTCTCAGTCTGCTCAGGGTGCCCCAGCAATTCATTTCAAATCATGAAGTCTCCCTTGAGCACGACATTGGCTCCAGAGTGAATGTAGGAACTGATAACTATGCAGAGATGGATGTATGGACACCACATCCATGCACTGCCAGGACAAAAACACCTCAGCAGCTGTTCAGCAATCCCAACACTTCTCTGGATCCATTACCACAGGCAGCACAGACATCTTAAAAGTGCATCGCTCTCCTTAAACATGCTGGGAGCAGTTTGGATACAGAGTCGTCAGTATTCTAGTTGGTTCAGACAGATGCAAGTACTGGTGCCATGCTTGGTCTTCCAAATGCTATACAAATCTTGGCATAAATAATATTACCAGACAGCAGTGTACAGCACAATACAGTTACAGCTATAGAAACATAAACATATAGATTTAGGCTGCATTTTTGCAATTCTGAATGTTTAAGACTATTTTAAACCATATTTAACAAACTTCCATGTAAACAAAAATGGTAAACAATATTTTCAGAAATCTGTGCTTTTGGGATGACATTTTTTAATGGTACCAGATACCAAACACTGGGCTTTCTATTTGACTTCACATGAATAACCTGGCCAAATCAAGAACTGAGAGAAATCAGGTTCAGAACTGAGCAGTTAATGGTGCTGAGCCCCGAACTGCCTTTAGAAGGAATAATTTTTAAGAATCTCCTAACAGTGGCAGATGCAACATTGAACATTACTTATTTAAATACATATGTTATGCATGTACATTTCAACAGACCTAAAAAGATTAAGAAAAAAAGCATATATTTCAATAGCTTAGTGGATTTTCTGCTCCCTTGTGTTGCCATGTTATTCTCCTGGTCTGTTTATATTTCAGAGGCCCTTGGCCTTGACTACTTTAAATCCTGTATCCCAGGCTTTCTGGCACATGGACAAGAGCTGCTAAAAAGAAAATGCTATGGACAGCATTGTATCTTACACATATTGCCATCAATTAAATTGACTGATTTCAAATCCAATACACCATCAGCTTTAAGTAAACAAACTCCAGAGCTTCTGGACCATTCTTCTGATGTGCAAACACTGAGATTACACAACTGCAGTGTGTTTACAATTCTGGAAACACAAACAGGGTAATACAGTGATTCTTCTTCACTCTCCTTTTGTGTGTGCATTCTACAGCCACTGCAGTAACACCAACTGCTTTTTCACCAAGCGGCTTTCTCTTCAGCCACTGTCTGCAGGGAAATTTAATAGTGCCTTTTAACATGTGTTAATGGTTTACAGGTAGTCAGTGGAAACAAACATCCTACTTTATAACTTAACCGATTCTGAAGATGCAATTTATTTTCTTCCTCGCTATTTTCAACCTTTTCTATTTTTCTGCAACAAAGAAAAGAACTTCAATATTTCTTGAGGAAGATTAAATTGGAAGCAGCAAGACTTTTTTTGCATGTAGCACCTCACAGACAGTTGGACTAGGTGATCACTGTAGGTCCCTTCCAACTAAAATAGTCTATCCTATTCTACCATCTGAAGCTCTTCGCTAACATCCTGTTTCTTTGTTATTTGCTTCCAACACAAAACTGACCTTAGCAAACTGTACTTACCAACAATATGGATGGACAACTCTGGCCATCAGTAGCATTATGTCTTTAGAAAGATTAGCAGAAGCTTCTGAAAAGCAAGATGTTCCTATAACCATTTCCAATTACTCATGAAATGGTCCAGAACAAGGCACAGATGTTTCTTGCCTAAAGAAATTAGAACCAGCAAAAGTAAATCCATGTTGGAGCATGTGCATGTAAAGAAAGCGAGGAGAAAATGAGGAAAATAGGGGAAAAAAAAAAAAAAACACAAAAATCCAAACAAACAAAACAGCTCACATGTGCTTTGCTTTCTATATCATTCTTTCAAACTGCAGCATTTATTATTAAATATATTAATATTTATTTTTTATTAAATTATTGATTTATTTTTTAATTTTAGAATAATCTATTTAAATAAATTTATGATTTTATTAAATAGACTAGAATATCTGAGGTTTTAAGATGGAAGGAGCAGCAAACATGGCATCTTAGGGAAATAGGGTGGAAGGAATCACCTAAAATGCACTCTAAAGCAAAAGCAGAAACTGTAACATGAAAGTTGTTCTGTAGAGAATGGAGAGGGAAAGCATACAGTGAGGCATGTAGTCTCATGATGCAGAGATGTACAAACCTGATGGGCAGGAGAAAGGACAAATTAAAGGGATTTGACATAATCAACATCTCAATTTATACCTACTGACTATATACAATAAGAGTAACAACCTTTTTCTGGCCCAGAGACCAGCTGCTACGCACCACTTGCATCTCTTCACCTAAACTATCCTAACCAAGGCAAATGCCATCCCAAATAACGCCTGCCTTGTGCTAAACTCTGAGCCATGCCCAGCTCTTATCTGAGAGAATTCCAGCTGCATGGAAATAACAGGAAATATCCCACCAGTTTAACAGAGCGGGCAAAAAATGCCAGTCCTTGTGCCCAAGTCTTGGTCTCATTTTATTTACTACTATTGATAGAGCCTTTGTGCATGGTAAGAGGACTGGGAAGTGGATTACAGAAGAATACGCACTCTTGGATTACCTCACCACTTTTCCACATCCTACATAGATTCCCAGGCAGAGATGCATTCCAGTTCACTTTAAAGTGAGTCAGTTTCAGAACCTTCCATCCAAGCCTCATAATTCTGCAAGTATACCAGGGAAACACGATCCAGTTCATGTGGTCATTAGGTGTCATATCAACAGTCTGCTCCACAAAATCCACAACAGTGCACTCAAACTATGTGAATTCAGTTAGGCATTAGACCTGGTATTATTTAGATACATATGTATATACCTATGTAGAGGGAAATAACCATCTCTGTATGCTGCTTTGCAATAACAAAGTGGGACTTCTGGATTACAAATTGACCAGGCTCATTTCCTGACCCGCAAAGACTAGGTAAAAATGAGAGATTTTATATAAGGAGTATTCTAGCATCCAATTGTTTCCAGTGAAGTGACCAACTAAGCCAAATGCTTCTTGGAAGTTACTATATGCTAAAAGACTACCAATTTAGAAGTCCCTACTCAAACTTGTAAACAGATGTCATCTGACCTTCCTTCAATATTAACTTGGTCATTTCCACCTGATGAAGGGAAGAGTAAAATATTGTTTTCCTGATCTGATAGCTTTTTTTCCCCACCAACCTTAAACAGATTTAAAAGTATATAAACCACTCTGCAACAGAGAGTCATCTCAATTCATCTGTTGCTAGGTTATGCAGTACTTACAGAAAATGAAAGTTGAGCCTCAGCTTTTGATTAAATGCCCTGTAGGAGGACTATAGTGCATAATTATTTTATTTTATAGGTTTTTAATTTTATGCCTTAATTTTACAACTGTCTGCCTTTTTTCGTTTGTTTTTTGCCTTTTTTGTTTGTTAGGTTGTTTGGGGTTTTTTTAAGGGTAAAAAGATGCAAATAATTCATTTTCCAGAATACTTCACTGAAGTATGTATTCAAACATCGAAACAACCTTCCAGGGACATTGTAGAGTCCCCAGCAGTTCAAAGTTTCAAGATGTGACTGAACAACATGCTAGATAATCCCATACAGGCTTCCTTTCCCATGGAAGTTTACACTAGAAAATCTTTCAAGGCTCCTTCCAACCTGAACTGTTCCATAATTCTTGAAACTTCCTGTAAAATAAAAGTTGTTTTTTCATAATTCACTCAAAGTCAGTCATGTCATGGTTAACCGCATTCTGTACTTCACTGGATCTTTAAAGTAGAACAACCAAGTGCAACAATTTCTTCTGGTAGAATATATTTCCATACCTTGTCCTTACCAAATTAAATATCCTTACAATATATTATAATTATTTTCTGTTAACACTAAGTTGCATAAGCACATCTGGTCCTTTAGTACTTCATCCTGCACAACCCACAGCAAATTATAGCCTCTTGGTCAAAAAGCCTTAACTATTAAACTAGCTACGCAAACGTAGGTGCATCTTTATAATCTGGAGTTTCACACAGTTCTGAACAGCAGTTCCTAATCAGAAGTTACATATATCAGGCAATTTTTGATCATATGCAGGCCCCTTCATCGGAATCAGTAATGTTTATTACCTCTGGTTCTGCTGTTGTTTCAGAAACAGACTACTTCTGTGACTGTTTTCAACATAATCATTTTTTAACCACGCCTAAGTTATGGCTCCTTCCTCTGTCACAATTCATTTTCTTTGCAGCCTACTATGAAGACTCTTATCAAAGGCTTTGTGAAAATACTAGAACATTAAGTCTGACAGGTAACCTTTATGTACTTTACCTACTTGTCTTGTTTTTTTTTTTCCCCTGAAGAGTCTGAAAAAAACACAATCTTCCGTAGAGGAACTCTTGATACTTTCACCCATTCATACTACACAAATGTGCTATTCTGTCTTTAATTATAATCTTCCATTTACCTGACATTCTCAAGAAACCTTCTGGACCATAACTCACAATCTCCTACCTGCACTCATAAGGATAGTATCATAGCAGTGATGGTGCTGTCTTCTGCAACAATTAATGGTTAAGAAATACAGCATGCTCTACCAGTTCTCCATTTTCACAAATGGTTTGGTTCAGAGTATCTAAAATATGCATAATGCTCTAAAGTATGTGACACTTCATAGACATAACAACAGGCAAAGTCTCTGTCTGTGGTATTTATAGCCTAGTTCATAAAGCTGTTTAGAGAAATATTATCCAGAACTAATTCACTCCTGCTTTACTTCATATGGGTATCGCTATAGAGGCAAATACCATATTAATCAATCTGACATTTTATGAAATAATAATTTTGACCCTCACTTTAGGGAATCACAGAAAATGGAAGTGGAACAAGCAAGCTATATTGTATGTCTGCGTATGTATATATATATACACATATACTATATATATATGCATATATATACACTATATATATATAGTGGTATCACCAATACCATCTGCCATAACACGAAAGGCAAATATTTTCTAAAAAATTAGTGAATTTAAAAAAAAAAAAATTAAAAACATGCATACAAATAGCTCATCTTAAACTACTGTATTGCAAATACAACCATCCATGTCAAAACATACTCTCAAAGCTCTTTATTCAGTACAATACCATGGCAGTTTTCAAAGCTGTAATTCAAGTATCAGGCTTAAAACTAGGATTGATTCCTTGTTAGAAAACATTAAGATCATGCTCAGACCTTATTTTCTCCTAATACCTGATGGCCTGAGGTACACATTGTACTTGGGGGTAGAACTCCAACTTTCCCCCTCACTCCCCCCTTTTTTTCTTTTCTGTATTTCTTTCTTTCTCTTTTTCTTACTGGCCTATTGACATGAGCAGGTGGCTCAGAGCAGAGGCAAAATGCCTCTGAAGATGACAGCATATTAGGGAACAGTCACCTTCTCTGGCAGTCATTCTTGATAACACTAGCTAGAGGAAAATGAGCTGAAGCAGCACAGAAGAGAAATAAGCTGGAAGGTTTACCTCCAAACAAGCTATATGTGTCACTACTGGGGAGGAACTGTTTACAAGCAAAAAGCTACAATATCTGCATAGTTATGCCAAGATGTTACTGCGTATTGGAAGTAGATTCTACGTTTTTTTTGCTGGTGACTGTCCACCACATTATTCTACCACAGATTATACCATCTGCTATGTTATCCTCATACAGAACTGATTTACTGTGGGCTTTTTAGGAGCTGTTTAGCTAGCTACTGTTTCTCTATTGTTTTTTTCTATACAGACATACATAAAAATACATTTATGTGTGTACCTACTTTAGTATTCCCATACTATCTTGAGAAAATTACAGTGAAACAGGAAATAATTGTTTTGCTTTAGAAAAATAACATTAAACATAGAAAAAACAGCAGGAGTTGACCAAGTGGAGAATGCACACTGACACCCCCATCCTGTGTTCAAAGCAATGCAAAACTGAATGCCTACATAAGGTAATAAAGCTTTAGAAGCAGAGATAGAAGTAGGCAGGAAAAGTTGGTGTTGGAAAGCAGGCAGACAAGATGGAAGTATCTGGTTTAAATAATTGTGTTGGGTTTATTGTATTTTTGTGACTCATCATAACTACTATGTCTCCCCATATTCGGTATTCCACGATTTTTTTTCTGTAGGTTGCGATGAGAAACAAAGAAAACATCTTGCTAGCAAGACTTGGTTTCTGTTTGCAGTTGTCTGAGAGCCTATTTTTTTCTTCTAAATGAAGACAGTCTTCCAAGTTTCTTGATTTCTTGAGATATCTTTGCTTAACACTGCCAAAAGAGAGTGCAGATTTGACAGGAGCTGCAAAGACATGTGAAGCATTCTTACTTGCTGACTTGAACAGAATTACAAGACAGAAATATATCTCAAACAGACATATGACTCAGTTCCTCAATTACTGATCATTCAGTGTAAATGAATATAAACATGTACAGGGTCAACATCGGAGAAGGAAGTTGCTGAGGGAGCATGGGCCTAAGAGCACCTGCAGAACAGCAAATTTGTTTCCATTTTAATTCAGAACATAAGAGCATTGTGACTTTAATTCTCAAACTTCCAAACAAATGTTTGGGTTTTTTTTAAAGGAGCTGTATTTGGTTAGAAAAATAATTTTAAATGAATACTTCATCTATGTTCAACATCACAATTTTTTTTATTCCCCTATTTTACACTGTACAATAGATGTTTTAAAACAGGTGTTTTAAAGTACATGAAAGGTGGTACCCTAAAAGAATACAATTACCAAATCCCCAGAATCCATGGGTATATTTTTGACCTTATGGAAGAAATTCAGATTTACTAGCAGGGTGTCTCAGAAGTGGTGCAACTCATTTGTTAAAATCCTTGGCACCATAAGTCACACTTAGATTAGGCTGAAATTTAAGGAAACACCACTAAGTGCATTTCTGACTGGCAAAAAGGGACATTAAAGCTAATAACAAATGACATCAAGAAACCCAGAGCTAATGAGCTCCTTTTTTATTTCAGCCTTTGTTAAAGTGCTTTGATTAGATGATTAACACAATAATATTATCTTAAAAAAAAAATAAAAAGATCTTGGAATAGTTTTGGGTTACAGACTACTTATACAAGTCATAAGTTTTTGTATTGGTTGAACCTCACAGATTTTCTACTAAGCTCATATAGGTAAGACATGGCAAAAAGCTCACACAAACAATACTGACTAAAGCTGTACTTTATGCTCCACATATAGCAGTTCTCTCTCTACATCACTGTCCTGGAACTGCCTCAATTTCAAATTTTGGAATACCTTTGAAAATTATCCAGCTTTTAAAACCAAGGATCTTCAAGATGAAGCGTGTTCATTTCTACTGAACTGAAAAATCACTCTTGCAACAGTCCTCTAGAAGGGTTATGGTACGGCATGCTTTCAACAGCATCTCTGGGAAGATGTCAAAATACATATCCTCTATTGAACCTGTGCAGATAATATTTTCAATTGGTAAAAACAAAGGAACGGTTTAACAAAATTGAACTTAGAACATACTAAAAATGAGATAAAATGTGTAAGGAGCTAGGAAATAGTTATGCTTACTTGCATAAGGGTTCTGCCAATAACATGCAGTTTTAAGCTGAAATTGCACGCACAGAAGTTATTCAGACCTTTTGGGCACCCCATCAAGCTTTCAGTATCACACTTGAATTTGAAAGAGGCTGTACAGTATAAAAAATTAAAAAGTAATCTTTTCAAATATTATTTTTCCTCCTAATTTAAATTAGGAGGAAATTAATTGATTAATTAATATCCAAACAACAGTTTCCCACTGCTCTGGTGGACATAGAGATGACCTCATTGGGACTTTTTAGACTGAAGATCAAACAAAGCTTTGCTATTACACTTTGTAAAATATGGAAGACATCTAACTTATTTCTTTTTTATGACATCCTTTTTTTTGAAGGAAAAATAAGGCTTATAAAAGGTGGAAGCAAGGACAGGCAGCCTGGGAAGAACACAGGGATGTTGTCTGGGAAGCTAGGGACCAGCTTAGGAAAGCTAAGGCCCAGTTAGAATTAAACTTCGCTGGAGATGTGAAAGATAACAGGAAGGGATTCTATAGGTACACTACAAATGAAAGACAGACTGAGGATAATGCGGGCCCTATCCAGAAGCTCTCAGGAGAAACAGCTACATGGGATTTGGAGAAGGCTGAGGTTCTCAATGACTTCTTTGCCTCGGTCTTCACTGGCAAAGGCTCTGACCAAACCACCCAAGTCTTGGAAGGCAGACGCAGGGACTGTGAGAATGAAGACCCTAGGCCTGCTGTAGGAGAGGATCTGGTTCGAGACAATCTTAAAAACCTGAACGTGCACAAGTCCATGGGTCCTGAGGAAATCCATTCACGGGTCCTGAAGGAGCTGGTGAATGAAGTTGCTAAGCCACTGGCCATCATATTTGAAAAATCATGGCAGTCAGGTGAAGTTCCCAACGACTGCAAAAAGGGAAATATAACCCCCATTTTAAGGAAGGTGACAATGGATGACCCAGGGAATTACAGACCAGTCAGTCTCACCCCTGTGCCTGGCAAAATCTTGGAGCAGATTCTCCTGGAAGGCATGCTAAGGCACATGAAAAACAACAAGGTGCTTGGGGACAGCCAGCATGGCTTCACTAAGGGGAAATCCTGCCTGACCAATTTGGTGGCCTTCTATGATGGGGCTACAGAACTGATGGACAGGGGTAGAGCAGTTGATGTCATCTACCTGGACTTGTGCAAAGCGTTCGACACTGTCCCACACAACATCCTTGTCTCTAAATTGGAGAGACATCAATTTGATGGATGGACCACTTGGTGGATAAAGAACTGGCTGGATGGCCGCACGCAAAGAATTGTGGTCAATGGCTCAACGTCCAGCTGGAGACCAGTAACAAGCGGTGCCCCTCAGGGACTGGTGCTGGGACCGGTCATGTTCACCATCTTTGTTGCTGACATGGACAGTGGGATTGAGTGCGCCCTCAGCAAGTTTGCCGATGACACCAAGCTGTGTGGTTCGGTTGATAGGCTGGAGGGAAGGAATGCCATCCAGAGGGACCTTGACACACTTGTGAGGTGGGCTGATGCCAACCTCATGAAGTTTAACCATGCCAAGTGCAAAGTCCTACACCTGGGTCGGAGCAATCCCAGGCACAGCTACAGGTTGGGCAAAGAAGAGATTCTGAGCAGCCCTGCTGAGAAGGACTTGGGGGTGTTGGTTGATGAGAAAATGAACATGAGCCAGCTTCAGTGTGCACTCGCAGACTAGAAAGCCAACGTATCCTGGGCTGCATCAAAAGGAGCATGACCAGCAGGTCAAAGGAGGTGATCCTGCCCCTCTACTCTGCTCTCGTGAGACCTCACTTGGAGTACTGTGTGCAGTTCTGGTGTCCTCAACATAAAAAGGACATGGAACTGTTGGAACAGTTCCTCCGGAAGAGGGCCATGAGGATGATCAGGGGACTGGAACACCTCCCATATGAAGATAGGCTGAGAAAGTTGGGGCTGCTCAGCCTGGAGAAGACAAGGCTGCGTGAAGACCTCATAGCAGCCTTCCAGTATCTGAAGGGGGGCTATAGGGATGCTGAGGCAATAGGGACTGTAGTGACAGGACAAGGGGTAATGGGTTAAAACTTAAACAGGGGAAGTTTAGGTTAGATATAAGAAAGAAGCTCTTTACTGTAAGGGTGGTGAAGCACTGGAATAGGTTGTCCAGGAAGGTTGTGAAAGCTCGATCCCTGGCACTGTTCAAAGCCAGGCTGGACAGAGCCTTGGATGACATGGTTTAGTGTGAGATGTCCCTGCCCACGGCAAGGGGTTGGTGCTAGATGATCTTAAGATCCTTTCCAACCCTAACTATTCTATGATTCTATGATTCAAAATGCAATTATCTTTTAGACTGCTATGAATACACCCTTAGAGCCATTCTTTAAAAGCTCAGGTTAAGGAGCCCGTATTTATTGGTGTCATTGAGATAACAGCATTTCATTTCCTTTGTTTGTTGTAAGAACTTCCTGTAGCAATTTTATTATCTGACCTAAGTTCATAAATGATTAGCAAAACACAAATTGGCAAGTGTCAATTTAAACACTGCCTGCAGCCCTCGTGCCTTGATTTTTTTAAATAAGACTCTAGAGATGAAACGCTGGCCTCTTTCCTGCAGGGAAGAGCTCCAGCATGCAGTCAAGAGATTGTCAGGAAAAAGGCAACAAGATACTGAATACTAATACTCTTAAGCCAAACAGGAACGGGCACCCAGCTGGAAAATACAGTCATCACTAGAGATTAATGTAACTCCAACCTGCATTAGTTTCCATATGAAACCATTTTTTCAAGCTTTTGCACTAGGTTAACATTTAGCCTTTCTGAACCTGGAGACAGAATTCAACAACATTGGTATCATTGTAAGCACAAAATTATATGCTAGAGGACTTCAGTGAGCCCACTAAGGAGGCATCCACAATGTGGAGTCAGCAAACTGGGCTCTCCTCAATTCTGCATCATTCATTATCTGAGAAGGAAAAACAGTAATTCAGTGCTGTGGTTCTTGGTAGAGCTTACACTATTGCCATTCTGCATCCATCCACCCATATTAGTGTAAGTGTCCTAAATGGCATGTGTTAATGGCAGTGATGCTTCATTTGGTCTATAGACTTCCAGGTGTAGTCCATTCTTCATCCCATGTGTAATGAACAGGCTTTTTACAGTGCACACAATGGTGCACAGCTCTCTTGGAATTTAATTCCCAGAATGTTGAGCCAGAGTGGCATTAAAATTTTTCTGTTTTCATTTCCCTTGTTTACCTTTTGTGTTGCTCACTAAGCCCACACTCAGCTGCCCAACATTTCTGCATGCTCTTATTTCAGATTTGCTGTGAAAGAGAAAAAAGAAACAGCTTCACAGTACTGTAATAACAGAATTTTATTAGAGGGCATGCCATTTTGATCTGTCTATTCCTTGAGGAATTTCCTGTAAATCTTCTATACCTTCTTACTATTTCAAGGGCTAATGTTCTCCTGTCCTTTGCTTACTGTTTATTCTTGATTCCACAAAAAAATCAGCTCTTCAAAACAATTTTCTCAGTGGTAGCTACTGAGGGAGGGATCCCATATGAAGCTTCCATGGAAGATAATGGACATAGTGAGTGCTGGGAGATTTTCAGGAATGCTCTCCTGGAAACACAAAAGCAGTTCATCCCCTTTAAAGACAAGGGAAGTAAGCAGACCAAAAGATCCCCTTGGCTTAACTGTGAGCTTCTGAGTCTGCTCAAAGTCAAGAGAAATATGCCAGAGATGGAAGAGAGAACAATACCCACTGAACACTACATTGACAGGGGGTGCAGAGATGCAGTTAGACAAGTGAAAGCTGAATTCAAATAGAAATTGGCCAGACATCAAAAACAAGTGTCCTGGGTTCTTCACGTATATAAACATCAAGCAGAAACAGAAGGAAAATAATGGTCCTCTATTAAGCAGGAGGTGAATGTCACCAACAACACTGAAAAGGCAAAAGGTTCTCAGCACTTTCTTCACCTCTGCCCTTATCAGCATTGCTGGGCTCCAAGTCCTGGTAACAAAAAGGATGATAAAAGCACAGACCCACTGTCAGTGGAGTTGGTATGTGAACTGTTACAGGAGCTTGACCCCTACAAATCCATCAGCACTGACAATATCCATGCAAGGGTGTTAAGAGCTGGTTCTCTGTAACCCCTGAGAAGTCATGGAGGACAGGGCATGACCCAGAACACTTCTACCTAGGAGGCAGATCTCACTTTCATTTACAAGAAGGGCTCAAAGGAGGATCCAGGAAATTATCAGCCCATCCGTCTTACATCAGTCCCTGGGAATATTACAGAGCAAATCCTCCTGAGGGCTATCTCAAGGCAAATCAAGCACATGATTAGGAAAAGCCAACATGGATTCATCAGGGGCAAATTGTACTTGACAAACCTGACAGCCTTCTATGACAAAGTAATCTGCTAACTGGATATGAGACAAGCAGTGGACATTGTATACCTGGACTGCTGTACTAGAGTGGTACAGTGAAATTAAAAACAGAAAAGAACTGCATTCTTTACTGATGAAGTTTGGCTTCTAAAAGTATAACTTGGTACTTACCTTTTTATCCTGTATTATATGACTGAAGACTTCCTCCTATTTCACATTTTGTATAGTTCTGGAAGAAAAGTGATGTCACAGTGTCATGTGAATGTACATGTTCTGTATCAGATGTTTAAAAGGCAGATTACTGTTGCCATGATCTTAGCTTGAGCATCAACAGCAAATGTTCTAATAAAACCAAACTAAACCTTGGAGAAGATCATGTTTTCAGAGTCTGTGGAGGGTGGGAAGAAAAACCAAAACAACCAAACATTATGTAATGTCAAAGCAAAAAGATACAAAGCCAGACAAAACCCTTCTTGAAAGGGAGCTGTGTAGCAGCCAAACCAAGTCAATAATAAAGAAATGCATATGGCAGTCTGGTGCTAGAAGATTCCCAGCTGGGTCCTCAGTAAATCATCCATGAATTTCCCTTTACCACTGAAAAAGAAAGTAGTGCTAGCAAGATAAGAGCACTAGGAACAGGTGTTATAAAACAACCACCTGACAAATCACAGTTAATTCAAAAAGAAAAATAAATTCTATTATGAAGAAAGCTAGAATATTAAACTGTGATTAACAGACAACAAGGTAACATAAATGATCTAGCTAGAGATGGTGTCATGTTGTTAACTTATCATGGATAGGATTTAATGGCAGCAAAGTAATATTTTTCAAGAAAAGTGTAGTTCTGGCTTTTGTCAAGCAGCAAAGTCGCTGGGTGTATATTTGTGTGGTATGCCCCTGCATAGCACTGTCAGCATTTTTTCAGCATGATAAGATGCATTTCCAGAACTCTTCCTGCTGCTGATGCAAGTATTTTTCCCCCTACAGCTTTCAACATATTACACTAAAACACACATGTAAAAACTTTCCTGCTTCTACGACCTTACCAAAACCCTATTTTGCCCTAAACTTTGCTGCTGGCACTACCTTATCTGTTATACCAGTTCACTGATAATTCAGCCTATTCCACTACTGCCATTCCACACCTCTGATTATCAGTATAGGAGTTTAAGGTTTTGTAGATTTTTCTTTACACACTGTTTATTCACACAAGTCAATTTACATGGACTTACTCTTCAGGGCATCCATTCAACTAAGCTCTGGCGTTCAGACACATGCTGGTTCTCTCTGCTCAAAACCTTTTGTTTCCTCAAAAGGAATCTGATACTATCTAGCCCAGCACTCTCCCTTCCCCCCCCCCCACTGGCCTGTCTATCCATTTAGAGTTTTCTTTGCTGCAAACTTATAAATTAGTAATTTGAATACATTAGTGTTTAATATGGAAAAAAAACCAAAACAAAAACAAAACACCAAGATGCTGGTTTTAAAGAAGTACATCTGATAAGCATGCAGGCTGCTACTGTACCTTTGCTTAGTTTTACGGGGTTGTGAAATTTGTTCCTCATCTGCAAAAATTTAAGAAAGAGGGATGATGAAAGAGTGATGAAGATAAATGCTTTAGAACTTAATGGGTTTGACATTTGTTGAAGTCAAAATAGAATGTGACAGTGCACAAAAGGTAGAATAAAGTCAGAAGCGGACAGAAGCAGTTTGTAATTTAAGAAACAAAGAAATGACTGGGAAAAGATAACAGTGTTGCAAGAGGTACACTAAGAATGACTGGGTTACATTATTTTGCAAAAGAAAGAACAGTGCAGTTTAGATCCCACTGTGAGAGCAGGAAGGCCTTCCTATCTAAACCAGGTTGCACTAGCTATTGGTTGGTACACTTGCAGAAATAATCCAGGAGAACTTCCAAATATGTTAACAGAGAGAACAGTTGGAGAGATGATGGGTTCAACACTTAACTGGAAAAGACCAAAGGTTACCAAACAGACCTATTACAGACAGCAATGAAAAGCATTTTTACTGACGTGTCCACAGGGAAGAGCTCTCACCAAACTGAAAGTTTGAATGAGCCGGTAATATGAACAGAGTGACACTTAAGACAGGGGCATCTCCAGAACGCACTCCAAACCTTGCTGATGAAATTCACATGAAGCGGTTTTGCAGTGATCAGCTTCCCGACAAACCGTAAGTGACAAAAACCATCTGTATGTACTACAACACTGTATTTACACAGCACCTTACACCTGCCTCCTAAACCTTGCAATCTAACTGAGACAAGGGCACCACAAGGCACAGGACAAGAATTCAGGAGTGCAAGAATTATGAAAAAGGATTCTTAATATTTACTTTCTTTTTCACACCTTCTAGGTGCAAGATCCCCACTAAAAGGTGGAAATCATTGAGTGAGGTTTCATTAGAAGGATGGCACCCAAAAGAAATGGTTAATGGGCATGGGTTATTCAGGCATTTCAAATGAAGCAATACCAACAGTCAAAGAGATTATTTATTTCAGTCCCTGAATAATACTTCTTTTGTTCACAAACAGTAACTATGCTCCTCATAACGTGTCCTCACAGATTTTCTCAAGGAAGTATATGCTAGATCAGCTCTCAGACTGATGTTCATGCAATTTACTTATAGTACAAGGTTAATTCTATACTTCCATAGGGCTGTTGTCAGGTTTTTTGATTAAAGTGATAGCAATATGCTTATGATAGGTTTGTCTTTGGATTTCTGCCTGCCTAAGTACTGAAACACTCTCATCCTACAAGACTTCTCCTAAGCTCATTTAACCAAGATTAGCAAGCACCTGAAAATCATTTTTTAAAGGTCTCCAATAAACTGTTACTGTAAAATGGCACTGTTTTTCTTTCAGAATAACTTTTACTCAGAGTAAGATCATTATCCTGGCAGTACTGTGACATGCCTCTAGACCAAGCATCGTTTCCCAGTCCATGCACCTCAGGCTATAAATACTGCAATCACAAGAGATGATGAAATTTTAGAATTCAGAGGTCATGAGACTGTAATGGCATTGACACTACTCAGCATTCAAATGAGGGACTAAATTCCAGAGGGCCCTTTGTCAACTAGATTAAAAAGTACCTTACAGAATACTACCAGCAACAGAGATGTCTCACAGGTTATGAGACAGTTTTACCTTAACTCACTCACTTTTTCCATGGAAAAAATTGGATAGCGAGCTGCTGTCTGGACTGAAAGCTTCGAAGACGAACACACATAACACTCGGTATTTAATGGTTGAAGTCATATCCCCAAATAATGAACTAGGGAACAAAGCCGGTGTTGAAAGACATACCAAAAACTTCATGTCTTGGAAAGACTGAAGTGTATGTAGCTCGCTTGCAAAATCTAAAAATCACTTGGATACCACTGGCAGCAGCATCATGTGCAGACTTTAGTTGAAGGCAGAAGTAATGTAATGCAGACACTCTCAGCAATTTGAGTTTAGAGAATTTACTTTTACTGAGCAGTACTGTGTAATTTCGCAACATAGTTAAATATTTAGAGTAATAGAAGAATTATGTAATTTTTCAACTTAGGGATATGCTTTCATTACTTAATACCATTTTTAATAAGCCACTTGGAGCAGCAATTTAGCATACATTAGCCATTTAAATTTGGAGTCCCCAATTCAGGTTTTAGTACTGTCTTTCTTTATGCACAAACCTTATACATGCTGCCAAAATATTAACATGTAAGCTTCTTCCTTTACTGCACTGGTGTAATATCTGACAAGTCTGACATAGCAGACACTCAATAACCAGCTTTTCACTGGCTTTCCTCCTTAGGAATTTTAGTGGCATCTTTTAGAAAAGGTCAAGTTTTTTTCCTATTAGTTTTACCAGAAAGGATCAGGTTTTCTTATCTGTGACTTCTGTTCTGAACTAAGCAACATATGAACTCATTATTCTTATTTGACATTTATTATCTTCTTAAATACTGTCATACATAATGCCACCACTCCTAGACTCTGATAGAACTCAGTGCTTTTATAGTGCGAGGAGAATGTCAAACAGTTTTCAAGCAGGCTTTTTCTCCATAAAATGTCAGTGAATTCACAGCCCCCCAAATCCCATCTTCAGGCACTCCTGACATTTTTAAGAGTTTTCATTTAACTTTAGCAAGGGAAAGAAAACAGGAACCTGCTTTAAAAAAAAAAAAAAGTCCAGTTATATTTTTCTACACTACTAAAAGACTGACAGTGTAGAACAACCTGAATATTATTTAAGGATGAAGAACGTGTTTTTCAACAGTAATAAGATTAACCATCATAGGGTAAGAGAAAAACAAATTCAAATCTGGGGAAAGATGCTCAGAAAAACTGTCTGAAGACTTAGCATTAGGTTTCAATGAAATAGCTTGAATTTGGCATATAAACAAATCCATCCAATTCGGAATGTACATACAAGAAGGAGCTCCACAGAGGCCAAACCTCACACTGGAGGAAAGTGGAAGTTAAATAAAAAGACCATGGAACTCATGTGATGCGGCAAACACCCACCCTAGGTACAATACACCCATTGCTGTCTCCCAGGAAGCTCGGTTCTCAAGATCAATGACAAAAGTAGATGAACTACACAAAAGTTCAAAGATTTGGATCATCCTGGGGAAGAGTCAACCTGGGTTAAGACTCAAGAAACAAATTTTTCTTCTGAATGTGCTACATTAAAACAGTAAATTAAACAGATCAATAACAGGCAATAATTCAGCTGCGTGCTCCTCAAGACAAATGGAAAGGTACAGAAGTGCTGTGGGACAGTGAACTATGTAACAAAATCCCACCTCATGCAACCATACGAAGCAACCAATGATGACCAGTCCTGCCCAAAGTACAAAACAAGCAAATCTAAATATGAAGTAACAATAAAAGAAATTATGTAGTAAAACAATCTTAATTTCCTAAGTATTGCAGAACAAACATGACCCAAACAGCCACATGAGAGCTTAGAAGGTACCAAAATAGCCCACTTACAACAGTTTAAGGGTCAACAGCTTTTGTACTTTGCATGTAACAAAAACTGTTACTATGCATAAACAGGATTCAATAGGAGACATAAATATTAAACTAGATGTTCTCAATGCAATCTGAGCTAAAAGTGACCATATATCAGTCCAGAAAGATCTGGCAGCTACAATTCTTCAGAATTTGAGGAAAAACAGAGTGGAACAAAAGCCATATATAATGTTGTTTTACATAAAACAGGGACTCATACTGCCAGTTTTACTGAAGAGAATGCTTATCACAAGATGGCTGAATAAATTTGAGAATCATAGAATAATTAGGGTTAGAAAGGAGCTTAAGATCATCTAGTTCCAACCCCCCTGCCATGGTGTCATAGGACACTTGCTATATTAAGGTAAAGCATTAAGGCCAAGCACTTTATAGACTTCAGGTAAAGACATTAGCATAAAAGAAAATTTTATTCTAAGTTTCCAAGATCATTATTTCTAAATAGAATATGCTAGAAGGCATACATGAACATAACCACAATGACAGATTACAGAACATTCATTGAAATTTATCAACCTAATATCTGCATTGAGGGAAACATTAAGGCTTTTAGCCCATGTCAAAAGTAAAGTCAAACGGAAAAACACCCTTACTGTTGTCACATAAAAAAAAAAAAATCATCTCTCTGGAATATCATGGACAAAATTATGATTTTGTTGACTGGGGGGGAGGGGAGGAGAGGAGAGGAGAGAAAGGGGCAGAAGAAATTGAACCATAAAGATGCAAGAACTTTGTTTTTTTTCTAGACTACTGTTCTCCCTTTCCTGAAATAACCTAAGGAGAAGATGCTATTATGCATAGTATAATATGCTCCATATCAATTGTTTTAGTTTTTTAATCTGCTGTATCTGACATGGAATATTCTGTAGTAAGTTGTTGTTCAGTCATTTTATAGAGAAATATGGCTTAAGATAGATCTCAGACAATAACCCTTACAGTGGAGAAAAAAAAAAATTAAATAATATTAAAAAAATGGCCTCTTAAAATGGTTCTGAAGTTCAATTCTGATCCCCAGTCAAAAGTGTTAAAGAATGAGACAAACAATGAAGAAAGCACCACCAAAAAAAAAAAAAAAAAGAAAAAAATTTTTAGTAGTAAGGCTCACACTGCCAGAAACTAATGCAGGAATCCATCCCCCAGGATTTTAATTTATATGAGGAAATTAAAGTGAACAAACACCACAATATGATTCTGAGTGCTACATGTGGTCAAAATTTCATTTAAGTCAAACTTAAGTCAAACAAAGTCAAGCTCAAGCTCTTGTCTTCATCCAGCTCAATGCTGGGACAGACTACAACACACAGCATCACTTCTCCTACACCAAACCCTTGTTTTCTTGAGAAACAAACAAGAACATGTGAAAGGGAGGAGAGTAGCACTATACTCCTGTTATGGATGGGAACACAGCTGAGAGTTCATTCCCACTAATGACAGAGACATAAAGTAAATGTTTTTGTCTAACTGTATTCAGTAGAGTAGTATATATGTTTATGCTCATTGTGACTGTTAGTCAGAAAGAGGCAGGAAAACACAGATGCGCAGCTGTCCATACTTGGCCACACCAGGGCAGCTGGCCAACATTCTCAGTGCAGACAACAGGGAGATCGTAAGAAACTGCAGGGCCCCACGAGTAAATAATTGCAGATCTGACATAAAGCCGATTGTTTTTCCAAGGGTATAAAAGCAGAATCCTCTTGTAGCCGAATCTGAAGCCTCACCTATGGGTGGACAGACCACAGTAGGAACTTTCCCTATTACTGGAGACTCCCGGCATCGGCTGCAACAGGTCTTCCCAGCTTGAAGTGTGGGCCTGTATGATGATTCAGTGGTAATTGGTGATGTATTTCTTTTTAATCTCTGTTCTCTCTATGCAGTAATAATTTGATGCATTGCTAATTTTCCTCTGTACTCCCTATATATAGATCTCTGATCCGCTTCACTGCGCTTGTTTGCTATATGTATACATAGATATATATACACCTGATCTGTGTTACTGTGCTTGTTTGCTTTAATGTGTTTATTTGCTTTAGTATGCTTGTTTAATAACCAGCACATATTAAACAGCTAGCATGTGGACATTTTGTAGCATACCCTGCCTGTTTGTTAGCAGATTTCCAAAAGGTAGACTGACCTACACAACCAGGGGAAGTAAGACTGCAGGGCTTTCACTGGTATACACCTGCCTCATGAAATACAAGCAGCACACATCTACACATCATTGCTAGCAACAGGAAGAAAAACATTTTACCTTAAATTTCAGTTAGATGACACACTTCAACACTTCATGTTTCTGACATCCAGAGTAGAATCTACTAAGCAATCAGGGGGTGGGGAGAATAATCTTATTGTATCTTTTCCTAATTTTCATTCTACTACTTGGTTTTAAACCAGTGAATGAACCTGAATTACCATTTAATGAGTACTACAGCAAGTACTAGTGCTAGACAGAAAAGCTTTACAATAAATTGTACCACAGCCTTGCAATGCATCATGAAATGTGTATATATTTTTTTATAATTACATAAGATGAGAAAATTAATGCCAATTTAAGCTTAAATGACTCAATTAGAATCATTCCAGTTGTTTTCTTTCACCATGCAAGCCAGTAAAATACAAAAACTGATATGCAAAACAATCTTACCTTGAAATTGCCACTCAAGATCCCTTTTTTAATTCATTGCTTCATGCAATCTTTTTATGATTTGCAGTTTGAAGCTGTTTTTTATCACCTTTAAATTATTAATTTTTTTTGCAGTTTACCGATAGCACAAAAATTTATTTTTAAGACAAAGGACAGTTTGCTGCTTGGGAATTGGTGCTCACATCACTGAAGATTGCTGCTCACATCACTGAAGACTGCCGCTCTCTCATCTGCTGCAGATGCCACAGCTGAACACCTTCTCAGTAGAATCTCAGCATATCTAACCTTTCTTTTGTGAAACCCCAGAAGACTGGACAAAACACCATCATCTCACCCTGAGAACTTAGGTTATTCTAGGTGTGGTAATACACACTTTGAACCATATTTCTGTTGGAAGATGAATTATATTTAATATAGGGATACATCAGAATGTTTGGAAATTCCAGCACCTGAGTTAAGTCTATCTCTATGGATGCAAGACATACAGCAGTCACTAGCTCTGTAACAGTCTGCCTTGAAGTATCCATCACCTCAAGAATACCATCATCTTTTCAAAGCAGCCTTAGCAGTGCTACACTGAATTATCCACGCGCTGGGGCAGACACAGGGTCATGGCCTAAAACATGAGAAATCAACCAACAGAAGTAAAGATTCTTCCATAAGATAGTGCACTATTTTACGGCTACTGTATTATATGCACAACTGTTTTGGGGTAGAAAAAAATATGCATACACCCAGTAACTACTCATCTGTGTGCATGGACAAGGAGAACATGTAGCAAGTGAAGTATACCACTTTGATCAAAATTATGCACTTTAAAGAAGATATAAAGTATCCAATTTAATTTCCATTCTGGTATCTTCCATGTGCTCTGCTTCGTCTTTCCGAGTTCCCCCTTCCAACCAGGTTTCCCCTCTTCTAAACATACGCTATCCAGTTACTTGACATTTCCCCCACCATAATGCATTCTACTCAACATTTCTGACATCCTTCTCCAGTAAAGCTGCCACCTTTACTTCCAGCTCAAGTCTCCTGTGAAATAAAATCAGATCACTTCCTTCTCTTCACACTACTTCTGAGGATAGGAGAAGAGTGTAAAACAGCATGAAAGTGGCTGAGGCTGTGAAGTTTACTAATTATAGCAGCTGCTTAGAGAAAGGCTGAGGGAGGCATCAGTTACAAGGGGAAGGCAATGCAAAGGAACAACCTGGAAAAGCAGCACTGAAATAGCAGAACGTGGACAGCCTCTCTCATCTGTAATAAGACCACTGATATAAATGAATAAAAGTCCAAGTTCAAAGCTCACAGCACTAGAACTCAGAGTCTGAAGGCTCTACTACAAAAGCAAAGCCAGAAACTCCATATTTATCACTTCAATCTGTTCACTACAAGAAGATCTCCATTGCTGTTTAGTATAAAATGGGTAGCATTATAGATAATAGATGATTGTGTTTAATTACTGCATAATTTAATATATACAGTAGACATGTACAGTATGGTGTCTCTGAGCACATAAAACAGAAAAGTATCAAAATCATATAACTGTTCACAAAAGCTTTTCGGGAACAGTTGATCTTGATTTAGATTTTTCTTAAGTAACAGCATTTTCAAATGCTTATTAGCAGCTACTTTTATCTAGCCACTTTAACTAAATAAGGGTTCATTAAAAGCTTCCAGAAGTCCTTAGGTTCAATATTTCAAGCTTTCATCAGTTTTAGACCTAAACAGAACATTTTACACCTGTTAATCCAGAATTTAATTCTTCCCTTCGTTAATATTATCTGAATCATTTTCTGTCTCTTATAATCTTTCACTTTTTTTTCCTCTCCTTTTTCCACCCTTCCTGCATTTTCTGTAACTTTTCCCCTAGTTGTCATTCTCTCCATTCTAGTTTTACATCGTCTATAAAAAAAAAAATTAAGGGCTCTGAGAAGAGACAGAGGTGAACTGTCAAGAGCTGGAAAGTTGGTATTGGCATCTGATCATATAAAACAAACAAAAAAAAAAAAAAGAAAGAACAAAACATTATCTCAGTCTTTGTAGCAGTGGGAAAAAGTCTTCTTTTCTCCCTTGCACCTGATGTATAATTCCTGATTGTTCATACACTGCGGGGCAGTGTCCTGGGTTCAGCAGTAGCAGTCATTTTTCTCCTTCTTAGTAGCTAGTGCAGTGCTGTGTTTTTGACTTTCAGCCTGGGAACAGTGCTGATAACATCAATGTTTTTAGTTGTTGCTCAGTAACGTTCACTCTGACCAAGGACTTTCTGAGTCTCATGCTCTGCCAGCAAGGAGGGGAAGCTGGGAGGAAGCAGAGACAGGACACCTGACCCAAACTAGCCAAAGAGGTATTCCATACCACAGCATGTCATGCCCAGTATATAAACTGGGGGCAGTTCCCTGGAAGGGCTAGATCACTGCTCAGGTTGGGCTGGGTATCAGTCAGCAGGTGGTGAGCAGTTGTATTCTCTTCCCTTGTTATTTCCCTTATCATTATTACTATTGGTGGTAGCAGCAGTGGTTTGTGTTATGCCTTAGTTACTAGACTGTTCTTATCTCAACCCATGGGAGTTACATTCTTTTGATTCTCCTCCCCATCCCTCTGGGAGGGGGGGGAGGAACAGAGGGAGGAGTGAGCAGCTGCGTGGTACTGTGTTGCTGGCTGGGCTTAAACCACGACAGGCAGCAAGATTATTTTCATGATGAACAGATGGTTTGTGTATTCTAACAAGCTGGTTCTGTAGGAACACCTTTTTGTCATGCACAACCCAACATAAACTATTACATATTCAGGTTACCTCACAGTTTAGTCTTCCAGAATAAAAGAAGAGTAACAAAATCAGTAATGTGAGCACCTGTTTTCCCACATTCCCTGGTGACTTATGGATCCCTTTCTTTTTCTACTAATCACTAAAGCATTTGTTACAGGATTTTGCACAACCTGATCCATTCGTGTTTACACTGAATCATTTGCAGTAAGCAAAGAACAAACCAACCATCCCAGTAACAGCAGCAATGCAGCATCTGGAAGACCCCTACCGAACAAAATAGAATTAGAACAAGTTAGAGGACATTCTGCAATAGTGTATTTACAGAGACAGAACAAAGATATTGTTAAATAGGAATGTGTAGGAACTGGAAAAAACCGTCCACATAATATAAGAATTAAGCATGGCAGCTTACCCATCTGTGGCTTTTAAGAATAACAATAAATGGATATAGATGAAGATAAATATAAGAATATATGAGTATATAAGAACTTCTAGATTTTACAATGGGCTAAAGTAAAGCCCACTACTTTGCATACAAGTATTAGTGAAATAAATGCAAGTATGTATCTGTGAGAAAGCCACATCTATTAGATACCTCTCCAGTCCTATGGATACACCAGGCTAATAACTACCATTTACCAAAATTAGCTCTTGATTTTCCTGCTGAACTGAACACAGGGAGGGAGAAAGGTCTCTTGGAATTCTCCTTCACTTCATCATTCTTTAATTTACCTTTCAAACTTCAAAGACAGTAAATCACTTCAGAGTTTGGTGATGCTCATGTCAGTAGAACTGGGGAAAAATCAATTTAAGTTGCAAATTGGAAAGTCAGGGAGCCAGCTTCATAGCTGCAGCAAATTAGCACAGTCCTAAGTATTTAGGAAAAATAGTGTCTCACTCCCCAGCTGAACTCATGTTCTGACCCCAGAGGATATGTGGCCCAACCCCCGAAGACACCAAGTTCTTACTGCAATCTCAAAAAAGAAAAAAATGGAAGAAACTAATCTGCTTAAAAATACTCGGAAAAATCATGCCTACATTACAGCAAATACAGAGCATAAAAATTTACACAATGAAAGACAAGAAGGTAACTCTCAATTTTTCCACAAGCCATTTTCAAAACATACGCACACAGTCTTCGATTTCATAGCAAGTTCTTTAACTTCAAGCGTTTGAAAGACAGCTTTGAAACATACACTCGAATCCTAGGGAACATTAAACTAGGGGTACATGCAAAGAGAGGATTTGTTTTTCTCCAGTGATCACACCTCCCAGGAAAACTATTTTTTCTCCAATTTGTAATGCTGCTCTTTGTAAGTTACGGATTATGAGCCAGGGGAGTTGATCCCTCCTTTTGTTTTTTGCTGAAGACTGCCTTCACCAGTTAGCAAATCTAAACTGCTTCTATTATCAAAGTAGTAGAATTATTTTCCTTCCAGATCCAAAGCAGAGGCAAGAAGGAGGAATGAAGATTTTTAATGTATCTCTTACAGACCAGCATGAAGCATTACTTCTCCCAATAGCTACATCAATTCCCAAAATACAAAGTATTTTATAAATCAAAAGCTTCTGAGGTTTACATCTTTTGGTGCAACCTTTACAAGAAACAGAAGCTAGAGCATCTGATGAACACTTCAGCGCATGCAGAGAAATTCAAAGGCAGCAGTGACCTGCCCTGTGTCTTTCAGGCTTTGGATCATGCTAGCCCAAGAACAAACAGGAGTACCCATTTCCAGCTGAGTGTTTGAAGTTTTAAAGATGTCTTTGGTTACAGCACATGCAGCCATCAAAACTTTGTATTACATTATTTAAACGTGGATGATCTTCAACATCACAATATTAACTATTATAATTTCATTTGATAATTTTTTTAGTATTCAAATTGAAATATTCCATTTTAACAGCAAAACTTGTAAAAATCAGGAAGAGGAATAAGTTATTCCATGAGGTTTGTGGGGGTTGAGTAGAGTTATTAATTTGCTGAAAGCCTTAGTTAACTTTTCTTCATAGTTTTTATTAGTTCTAGTCCTTTTTAGGATTAGGAAATAGCTGTACTCATTTCCAGCAGGATTCTAATTAAAATATAACACGATTTATGGAGGACTGTAATAACCAGGATTATTTTGGCCTGCAAATTTAAAAAGAATGATTTTTTATTAAAAGTAGTAATAGTACACGTTTCTTACAAAATACTTTTCACTTAGATATCTCAAAGATTAGAATGAAATTCAGCATTAGTCTACATCTTAAAGATAGAAGTTTTAGAATTTACTCACTGAAGGTATATTGTACAAGGAAGAAACAGATCAAAACTCCATATACTAAGCACCTTAAACCTTTACCAGAGTATCACCATTTTCCATTTCTGTGGTCAGACTGCAGAGTCCTTATTTGTTTATACAGCCAGAGACTGCACTGTAGCATCATTAAAGTTCCCTAATTTACTTACTTCATTTTAAAAATTCTCTGCTTCCTTACTTATTCTGATAGGGGGCAATGATATTCCTAACCCTGTGCTACAATATACATCCAAGAAATGAAAAATGCAACATGAAGAAAAGATGAATACACACCTTCACTTTTTTTTTTAATTATGCATGCTTTATTAACACCTCAAATTCTTGAGGGAAAACACCTATTTATACTCAAAAGTTTTTAAAAGAAAAAATGTGCATTTGAGATCAGCCATGACCATTTTTCCTTCAAATTCAGCAGTCTGTTGAAGAAATGAGATTTAAACTAAAACAGTTGTTTGGTTGTTTTTGAAAAGGCACTCTTACCCTGAACCAAAGTGCCAGGTAACTGCAGTGACCCTGCAGGTCAAGAAAACACTTTTTCATCTAGGCAGAATGTTTAGCCTACATAACAGCTGCAAGGCACAGCCTGTGATATGTTCCTATTTTAATAAAACTTGGAGAGGAACTACCAAACAACAGCTATATTGTTGTGTTCTAAAACAAGACCCAACACATCTCATACTTCGAGTTTGAAACCTGTGTCCCGAGATGTCATGGAGGAACCATTTTGCTCTTATGGTATTGCTTTGGTGAGCTAGGTGGATATTCAGCCTTTCCTGACTTACCCACTGGTCACTACTGATCATACCAAATTTTATAGACTATTCAATAGCCCAGCATGCTAGAGAAAATCTGGTTATCAGACAATATATACTGTCTGCATATTGCTTAAAGGAGAAGAACCATGCATTCGATGCACAAAACTGGATGTATCTGTTAGGCCAGACTAGCCCTTTCCCAGAAGGTGCTAAGAAATGAAGTTCTATTTTGGCATATGGAGCCCAATCATGCCACCTCCTGGTTAGAAATGGCCACTCTATTCCACACAATACACAGGTGTTCAGTGCTGGGGAAGCTAACGGTTGAGATTTTCTACTCAGCTACCCGCCTTTTATATATGTATATGCATACATACATATATATGTTTGTAACAGCTGGCAGATTACCCTCCAACAGCTTTTGATACATATTCTTTGATATGTTTTATATATATATTTTTTTTTTTTGAGGCATAAGGGAAGAGATGGATGATTACAGTATGTGTTCCCTGAACTAACACACTAAGGAGATTAAGAATGAAAGAAATTTACTAAAGTAATTCCCAGAACAAATAGAAAACACTTCTCCTTCCAAGAAAATATTCATGATGCCAAAAAAGAGCACACTGTTGATGAGGCCATGGCTATACAGATAAGCCTCTGCAAATGGCCTTTGACTTTCCCTTTAACAGTAGGTACTAAATTCTACTATTTGCACTGAATTGTGTCGTAAGCAGGCTCCACAGATTCAAATAATAGCACCATTTAAAGAGTGAACCACACAAGAGTATCAGAATCTAACCTTCAGTTAATGCATTTATATTATTCCCTCTTTGCAAGAGAATTTACTGTTTCAAAGTACCTGTTTTCTAAGATCACAGATCAAATGGTCCTAAGGTGCTTCAGATGTCTGAAAGGGTTTTATTTTTCTTTTTAATCTCTTTCTTTTTTCCTGCTCTTAAGCAAGCCCACCTTTTATGACTAACAACTTAGGGTCATAACATTTACAAAGGCTGCTTTGTTATATTCATTCTAACATTTCATAGCACTATTATAGTAATATTTTATAGTATTTTGTTTTCCCTAAATCTGTTTATCACCTGGGATCCATCTGCATCACATTCTGCAAAGCATAAAGCACTTCCTAAGATTATGAACACATACCATGTTGTCACAGCATGATGTATCAAAAAAAAAAACAAAACACTTTAGAAAAACAACTTAAAAATCAAAATTCTGTTCTAAAGCCTGCAGTATATTCTCCTGATTTTCATGATTACAGAGATATTAGCCACATCAGTCAATATATTATATTTGTGTAAGGTGTAAGGATTGCCTGATAGCACGCTAATGGCAACAGGAGATTCCCATTAGCTTTAGTGAGCTTTCAACCGAGTTTGTAATGCACATCACTGCATTACAGAAATTTTAAGTACCTTGTATTCATCTAGAGCTTGCACGGATATTACTCCTTTTTTATTGAAAAGGATTCAAATGACAGATACATAAACCTAGTTTCTATTGAAACCAAGGTATCTAAAATACATGCTCTAAACATGAGTGTATTTCCCAAGTCAGTCTTCCAGTTATTTACACTGCATTCCTTGGGACAGCAAAGTACACAATGATTAATACAAACTATTTTGTGAACACGGATTTCTTCTCACCTTATATAAACATCAGGAAAAAAGAAACCATAAGCAGAAAACTGACTGCTCACAGATTAATATCTAATGTATTAGTTTGTGCTGTCTAATCAATTTTGCAAGTATATTCTGTCACGTAGTTTTCAATGGAAAATTTTATAAAAATTAAAAAGTAGCAGAGGCCTGACTTTAGCAGGACACAGGCTTGACCAACAGTTTTCACATCTTGGGCCAAGGATGACTGTCATATTCCAAATTGCCAAGACAAATAATTTTCATATAGCAATCTTATTATTGCCAGGTTTTAATAGAAACATACACTTATTAACTAAATCTGCCTTCTTATATGAAAAACAAATAAATCTCTAGAAATCCAAAGAAATCCAAAACCCACATAAGCCAACATGTTAGTTGAAATCCTGAACATGAAACAAAATGAATTTGCATTACATCAACAGTTTTCAGACTAGAACATTTATTGCATGCTTGTATGAAAGACTGTACTAATGCTTATTGAGTGTACAGGCTAAGTAATTATATACATTTTGAATAATCATGTTCTGTCCTACAAGGAGCTTTATGACACTGAGCTGTACGAGTCTAATTGACACGACTGGAGGTTTAACAAACTCGTGCTATGCCACGTGGAATAATCTAGGGACTTAAGATAAAAGTTAAAGGCCTGATTCTTAATTGCCTTCCAAATGCCAAAATGAAAGTATGAGGTCAATTGTACTGTCATTACATAGAGAAATTAGCTACCTCATTACCCAAGTAATGCTGATATTTCCACGGGGAGAGCTGATCTTACTTTGGCCAGCTCTTCATGTTTATATTACAAAATGCGGACCTAGCTTTAATAACATAGTATGTAAGACAGTCCAAAGCCACACACATATACAGACGTACATAAAATTTTGTTTGCTCCAGAAGTATATAGACAATTAGCTGACACTTTAACTTTTTAAAAATAACACTGATATAAAACAAGTTTTGAACTCCCAAACAGTTCTAGCTGGTTGTAGCTTTCTATGTCATCTACACCTTCACTACTGAAGTCACACATTTATATTTATATTCATAATCATAGACACCTAACGCAAACTGATATTTACATAGATGCAAAAATAACACACATAAGCAGTTCATTAGTTACCATGGTAAGAAGTAGCTCTAGAATGGAGAACCTCTCAGTTGTCACTGGAACTTTAGAGCTTGCTGTGGCATAAACACAAATACAAAAAGTCCTGCTCAACAAGTTCTTCACTTCTGGTATTTTTCATCTGATCAAGCCTTATCTGACATCATGCATTGATCAGAATATCGCCTGGCTAGAAGCAATACAATTTTACCTAAGAAAATAACTATCTGTAACCAGTTTATAGGAAAATCATTTACAATTATCCATGGAACAGTGTAATCCTTCCAGTGACTGTAAAGTCTGGTGCACAAAATAGTTCAGTTAATACAGAAAAGCTCTCTGCATGTTCTTTAGAGTTCTGCTACGTATTAGAACAGGTCTTTTGTTTTCATTGCCGATTAGATTATACTATAACAATAGTATAATATTCTAATATATGATGTGAGTGTCGCTACCCATGGCAGGGGGCTTGGAACTTAGATGTCCAACACAAACCATTTTATGATTCTATGACTTCAGTAGATTTTCCATTTCTAGTAGTGTAATAATCATGTAGGAAACACTTCTGTATGAAACAGGTAATGACCCAAGGGGAAATAAAATATCTTCCAATTAAGGCACTATATTAATCATTTAATTACTGGGTTAATTTTCAGAATCCAGCACAGGTTCCCCTCAATGATTTTTTTTTTTTAAGAGAAATTCTTTGTTTATGGGTTTACACTCTGTATCTAAGATGGTACTAGCAAGTCTTAGATACACATTCCTTATCTTTCTTTGTGTTGCTTGGCAAGTACACAAAATCTCTGCCACAGAAAACGTCCCTTTTCTGTGGGTTTCACCACACAACACACCATGCAGGCTCTAACCCAAATAATGGCTAAAGTAAATAATTTCTATTGATCCCTCAGTGGTGAGGGGTAAATAGCTACCAATTCAAGCATGTACCTGACACAGGTCAGCTTGTAGGACATAGACTATTATATTACAAACATATTTTAAAGGTAACAAATTACTTAAGTACACCAAAACACACAAGAAAAAAGAATAAATCAAGCAAATAACAAAAAACAGCGACAAGATGGGGTCATATCTTTATGAAAAAAATACAGTATCATAAACTGAAACATATTTCTGGAATGCCTATCACTTGTGTGCCCATCTGCAGCTTTAGACAGCAGCATGTCTCTTCTCAACCTCAGGTTCTAGCAACACACATGAAAAATCACAGCACTTTCAAGTCAGCATGAATGCCTGAGGCTTTCGACTCTGAAGCAGAAACCTTCAAATCCACACTTAGGCATTTTATACAAAACCTACTGCCAATCAAGAAAGCTTAGTATACCAGAAAAATAACACCTGGCTGCTATTTTTATATATGTAGTTGAGCGTACATTGCATTTTAAAGAAAAGAAATCCAGAGTAGGGAAATAATGCTTTGTCTCAGACATATGCCAGAAATACAACATTACGGAGGTCCTTGCACCACAGACCCATGTTCTTTGGGCATTCAGAAAGAAAAATAAATCTGCCAGTTCTATACATTTCCCTTCTATTTATATCCAGCAGCAATGAGTACATTAATTCTTGTTTCCTTAAAGTAGCTATACTCTTAACTTGATGAAACTGTTTTAATAGCCATCATATATTAGGCTCCAAAATGAATCTCTAGAAAGCTTGACAGATGGTGTTTTGAAAGATAATGCCAGGTATCTGGTGTGAATCCGACATTAGCATTCCCTACAGCCAACTCACCTTCATCTTTTAAAAATCCACTAGAACACATGCAGTCCTCCCTATACTAAGAAGGAATGAGAAAACTAATCACTTATTCGATCTCAGCTGTCCAAAATACAATTTACAAACAGACTTGATCCCTAGAAACACCCATTTTATTCTCTGTTTTTAACTTTACTTTGCACACTTTCGATTTTGTCCTTCATGTATTTTCCTCCTTCCTCATGCATACAAGCACACACTCTCAGTAGATACCTCCCCCCTCTGGGAAAAGACCGAACTGCAAGGTGCAAAAAATACATCCCTCCAATAAGGACTTTCTTTGTCATATGTTTATTAGAAAAACAACTGTGAAAAGTAGCGTGGCTGACCCTTCGGCAGCAAGGTAGCTATGGCAAAAGTGTGCTAAATGTGTCGGTATTCATACTGAATCTCCAAGCTATAAAACAGAAGCACTCAAACAAAACCTGGACTCAGTATCTTCATTCACAGTCAACAGTAATTACATAGACTGATGACAAGACACAGACAATTACTGCTGCCAGTCCAAGTTTTAATCCATTACGATTTTCCTTAAGATATAACAGAACTTTGGAAATTATTCACCACCTCTGAATGTGCATTTAATTTGTGACTTTGTCAAGGGCCTAACCATTTCTTTGCGTTAGCTTCCATCAAGTGTTTGATAGGTTGTCCTCATTTATGTGCTGTTCTTTAATACTTTTTTTACATTAGTTTCCAAGTTTAACAAGGATTCTTGAAGTTACTATTATATACCTCAGAAGAAACAGAAGTATAAACAGAAATTACTGGGTTACACTTCTGCAGGAATTTAAATGCTGTACCACAAGGCCTGCACTTAGTAACTATGTTGAGTAGACACAAAAAGATAACTAAATGATAAACTTTTTTCAAGAATCTCCAGTAGAACTAGCTCACATAAAGCAAGGAAAGCAGAGTAAATTAAGATGAACAAAAAATGTTACAAGCAGCAAATTCTGGATCCTCATACGATGCCAAGAGAAAGTGCTCAGTGTCCTGGATGAAACAGTGTCATGAAATTGATAAGCCATATCCAATCAATGCTTGACATTGCGCAGTCAACTAGAACAGTGTCCCATTAACGGCACAATAGCATTACCATGTAGACCGTATTACTTCAGCATGGGAAAGAAGAAATAATGAGTTTAATGAGAAAACAGCGTCTGCCTTTGTCCAAATAAGACCGTGAAGTACGGAAGCCCTTCCCGCAGCGGGCAGCCAAGCACAGCGGAGGCGGTGCACCACCACCGAGCAGCCAGAGCAGCCCGCTTCCCAAAGCGAGGAGCAGAGGCACACGCTCGCTGCCAGCTGAGGCGGCCACAGCAGAGCCCCGTCTGACGGGCTCCCCCAACAAGAAGCCCGGCGCAGCGTCCGGGACCACACAAGCCCCACGAACTGCCGCTGTCCGGCCGCGGGCAGCTCCGCGACCTCGCCTCGCCTCGTCCACGCGTGACCAGGTCCCCGCTCGCGGGCCCGTCTCAGCGCCGAGACTAGGGGGAGCGGGGCCGCGCCGCCCGGCCCGACGCCAGCACGGACACACGAGTTCCTAAGCTGGCGCCCAGCCACGGCTGCCGTGCGCCGACACGAAGAGTGGCCCGCGCCCCGCACCGGGGTAGAGGCGGGGCGGCGGCGGCCGCTGGGCCCCTGCGAGCGGAGCCTTACCGTCTGCCAGGAGGCGCATCGCGTGAACAAAGGAGGGATCCAGGCTGTCCTTCTCGGCCATCAGCTCGGGCAGGTACTTCTCCTGCTCCATCGCCTCGCGGCCGCGGCGCCTGGACACGCCGGGCCGGGCTGCGCGGCCGCCGGCTCGCTGCGCGCCTCCGGTCGGCTCCTCGTCGCCCGCCCTGCTCGTCTCGCCGCTCGCAGGTGCACCGCCCGCCCGCCCGCCCGCCCGCCCGCCCGCCCGCCACTCCCGCGGCGGAGCGCTGCCCTCAGCGGCGCCGCCTCCGCCTTCCCCTCGCGCCGCGCGGAGCGGGTGGGGGCGGGGAGGGCCGTGCGCGAATCAGTGCCTGCCGCTGACCGCGAGCCTTACTCCGCCTTTACACCCCCGCCTCCCGCCGCTGAGAGACCCTCACCCGCCTTAACTAAGGAGGCGGGGCCACGAGCACCACGCCCTCCGGGCGCTCCCATTGGTAGCTGCGCCCCGGCAGGCGGGGGCTCACACGGGGGACTCCCTGCGCCATAGGCTGTCGGCAGGCGGGCCGCCCCGTGGCGGTAGGTGCGGGGCTGGAGTGCGTTAAGGGTAGTGCGTGTGCGTGTGCGTGTGCGTGTGCGTGTGCGTGTGCGTGTGTGTGTGTGTGTGTGTGTACCCACCTGCGTGCGGCTCAGCGCCGGTGCGCCTCTGCCTGGCGGTGGCGGGGTGCGCTCCCGCGGCGTGCGGTCTCGGGTGTGCAGGTGTGACTGTGTCTGCCTCTGTGTGTGCGACTGTGCTCGTGGGAGACCGAGCGCGCGTGTCCCGGGACACGTGAAAGTGCGTGCGGCGGGGTGTGCCGTGCCGTGCCGTGGCGCGATGTTTGGGTGTTGCGGCTGCGCGTGGGTTCGTGCTCCTGCGCAGTCTCGCGCGTGTGTGAGCGCGCGCCTCGGCCCGCGCACGCCCGCTGATTCTTGCGTGGGCCTTGGTGCCCACGCTGCGCGCGTGTTGTGTCGGCGGCTCGACACCCGGTGCGCGTGCCGGGAGGCGCGCAGTGCACTCCCCTTGTGGCGCCGTGTCTGCAGCTGCGTGCGCGGGACCCCCACCCGGCCGCCCAGCACCTCCCAGCTGCTGGGCGCTGTCCGCGGTGCTGAAGCCGCGGGCGGGGCCGGAGCGGAGGTGCTGCCCGCTGCTGCTCTCTGCTCCCCGCTACCCTCCCTCCCCGCGGCCCCCGGGAAGCTCGGAGCGCCCTCCCCGAGCTCCGCCGCTCTCCTCCGCTCGCCAGCTCTCCGGTAACGGAGTACCGCCCCGGTGCTCGAGCTGCCAGACGGCGTCTCCGCCGAGGGTGTAATCAGATCATCAGCGATAGGGCACGGCGGCTTCAACAGCGCCCCAAACGGAACGTGTCCGCTTACGGCTGCTGCCTGGTGCCCCGCGGTCCTGAAGGGAAAGGGCGATCGCCGCCGGAGAACGCCGTTCTGCCCTCTCAGGCAGGAGTAGCTCTCTGCAGCCCCCGCGGCCCCACATCACGGAATTAAAGCTACTGTGCAATTAGAGTGTGTACACTTGAAGTAAATAAAATTGATTTTATTTAGAATTTAGCTTGTGGTATACATTTACTATAGTTTGTATTTATCCAGGATTTCCCCCAGACAATTTAGTAACCTAGTTTGATTTTGAGGGTAAACAAAAGTTGCTTAACTCATCTTAAGCTGTTAAAACTTCATTTGTAGGACCTCAAGAGCAAACAGTCAACCACACAACATGGTGTGTTATGTATAATCCCCATGTGAAATTCTTTCTTTGTACTAACCACTACGACTGCTAACTTAATATTTATTCTAATGAAACAAATGGTTGCTGGAATAATAAACTTGTAAGTCACCTGCTATTATTCATCTCAAGATTTATTCTTTTTTTTTGTGGTGGTGTTTGTATAATTTTTTGTAATTTTTTTCTTGGCAGAGAATGAAAGAACAAAGAAAGGTAAAAATCAAGACAGAAACTCTGTAAGGACATCCACAGGTTTTGAAGACATTGCACAGCCATTGCATAAATATTTGGTCTGTGATGTTTTCAAAATCCTAAGATATATGCAGGCAACCTTTACACAATTTCCACTCAGCATGAAGATAATTGAGAGACTAGATGGGTTTACAAGAATATGTAGAGAATGTCACTGACCAATGTGTTATTGTATAGGATTTCCAGGGGCAGAGAATAAAATACCTGAGAACTAAGTTCCCTGCTGAGAAAGAGTAGCAGCAGGAGAGCAGTTGATTTCAGCAAACCTGTGAAACGCTTAAGAAGCAGAGAAGACTGATAGCAAAATTGAAAGGCTTACCTGGCACTCAGCTTTTACTACAAATTGGGTATGGGGATAAAGGGAAGACATAAGTCCTCCTAAAAAAAAAAAAAAAACAAACAGAAAAAAAACTAAAATAAAGCAAATAGAAGGATAGAACTAAGATATTTTATTAATAATTTACCCTGATTCATTTTACTGCATGAATAACGTTTTTTCTTTCCCGTTTAACACTGTAACAAGAAATGGCACACTGTTTGCAACACAGCTCAGGAGTGTCTTGCTTGAGAGATCACCTCTGTCTTCAGATCATACTTCTATGGCTCTGTTCGTTACAGTAAGCCAGGCTAGTGCCCCTTCATTCAAAAAGAGAGAAGAATGGTTATTGATAGGTGTATTCTCGTAAAGTACCTTCAAGATGAATCTGAGCCATCCTCACTCAAAAGCAATCCTGGTCTGGTAGCTTTTGAAACTTGCCATACCGTCATGTATATGGAAAATGAGTGTTGGGGGCTTTCCATTTTGGGCATTAGAAGAATAGTGTTACTTTAGTCTGTTTAATTGTGCTTAACCTACTTATATCATAGGAAGCTTTGATTTAAACACCTTTAAGTTTATTGAACAGTGCAAGTGCTACATTCATCAAACTCATTTTTTTCTGATTAAAAGAGTAGAGAGCAGATTTGCTTCCACATCTTTTTACAGCCAACTAGACAGAGACAAGTTTCCTGTAAGTTCATTTTTCAAAAGTTATAAAGTTAAATTGACTTTCAGTGATACTTAGTCTTCAAAGCAATTGCAATGCTTTTCTGAATTTTACCTTATACCTCATTAAAAAAAAAAGAAAAAAAAAGGCATTAAAATCTGTCAGACAGGAAATATAGACCTCTAATGACATCAAGCACGACTTCATTGCTAGTTGGAGATCTTTTTTTTTTTCATAGCTACTAAAAACCAAAGACACATTTTACAACTTTTTAGTTTCAAGTGTCAAGCCAGATTAAAGTTTATCTGTACTTTATTTTCTTATAAGTCTGATAGTGAAGTGGATCACAGTATATCAGATTATAGCTTGTTTGAAGACGGAACATGTAATAATCTTTGTGTATTTTTACCACTGCCAACTAAATATATGTGTACTATCATGTAGCACTGAAGTCAAAAGGCGGTAGAAGCCAACAATTGCAGGAAAATCTCCCAACTTTCCAAATGCTTATTTAAAAATTATGAAATCTTTTGAGACTATGCAATAGAATGAATGGTCAGTGTAAGCACAGTGACAATGAATTACCCTTCTGACACATCTCATTAAAGTCAATATAATAATTTAAATTAGTACAGTTATATGTGTGTGTGTAAGTACACCTAAGACCTCATAAACACACCAAAGATCAGATTTGTCAACAGTTTTTAATTTCAGAAGTTCCATTTGCATTCAAATTTCTTCTCTGTTAGACTTGCTTTAGCTATGGGTAAGGGTTATCTCTTTCCTGAACTGACTACAGATGAAAATACAATAACCTAGAGAGTTTCTCCTATCATCCATGTTAACCACATCCTTCCCTTAAGTGGAATTATAACTGGTAATATAAAGAATAGAGAAGTAGCGATAAATGTCCAAGAAAGAGAGAATGTCCCACCTCCTTTAGTTTATTTAATTCCTTCTTGGGATACTGTCTGTATTCAGGCTCCATGTGATTTCTGTCCACTGGCCTGTGGATACTAGAGCTTGGACCATTTGGCTTCCCTGTTTGATAGTGGGGCACCCGAACACACAAGCTGTCAATGAAAAGCTTGTTTCCATGTAAGAAAAACAGGATGATGTAACGGGCTCTGGCCAGAGGTAGGTCTGCCTGGAACTGGCTTGCCTTCCCCTTACAGAGGTGACCTCTTGTCCTGGGTTTAGCAGTAGCCGTCAATTTTTCTCCTTCTTGGTAGCTGGTGCAGCACTGTGTTTTGACTTTCAGCTTGGGAACAGTGCTGATAATACCAATGTTTTCAGTTGTTGCTAAGTAATGTTTACCCTGACCAAGGACTTTGTGAGCCTCATGCTCTGCCAGGGAGGAGGGGAAGCTGGGAGGAAGCAGAGACAGGACACCTGACCCAAGCTAGCCAAAAAGATATTCCATACCACAGCACATCATGCTCGGGGGGAGTAACTGGGAGTTACCCGGAAGGACACAGGGTCTTCTGGGTCGGACTCGTTTTTTGGCGGGTGGTATCAAATTCTCTTCCCTTGTTATTTTCTCTTATCATTGTTGTCGTTGGTGGTAGCGGTGGTGATTTGTGTTGTACATTGGTTGCTCAACTGTTCTTGTCTCAACCCGTGGGAGTTGCATTCTTTCGATTCTCCTCCCCATCCCTCCAGGAGCGGGGAAGGGGAGAACCCCCGGGGGGAGGAAGTGGGCCTCGGTTGCTTCCAGCCCGGCACCACTCACTGGGAGTGAGTAAACGAGCTGTCTGGCTAGGTTTAAACCACGACACCTCTGCAGCCCCCACACTGCCAATGCCTTGCCACACAATCCAGAAGGGAAATGGGCATCAGCAGCTATGCAAGTCACTGTAGATCACCTTCAGACTACCCAGGCACAACAGACTCAGCCGTATGGTCCAACCCTCAGTGGAATGGTCTCTATGGCAAGTCCCTAATTTCAGTAGAGTTTTGGTCTCTCCACTTATGTAACCGAATAAACACCAATTTGCTTAAATAGAGAAAATTCACATAGACTAGACTTTATATAAATCATACAAATCAGCTTCAGTTAAAAAAATTATCTGTACTTATTTCCTTCCAAGACATTAAATAAAGACAATAAAGACTCGGTGAGATGAGGATTCCAGAAGAGTTCAGTGTGAGTTCCAGGTGCACAATGGATGTTGACTAATAACTTGGTTTATGATGCCCATATCACAAATTCTTAGTTTATCAAAACACATATCAAATAAAATTATGTATATTACAGCTCGAGTTCATATTTAGCATTCTTGACATGTTAAAAAGAATTAACTGAAAGGGTAACTCAGGATAAATGCTATGGAAGGAAGCTTCACTGAAAGATCTCTTTTATCATTAATTTGAGATAATTTTAACCAAAATAACTATAAAACAGCAGTCGAAGAAAAAAAAAAGTGCTTAAATAGAAATGAACAGCAAAGAATAAAACACAGTCTAGAATGTCTGTTCTCTTCTTTCTTCCCTGTGATGCTACCAAAACTGACAGAGAAGTTGTGAGTTTACAACTTGCCTATAATTTTTTCCTCTCCGCGTATAGGTAAACACCAGATCTTATATTTTGCTTGCCCATGTTTGAAGTTCTATCTCCTCTGTTCCTTCTAATCTTTATATTACAGCTTAGCCATTGCAGGTAGCTCAAACACTTTCATAAAAATCTTCTCAGTGATCATAGCAGTCTCCACTTCACCTGTCTCTTCTAACCTTACTGCAAGCAGTAAGCAACGGATGTCTGAATTTCCCTTTCATCCTTACCTCCAAGATTCAATCCGATCCTTTTCATACAAAACCTCTTAGTATATTGCTTTCTAATTTTCCTTTTCACACAATGCACAATAATTCCGTTTTTACCTTTCGTATACTTTTCCCTTTCTTATTGTTTCCACCATCTATTCCCGGTATGCAAATCTCCCTTTAATACAAATTTCTCCCTTGAAAGATAAGAATAGTAAATAACCAAATGAGGTACAAAGAAGGTGATATGTGATTTAGAATAATTGAACTAATGTTTCCAGACTCTGATGACTCTATCTTGAGCTAATCCTTCAGTTCAGTTAAGCAAGAGTTACTCAACACAGAGTGTTACTGAAGTTGGGTGTCTTACTTAGCTTTAGGCATGTAAAAATCAGATGTCTAAGGCTACTTGAGTTACCACAGACACCTACAGGTTGAAATAGACTCTTCCAGCAGTTTGTTCATCTGACCTTTTTGTTGAGATGAGTTATCCTAAGCAAAAACTGATTTCTCTCCTCTGGATATGAAATCAACGACGAGATCAGACGTAAACATTTATCTTGCACATACCAACATTAGTTCAAATGAATTCCAACAGATTTCAGTAGTGTATACCAATAAAGAGGCCAGGGGAGTTTTTCATTATGTAACTGATAATGGAAAGAAAAAATAAGTGAATGTGATTTGCATGACGAAATGTGTTCTACTTCAGGCATACAGGGGTAGAAAGGCAGACCATGCTCAAAATAAAATGACACAATTTATCTGAGGAAAAAAAGGTGACAGGTATGTGTCTATGTATAGTTTATCTAAATGTAAGTAGATCTACAAATACCTGAAATAAGTATTATACCCAAGTGAGAATAGAATGGTTTAGAGGATGCAAAGGGTATAGACTAGAAATATAGAGATTACATTACATATGGAAAAATGCAGAATGAATGTAACAAACTGCTTCTACCGTTTCATTTAGGAAGAGAACTTTCATCTGAAGCAGAAAGCAAAGGGAACTTGTAGGCATGGATGCAAGAAAGCTGATAATACAATATAGTTCTGCTTATTTGAAGATTTTATTTCAGTTTGGGGGATTTGATAGGGGATTGCTTTGTTTAAATTTTTGCAATGCATTTTTAGCTCTTTATCCAGTTTTGCTTAAGTTTAAATTTCGTTCAGAGAATATTTATCTGAAATAGATTAATTAGCAGCTTGATTTTGTTAACTTTGTTTCCTTAAGAAGGATACAATAGAGACAACTGTCTGAGCTTAATTAGTTTATTAATCAGGTACACAAAGCCCATAGCCAGACAACAAGGTAAAATTATTACTCTTTATTAATCCACTGGTCTATTGTAATGTTGCTACATCTGAAATGGAGCAAATTCAGTGTATGATTTAACATATGCCTATTTATGCATTTACAATATGTAGTTCTACAGAATTTAGTAAGTTCCCACTACTTAATGTAGAAGTACACAAAGAAAACCCCAGGTCAAGGCAATCCATGACTTTTTTGCCTTGGTCTTCACCAGCAAGTACTCCAGCCACACCACCTGCCCGTGGCAGGGGGGTTGGAACTAAATGATCTTTAAGGTCCCTTCCAACTCAAACCATTTGATGATTCTGTAGAATTACCTATGGATGGTATCCATCTGACAATCTTAAAAAACAAATATATAAAGCTACAGGACATACAAATCATCAATAAACTGGGGAAAAGAAAGAAAAGAAAATTCTTCACTAAAGTTTCAAGATACTTCACAATATTAAAAGATCAGAAAGAATTCAACTAACTATACAAACCACACTCAAATATTATGGAAACTTTGTTCAAAATCAAGTGTAACATGGAGAAGGGTTTTACACAGTACAGCATCTTTCTAAATGTGCATGCTCTTAAGTATAAATGCACATAATTTTTTATTATAAATCAATTTGAAGTGTGTACTAGTAGCTACTCAGCAGTTTAGGAAGAATGCTACTTATTAAATATAGGAGTGGAAGTAACTACCCTTTAAGACCTTGAAAAGAAAAGAAGTTTTGGACCTTTAAAGGAATCTAAATCTCTCCTCTTTCTATATAAAGAACTATTATAGGCAGAACATTTCAATAGGAACCTAAACTTTAGGAACAAGTGAGGTATCTAATTTAGGATTAAGTACTGGTTACCACCAATATGAAACAAAATCCCCACAGAGAATGTCTTTTTTGACAATGTATGTTCTAGTTCAGCTGATGGCTGTGAAGTGGTACTCATCCCACTTGTAAAGATTTGTCTGTTTTTAAGAAATCATGGACTCATAGACTCAATATTCCACATATGTTTCACTCTTACTGGATTATAGCACAAACATTTTCTGGAAAAGCTGCTGAATGATTATAAGGCTCTTAGCAGTAAACAAAAGAAGGTGTATAGAAGACTAAAAATATCTGAAAATCCAGTTAACATTGTTTTAACTGTAAACCATGCATAAATTTTATAAATTATTTCACAATATATTTGAGCATATCTAAATACATATTTTAGTGGACAACAGGCGATACAGACTTTTCCAATTCAGAAGAGTAAAAAACTATACCAGCTCTGTGAGTCATTTTTTCTTAGAGAACATGGCCTTTATGAAAAAATTTTAAAATTCACAGTTTCTCTTTTTAGGTAAGACCACATTGACTAAAATATTGTTAGCTCACAATTCTTATTCATAAGATTTAGAAAAATCAGTATGAACCCAAATTTTAAAACCTTCAGATCATGAGTAGTTTCAAAACTTTTACCAAGCTTTTCCCTTCTTGCTTCTTAACCTTAGCAAAGGCTTTAATACTCCCAGCAGTTTATGTTTGGAGAAATTGTTAGTATTTAGTTGTAATAGGTCTCTTAGAGATGTGGAATAAATGGAGAAGGTCAGGAAACTTAGAGGAAATTTAAAAAGCAGGCAAATATTGAGCAAGTTGGGGATGGTGAAGGGAAATGTTTTCAGTGTCTGACCAGCACCAGTTATAAAGTAATAAGAATGAAAATGTTAAAAGCTCAGCAAATGTTGTTAAATCTGCTCATAATGATGGAGTTTATTTCCCATTGTGCCAGATCAAATGGATTTGCTGTATTAGTCTCAACTATTGCAAAGCTCACTTCACCCATGGAGCAAATGGATGATGAGTCATTCTTTTTCTGAATAGAGCATTAAGTGCAGTCTCATCTTGCAATTATTTAATTTTCAAAATAAGTCATTCCAAAGCTGCATGAACTGCCTGATTTTTTTCTTTTTTTTTTTTTTTTAAGAGGATGAAATTTAGAGACAGCTTATACCATTGTTACCTATGCTTAAGCACTGCCCCAGTTTGATCAGTATTATATTGTTTTACCTAATTATTTCAAAAATTATTTTTATAATTAATTTTTTAAAACTATTTTTCTCTGTTCCTTTATTTGCAATTTTATTTTTCATCCTCGTGTACCTTATTTTAAACATAACTTGCTCATGATAATACAACAAAACATTAATATTTCAAATTCAGAATGGACAGCTATTGAGGAGCTTTGGAATCACTTCTCAGAACAGACTGGCCAAAATGACTACAGTATTTACAATGCTAATTGAATCCTTTCATATTTCCAAAATGTTTCTGATAAAGTCCACTAAAAAGAGAAAAATAAACAGATTGTCATAAATGCATGTAGTTTGTAAAATATCGAACTATTGGTGGGTTGGTTTTTTTGGGGGGGGGTTTGTTGGGCTTTTTTTTTTTTTTTGGCTTCCTTACCTGAATGACCCCTGGTTTTAATATTAGTGTTGTTATTCACAATGGACTTTGAAACAGGCACAAGGACATTGCGAAAAAAGTCCTCCAGTTTGGTAGACTCCTGTCCACCAGCACTGCCTTCCACTGACTCTAGGTGAAGGTCTAGTTTTGTGCTGGTCTTTAGAATTGAAGGCAGAGGAGTATTCTCTGCCATAAAAAAAAAGAAATAGACTTCTTTTTTATTATTATTTATTTATTTATTTCCTGAGGGCAGACTTAGACACTTTCTTTTGGGAACTTTAATCACCCTCAAAACAAAACATTGGTGCATCGCACTATATCAGATTGGTCATTTGATTTGTTTGCCAAGTAATTTAGAACGATTTCCATTCCATCCATCCTTTTCCTATTTCCATTATATACCATTCAATTTGTATTTCAGATGACTACGGTCAAGCTGTATGTCATCTTGACTAGTGACTTTTAAAAAGCATTCCATGTTTCTTCTAACTCTTTGCAGAATTACGAAGTCTTACTTTACTTTGCTTTTTTTTCTTTTTTTTTTTAAATAAATAACTGGAGTACTTATGGTTGGTTTCTGCACTGCTGCCTGTCTTCTATTGAACCAAACTGCTTCTTATCTTGTGTAAATCTATATTCAGAGACATTTATGAAGACAGCATGTGTAGCTGAGTGAAAGAGATTACTGAATGTTGAATGCATAATGGCAATATATCTTTGCGTCTACTTTTCAGTTCATTACTGCATATATATTTTTCTACCATAAACAGTAGCTTTTACATTTAATTACAAGAAAAAGCAAATAGGATGAGAGGCATAAAAAAGGTACAAGGAGGAGGTTTCTTAACAAACTTAGGTGCACAATCATAAGCTTGAAAGGGAACTAAATAATGTCCTGACAGTTACTCTTCATGAAAAGGTAGATGTTTTATCAAACAAGGCAATTATTCTCTCTAAAACACAGAGAACTCTCTCAGTTTATACTACCATTTTCCTGAGTCAGTAAACCATCTGATGGAAAAAATTTTTTTATACTGAGGTTATGTATTTCCAATGAATGCAAATGTGCATATGTTACCATAGTATCTGGTGTCACTTATACCTGAAAACAACCATTTGTTTAGAAGAAAAACTTCAGATAGCCCTGTAAAATACAAATGTTGAAAGAAAATGTGAGATTTTGCCTGCCACACTTGTTTCTGGTTTATAAAGTTCCTGGTTTAAGGCCAAAGAGTTGTGCTGGCTTAAATACAGTGTATTTACTGTAGGGAATATTTTGTAAGGTTGGAAGTAAGCAACTTCAAGAAAGACCAGATACCAACTATAGAATTTCTGCCTCAGCTTGCTTACCTTTGCTCCCTGCTCCTGCAAGGCGCACGGCTTTGGATATTAATCACATGGCTGCACCTGATTAAACAGAGAGAAAATCCTTTAACAGTAACAGGATTGGTTATCTGCATTTCTTAGTTAGGACTGTAGGCTATGTTCTGATTAGAAACCACATTATAATTTTTTACAAAATATTTTAATTGCTTACTTAAGAAAGAGATTTCCAATTGTTTAAATAATGGTTTGAGTTTGTTTTTTTTTTTCCCAGAAATAATACTTACTACAAAACCGAAAAGAAATACCATTTCTTTCTTACTCAAAAGACAATTCTGTGCTATACTCATCAAATTGTTGTTAGCTTTCTTAGGCAATTTCAAAGAAATTTCTGACTTGGAAAACAGTGGATTTTTTCAAATCTTCTTAACCTTATCAAGTTCCCTGTTCCTGTAAATTGATTTTATGTGGTTGCCTTCTGGCCTTTCACAAGAACTTTTTTTCTGGTTTGACACAAAAGGAAATGATGAGTAGCAATTGTAACTATCAATTAACTAGCTCTGACCTCATCTGTTCAGCAAAGTTCTTTGTAATTTTTCCACACTTCTATGGAGTCTTCTTGGTATTGCAGAAATTCAGGTTAACCAAACTAGATGGTGTGCAAAGTTGGTGGTTTACATCAGTAACTTGGCAGATGTTAGATTTGAAGTGTGATGTTGTCGGACTCATTTTAAAAAGCCCTATAAGATCACTGCATGTAAATGAAAGAAGAGAATTAGAGGCGTACATTCTGGGGTGAGAGAAGAGCTGTAACTCCTGTGATTTGTTTGCTACAGTTCCATATGAAACCTTCATGTGTACTGGTGTTCTTCTACTACGTGCCTGTACCTGCTAAAGGCTGCTCAGGGACTGGAGCTCCAGCTTTAGAAGGAATAAGCAATACCAGGGTGGGAGTAGAAAACAGACTTGACCAAAAATCCCTATATACAAGCTAGGGAAAAGGAAAATGAATAACAGCGCACCAAACAATAGGTGTCATCTTGGTTTTGTGGACCTTCCTTTGAATGCTTGACAGTTTATTTCTCTACAGTTGTTTGATTTGCTTTAGGCATAAGAAGAAATTATTTTAATTTAAGAACTGTGCTACCTGACCATGCTATTCTTTTGACTTATTCAGGTACTATTAGTCAAGTAAATTACTATATGAAGTTGATGCCCAATTTAAAAAAGGAATGCAATAACTGTGTTTATGCCAAAATAATTTATTACAGCATCAGATAAAACCAATTCAATTAAAAATAAAAAGGAATTATCTGGTGCCTCATGAGTCAAAACAGATAAACACAGGCTTGTAGTTAAAAAGATGCCAAAAACCCCCAAAACAACAAACCAATAATGCAGGCTATAAAATTACACTCCCCAGAAACTAAACCAGGTATTCTATGGGCATTCAGGTCCAGGCTGTGCACAAAGTAGTTTAAAAATACGTGTATTTTTCTTCGTAAGCTTTACCTTGGGTTCTGTTATTTTAATTTTTCTCCATGGGTCGCCTAGCAACATCGTATATGCTACCAAGACATAAGCATACGCAGGGTCCCTCATGTTCCTTGTATGCTTAAAGCTGTCACTGATAGATATTCAGTGGCTTTGAAGTCTGGGAAAGACTGCCCTGGGTCTGTCCTTCTAAATATATTTTTCTTTATTTTTCCACTGGGTGCCGCAGGCCCAAATTATTCATATGCTATTTACTGCACTTGTATTCAAATAGTTTTGTAAGACCTTTCCACCTGCCAATGCTTGCTGTAGCAGTGAGAGCTATCCTTATTAGCTGGCAGACATGCTTCTACTAAAGAGGGGGAAGCTAAGTACCTATGTGCTGTGAGTGACCTCAATATCATTTGAGAGTCCCCATTTTCTGAAAGCAAGCTGTAGCTTCAAGAATGCTCCTAATGTAGGTATCTATGTAGAAAATACTTTAAGAGTGGCACTGCAAACCTACTACCACAGAAATTTGATGGCTGACTGCTGCCAGCGCTGCAGTGCAGTTGAGAAGAATGACCCATTTCTGCACAAGCACAGGGTCTTTGAACTGAAGATTTTCATCCCACACAGCGGGGCTAGCCCCCCATACAGCTCTGTGACAGTCAGTTTCCTCATTGAAATTCTGGAGTCATGGCTGATCACACATTCAAGGTAAGAGTCTACCCTGCGAAGTGGAACTGCTTCACTCAGAAGTGTTATTGTTAGATCCTGTCAGAGAGCTAGCATTAACATGTCCTAAGATTCTTGTCAAGGCAAAAGCCAGCTTTTTCTGAACAATATTCTATTGGTGGAGGTGAATTAGAGCCTAAGATTAAAACATACTTCAGTCACAAAATCATCATAAGGAGATTATCTTATAGGTAAAAGAAAATTTTATTTAATCTGTAGGTAGGGAGACATTTTTAAGTGCCTGAATTCAAAACCAAGACAGTAGCTAAACTGTCTGCAAGGGATACTGTCAAAACATCAATTATTTTAGCTGTTAAGAAGAGGTTTTTCAAATATCTGGTAAGAACAAAGCACATTTCAAGTCTGAGTTGTAAGAGAGAAGCAAAGGCTGCACTGAATTTCTCACAATAAAGAATAACCCTACTGCTGGCTAAAAGGGCACATCTTTAACACAATCAAAATTTGCTTCCTAAAATACACAGCTTTGCAGTGGTTTGTACTTACATTTCAATCTGGCTTATACAGCTTGGTCTCCTGAGTCTGGAAAGCATCATTCAGTACATGCATACCCTCGTTTTGACCTGATACAGCTGCAGGCAGCATCAGGGGCAGACGACTAGACTCAGGAACTGTGAAGCAGTCACATATGCCATAGTCTAGTTATGGTTTATGAGTGTAGGCATTACAGCAAAGGTGAAAAAAGTTATGTATTTCTGGTTATTATTTTGTAAACTGCAGTCATTATTTTTTCATGTAAATGTGGCAAGGAGGACTGGCCTGATTTTCAAAAGCTAAAAATGTCACCTCAGAACCCTGCTTCTCTACAACATGGAAAATGTCCTCAGGACATTGGGAAATTTAATAGTAAGCTTTAGTTATACCTAATGTTGTAATACAGTAGAAATTCACCAGATTAGTTTGAGCAACATCACAATCCATCTAATTATAAAATGTATTTGTTTGGTTAGACTTGTGAGAAGTAACAAAAAAGATTCCTCAAATGAATAAACTTACTGAATCAATTTACAATATATGACAAATTAAGAAGATTACTTCAGTGTCTTACAAGTGTCTGCAAAACTAAGTAAAAATTAATGATAAACAAAAATATGCTCCCTCTGTGGTTTATTCTCATCCAGCTGCATCCAGCTATGAAAGGGGTATCAAACAAAACACTAATTAGTAATGAGTTCAAGACAGTTTCACAAAGTAACCCCCTGGCTTCCAGGATTTTTCGATACTGCCACAATTCAGGAAAGTGCTTGGAACTGCACAAACCCCGTGGCTGCTTAGGAGCAGGAGCCAGTCTTTTATGTTGGTTTGCTTTCCAACCACCATATTAACTGACTTGGTTCCACTTATGAAGTCCTTACTCATGAAAAATGTAGGTATATTGTTGAGACCTGAAGACTCTGCTGTGGAAATACAGATCAGACAATATGGAGAATAGAAAGTAGCTTCTGTAGAAGCAGATTGTGTTTTAACATTCTGGGATTCATTTCAACAGAAACTATAGATCTCAAAGACAGCTACCTGACTTTAAACTAGCTAATGCTATGTTACTTAATATTTAATGGAGAGAAATAAGAATGTATAAAAGTGGATTTGTCTAATTTATTTTTTTTGTCTTCATTGACTGCAAAGTGAGGTTCAGCTTATTATAATACATGTAGGCAACAGATTTTCAGGTACTACCTAAACTTGGATGGATACCAATCTCTGTGTCTAAATCCAGTAGAACTTCTTCAGTTCACATGTGATTCATATTGGCAGAAAGATCTTTTCAGGTCACTGTAAGCTACAGTTCAGATAACTTTAGGAAGAACTGAGGTTGGACACTGATGATTCAACTTAAGGACATTTTACAAACATATCTGAACCTGGGAACTTCAGCACACCTTACTCTTCTTCCTTCACAAATTGAACAAATAGAGATTTCGACTTACGACACAAAAAAGTAGTGCTAATAGATACAGCATCTCAAGGAGAACTATTCTGTGGTCCTGCTCTTGAAATTCACAGCCCTTTTATCTTTCTGGTTTACTGTTCCTTTAGAGTTTTAGAGAGAGATCACTTAAGAAATTCCAGTGATATTGATCCTATACCCACTTAGGTCTTTTACGTCTGGACTTTTGCGAAGCACAATATTGTCCTTTACATCAGTGATCCCAAAGCCCATATCAAGCGTTTTATTTTAAAAGTAGAGATATTTCTTTTATTATTATTTAATTTTCTTTCTTTTCTTCAACCTTTCATAGCATCGTTCTAATGTCAAATTCTGAAGCCAGACTAATCCTTAAAAATGTTGTTACACAGAGTAAACAACAGCCCATATTTGTTGTAGATACTGTGGTTCACTTGAGAAACAACAGAATTAAAGGTTTTACCCTACCTGGCTATCTCATGCACCTATTCACTAACTTCCTTTGTTTACTAGGTCTCCACTCTCCACCCCAGCATACAGATCATTGCTGGTCTAGGAAGCTCAGGCAGAAAGCTGTGCCAGTTTGTGTTGTGCTGCTGCTTGTGCTTCTTTGCCTTCTTCTTTCCTGTACCCCTTCTTCTTTCTGAGACCACTTCTTTTTGTGAATTCTTAATTTTCAACACCAGGTCTTCTTTTGTAATGCCAAGCCTCCAGTTTTCCCAGTCTAAGTGATTTATGAGCAGAAGCACAATGAATGGTCAGCCTCCTGACTGTTGGTTCTGTGTCATGTCTCTTTAATTGTAGGATTTAGGATGTGCCACTTTTGTCTAGTCCAGATATTATCAACATTTACAGCTAACCTGCACCAGTTGTAGCTAATAAATTGTGGGCTCTTAACAGTTAAAATACAAAATGTATATAACCATTTACAAAATCTGACATAGTAGCTAATGTACCAAAAACTTCTTTATAAAATGTCAGTGTATTTCTGAATTTTAGCTGTAATTTATTTTCACAGATTTTGAGAAATAACAGAAAGATTTTTCATTGCTCTTATATGTGATTATGTGGCATATTGCATATATAATACCACGAACTCTTCTTAGAGTTCTATCCCAACAGGAACAGAAAGAAATTAAAATTGTTTAGTCTTACAGTTCCAAGATGACCTAGTATTACACAACCAATAGTAAGATCACATTCTTATCATATGAATAGTGATCTTTTGATTAACTAAGAAACACTTTCCATTAAGAAACATTGAAGCCTTTTTGGGAGTGAGTTGTATACCTACATTATTTGTAGGAACTCTGACAAGGGAAAAGTTCTGGCGCCAGGAAAATATGCATAGCCGATGCCAGGAAATTATCTTCAGATTTGACTGGACAATAAACTACAGAAAATTGCTGTTTTCCTGTTGGGTTTTCCATTATTGCTTTTGGACTGGCAGCATACCAAAACCGCAGAGGATCTAAGCATGGAGCCCTCCTCCTGCTACAACCACATTAACATCCATTGCAGTGAGAAGTACTGGGAGCAAAATCTCAGCCCTTTGCTTCTTGGGTCAAAGTTAGTTTTAAGAAAAGAGGTACAGGGATGATTATAGAGATCTGGAAGGCATATCTAGAATGCCCTACTTGTAACCTCTTCACTCCTGAAGGCTAGGAGGGATGTGATGCAGACATAAATAAATGTAATCAGAAGAAAAGCATTAATTATAGCTTATTACATTTGACTACTTGCATGAATGAACACAGATCTTTCCCAACTTGGTTTTCATAAGGCATTTCATATTCAACTGCATTTTCCCAAGCTGTAATTCAATCTGTGCTTACTATTTTGTATTATGTCTAAAAGAATACAATTTGTTTGTGCCACCTTTTACAAAAGAGATACTTTTACAGAACCCTTTTCTAGTGAATGATTTATGTCAAATGCCAATCTTTTATCCCTACTTGTTAACACAGTTAATCTTGTATCTTCATTAGTAGCAGTTGAGTCAGTGAAAAGTGTGAAATCTGAATTGATGTTGCATAGGAAAGAGGGGGGAGTTATTACAGTTGCAGATGATAAAATCTATCATGGTTAATGTATTTGGTTTGTGGGTCCAGGTTTTGGTAGCAGGAGGGCTACAGTTTCTGTGAGAAGCTACAAGAGGTTTCCCCCATGTTTGATAGAGCCAATGCCAGCCAGCTGCAAGACGGACTGGCCACTGGCCAAGGATGAGCCCATCAGCAATGGTAGTAGTGCCTCTTGGATAACATAGTTAAGAAGGGGAAAAAACCCTGGACAACAGCAATTGCAGCCAACGAAAAGAGTGAAAAAATGTAAGAAAAAAATCTCTTCAGATACCCAGATCGGTGCAGAAGGAGGGCAGGAGGTGCTCCAGGTGCCAGAGAAGAGATTCCCCTGCAGCCCCTTGTGCAGCCCATGGTGAGGCAGCTGTGCCTCTGGAGCCCATTGAGGCCCATGGTGGAGCAGATCTCCACCTGTAGCCCATGGAGGACCCCACACCAGAACAGGGAGATGCCTGAAAGAGGCTGTGACCCCATGGGAAGCCTGCACTGGAGCAGGTTTGCTGCAGGACTTGTGACCCCATGGAAGGGAACCACACTGGAGCAGTTCATGAAGAACTGCATCCTGTGGGAAGAAGTCCATGGAGGACTGTCTCCCATGGGAGGGATCCTATGCTGAAGCAGAGGAAAGATGTGAGGAGTCCTCCCCTGAGGAAGAAGAAGCAGCAGAGGCAATGTGTGATGAACTGACCACAACCCCCATTCCGCATCCCCCTGCAATGGGGAGGATGTAGAAATTTTGTGAGTAAAGCTGAGCTCAGGAAGAAGCGAGGGTTGGGGGAAGGTGTATTAAAAATTGGTTTTATACCTCATTTGATTCTCATTTCTCTGATTTGATTGGTAATAAACTAAGCTAACTTCCCCAAGTTGAGTCTGGTTCGCCCATGATGATAATTGTTGAGTGATCTTATCCTATCCTTATCTCAAACCATGAGCCTTTCATTACTTTCTCTCTTCTGCCCAGCTGAGGAGGGCAGTGATACAGTGGCTTTGGTGGGCATCTGGTGTTCAGTCAGGGTTAACCCACCACACTTACTAGTTCTTACTCATCTGTGTTAGCACGTGCTGCTGAGATCTTATGTGTCATTTATTAATTAAAATTTTGTAAAATATCTATGGATAAAATATATTTTTCACAGAAAGGACATAGGAATACTTCTTACATTTTTTGTTATGTCATTATTTTTCTCTATAGTGTTTCATTGAGCCAGCTATAATAAGGCCAAACCAAGTAGTGATTAGCAGTAGCAGGCTTGGCAGGAAATGAAACATCTGGCCCAGCGGGGAAAAGAAGAGTGGCCTCTCCTTGACTGCTATTGATCCATTTCCATTGAGGTCAACATTTGGGAGCTTTCAAATATTCTAACAGTTTGTGTTTGTACATTTGTTCCAAATATGTTGTGACCTGAAACAATTACTGTAATTTAGTTTGTCCCCCACATAATTTTTAATTGCAAGGTACAGAGGTTTACTTCATACTGACCTTTTGCAAATTGAAGCCTACCTGTAGAGCAGTGGGGCAAATTAGTGAGTTGATATTTCACTGATTTGTATTTCCGAATTGATAGATTACAGACAGCTAAGTAATTTCCACTATTTACCTTCCCTATTTTTGTAAGGAGAAAGTGTCTAAAACGGCTACTGCACACTGAAATATCATTAATTTCCTTTTTAAAAAAGTTGTCAACATAGAAGCAGTTTTTATGAACCAGTTTCCGTAGACTGTTTTGAAGACCAGATGGAACATATAAAGAAATGGTCTTATTCCCAAGGTAAAAAGGTTTAATATTTTTTACTCATCTATTCCTTTAGAGAATCCAAAAGTTGTTGATGCCTACAGGATGAATTTCAGAAAATTAGCCAGTTTTTGTTTAGAATATCTAATGATAGGGAATCCACCAGTTATATTAATAGTGTGAATTGCTATCTTCATTTTATCTTTAATGGGCTGTTATTAACATTACGTTTTTTTTGTCTCCAAGTTATACTGTTTATCCATGTAATGTGGACAAACAATAGAGGAAAACAGCTGGCACCAATGCTCATAATTCAAGCTGATTCAAGTTTATACCAAGTGATAGGCAAATCTGAAACTGAGCGCAAGCTATATTGGGAAGGTACCATGCTGTGCTGCACTACAATTAAAGCCACTTTGTCAGAAAGAGAATGAAATTAAAAAATACAAATTAAAAGGTAGTATGATGGATTAAATTAGAAGATAATAAAGGAAGGATTTTTTTTTATTGGAATAAAAAAAAAAGTGATGGACATGCATACTATACGTTATAATTGTCTGTAATATTTAATATGGCTTATGTCTCCCATCTCCTATTCTAAAATATTTGAATTGTAGAGTAATTTAATACTATCTTACATGCAAATGAATGCATAGAGCTTTGTTAGAATGAAAGGGGTCACTAGGCTGAGGGTATGCCAGGAAGAACAGTGTCTAAAAATGATCATGTTAAAACTGCCCTTGGGGGAAACAGCTTGAACTCATTTTAAGCATCAGGGAAGACTGGGATGAAAAGAAAACCAAATCCCCTTCAGTGTCAAGATGGTGCATGCTTGGTCACATTGTAATTTCAAATGTGAATGTTGGAATGCCAAGTAGCTGGAGTAGTTCAGCTTCTTGTCTCAAGTATGTATGTACTGAGACAGGGACAAATATGGGGTATTAACTGTTAAACAGTTAGACAAATCTTGTTAACATGTCTGGGAAGCACTTGCAATATCAAACAAAAAGCCTATATGGAGATGCTGAGCCACTGGAAACTGTACTTGTGAAAAATAAAGGCATCTCTAACTGAATTGCATCCTGTAACTATGAAATATATGTATTCAGTTCTATGGAACCTAAGGTGTCAAATCAGGAAATGCATATTTGAGGACCTAAAAATGCACAGTTTTGATTTTTCTAATACTACATGCAAAGAAGTCTCTGCTGACATTCATGTATTTTTGACATGGAGAACTGCAACAGCACTTAACACATTAGTATACATAAGAGAAACCTCATATAAATCTGAATGCTATCTATTGCAAAACATTTACAAAATGTGCATTGGCTTGACTTTCATTGTTAAGCATGAAAATAGTATTGCAGCATCGGTGCATTTAATAATGAACTTTTTTCTTCTCATTCTGTGTTATGATGAGTCATTGTTTTGATGAAAACCTCAGCCAGAAAATTCAAGCACTCTCACCTAAATGTCAAGTTGCTGAGAATCCCTTACAAAGCAGGTCTTACTGGCTGTGATGAGCAATGCACACTGAGGATACTGAAAACCTCTGAGGGTTGTAGCCTGTGAGGAACAGACCAGATAGTTCCATTTTAATGTTATGCACTTTTTTCTTTAGGAAAATCTCATTATTAACTTCAGCTTGAAACAGAAGTTCTAACATAATACGGTCTTTAGTTGTTAACAGCTGTAGCTTGTATCGAATATACTGGATTCTTATTAGTCTTCATTTAATTGTTGTTTAACAAATGTTCTTTTTTCTTTAAAAGGCCATCAATACTATCAGTACTACAAGTCAATAATTATGCTGCAGGAGATGCGTAGCTTACTGTACATATAAATGCAGTGTATGTGCATATGTGTGTATATATTCATACACACACACATCCCCCTTGTTTGTTTAGGTTATTTAAGGAAAGCTTCCTCTCTTCAGTAATGCCTCATCTGATGTCTGAATATTTTTTTCTCTTTGTCATTATAGATGGTTTTTCTGCATGTGTTCAGTTCGCGTGCTTTCAGATCCTGCATCTTCAAGACAGGGAAGAGGATTTTGGAAGGGGATGAAATATATTGGATGTTCTGAAATGGCATAGGAAGATGGGATTAGTGGGTTCCTGCTGCTGATCTTACACATATAGGTGCAGCAAGGACTGCTGGCTTCCCTGTCCAGGTGCTGGTGGCACTAGAGGTTCCCCATGGAGGGTCTGTCAGTGTAAAGCCTGTCAGTCAGGCCCCATCCCAGTGCCCCATCCAGGAGCAGGGCAGCTGGGGGCACTGGGGCAGGCCCCTCTCTGGGAAGCTGGAGAGCAGGGTCGTGGGGAGCTGGAGACTGGCCCTGACACTGCATCACTGCAGTAGGGGCTGATGGCCCAATGCATCTGACATAGGGTGTTTTGATGTGGGCAGGAGTTAGGGTAGGACTGGTGTGGTGGGGGAGGCCATAAGAGTCAGGGCTAATGGTGCCCATGGGCTCCCCAGAGTGCAGCTACAGAAGAAGCAGCAATTCAAAGCTATGGGATTTGTTCCTGAAAATTCCTTGCTGGGATTGCACATCCCTCACATATAACTTCTGCCGAGATGTAGGCCAACAGTTTCCAGAAATGAAATACATATTGATCTGAAAGAGCAGTGAAAACACTCTCATTTGTTTGACTTGGCAGAGACTGATGGGTATAAATGTTCTGAGTCACTGCTTACGTACCCTGAATATCATCTCTGTTTGCTTAAAAAGCCTGCTAGTGTCATCACTATTTTATGACAAGGCAAACATTGCATTTGGAAATACACAGGTTACTGGCATAATGCGCTGCCAGGCAGTTGTTTGCCCTTTTAGACTTTGCAAATGATTTGGGGCAGAGAACCAAGCCCTCGCCTGGCCAGGCAGGGATCAGCCGTCTGTGACGGCTGAAGGCTAGTCCTTATTGCTAGGCAGCACAAGGCAAGTGTCGGGAGTGTGCATGATCGCAAGCTGTTCAATGCCAGCTGCCCTCAGTGCCAAAGGATGGCCTGGTAGGGATGTATCTATACAGTCTATGAAACACATTTGTCACCCTCACTCTAAACTATGACCTCTTATTCCCTTCCTATAAATGCAATGCATCAAATATTTAGTGTTTTCAAGTGTTAATAAAGTTAAAACTGGGCAAATTTAAGAATTTCTGTTATCCTCAAGCAGCATTGTATGTAATGCTTTCTTGCCTACTTGAAGCAGAAGAGGTAGGTTGTCTTTGAAACTGCTGTGGAGTTATTAGAGTGCTGTTAAAATTGCCCAAAATATGACTCTTCTTTGCTGTAGGACATGAAATGAAGAGTATTGTTAATCAGCACAAATTAGTTTTCGTGATGAGAAAAAAAGTAGCTGCTGCATACATCAGGTCACTGAGTCTAAACTTTAAAGATTTAATACTGCCTCTACCAGTGCAGGCTGTTGAATCTTAGAATTTGTAAACTGGTCATTTAGTGTGGTTCAAATATGTACTTGCACTCGACAGGAAAAAACACAGATTTATTTAATTATCAAAAAGTTATTTTTCAATTTACAAAGTTAAAACAAGGAGTCAAATGCACTGCCTGACTCTACAGTTCTCCAAGTTCCCTAATACTGTGCTTTAGAGATAAATAAATTGGTTTTAGTAACTTCAGGTGCAGTGTAAAAAATCTCAATTTACCAGTTGAGCTAAATTAGGAATGACATGTATAATAGTGTTAAAAGTTTCTTCATGCATTTTGCTTTTGAATGAGGTACTGTGAACACTAATCATAAATGTGTACTAAATGGAATAATCATATTAAGGAATCAGTACACCATAACTTGATATTTTCTTATTTGAATGCATGGTGAATGACAGACACATTAAAATATACTGCAGCTGCCTGATAATTTTACCTTCCTTAGCAATTATTATGCACAGGAATACAACAGAACTGTCTATCAGTCCTGAAATCTCTTCACAATTTGTATAAGAATGAATACAAATCAATAGTTCTGTTGTATCCTTTGAGCAACCAAGATGGATGAGAACATGGTGACAGTCTGTCTAGGCAACACAAGACAAACGTCTTCAGTGCGTAACAGGGTATGTATCACAATGTTTTCCTTCATTGGTTAATCAAATACATTTCTTTATTGAGTTTGGTGATGTTATACATGTTTTTGAAGAACTATTTCAATATGCTGTTAGTTTTTCTATCCCTATTATTTCATTCAAAATATTGAAGGTATTTATTTTGTTATTATCTTAAATTGTTGAGTCATTTATTTCTAAATATGTCCTTTTCTTTAGAAAACCTTTCCTTCACACTAATACCAAAATTGACTTGTTTCATAGCACCTATTCAGGATCAGGAACTGTAAACATCTCCAGGAATGTTAGGTTTCAAACAGTAGGTATTTTCTTGATTTAGGCTTGCTATAGTGAAAACAAGTATCATTCAGCCTCTTAACATGCTGACTTTCAGAGGTAATTCTGAAGTTTTGAGAGCATAGACACGCCAGGCCCAATGCTTTCTTCCCTTTCTGGAGCCCCAAGTATGATAGTCAGGCAAGCATATTAATTATATAGAAATAATCAATGGCACGGGTAGAAGCTAAGAAAATTTGTTTTCTTCAGAGCAGTTTTGCTGTAGTCCATAAAAGTTAGTGTTTAGGCCCCTGGTGGACTCTGATGTGCTGTACTTTGAGAACGACATAGATTAACTGAAGAATCTAGAAATCACTGTGACTTAGAAATGATGATTTCAGGGGAAAAGAAAGTGAGAAAGTGAGTGCATTTTTTAAGTCTAAGAAACAAGTCGGGGGGGGGGGGGGATAACTTATTGACCTTTTTTGTGGAGAGCAGTGCCAGAACTAACCTGCTCAGAATCTCCATTACAAAGATATCAATTTGAAATGGAAAAAAGAAACTGTTTTGGTTGTAGGTGTCTAGGTTTTGCTAACAGGGAGCTGCAGGGCAGCCTCTGTGAGGAGGCTCCATCTGGTTATAGCCAGCCCACTGCAGGGCATGGCTGGGCCCCACGGCAGAGGTGGTGGTGACATGGGGAAAGGGTGTTCAGGAAAGGTAAAAAAAATGCCCCACAGGCAGAGGAGGGAAGAACAACAAAGTCAGAGGAGGAGGTCAGGAATTGGTGCAGGCACCAGAGCAGAGGTTCCCCTGCCCCTTGGGGAAGAGCCCACACTGGAGCAGGTGGTTGTCTCCCGAAGGAACTGCAGCCTGTGGAAAGCCCATGCCTGAGCAGGGAAAAAGTGTGAGGAAGAAGACGTGGCAGAGAGAAGCCACCGAGTACCAACCTTAACCCTCCGTCCCCCTCCACTGCTCAGCAGGGTGCGGGCTGCAGGGTATTCTGGAGTGAAGAAGTGGAGTCTTTGACAATGGCAAGGAAAGGTGTTGTTATAATGTTTATCTTTTTGTTTCTCACTACCCAAATCTATTTTAATTGGCAATAAAATATATTAATTTTGCCCAAGTGAAGTCTGTTTTGCCTGCAACAGTAATCGGTAAGTGATCTCCCTGTTTTATCCCAGCCCCTGACCTTTCTCATCCTATTTTCTTTCTCCATCCTGCTGAGTGAGCAGCTGGGTGAGCATTTTACTGTTATGCAAGACTAACCCACCACACGAACAAGTAAATTTTCTCTAATGCAAGACTGAAAATGCTGAAAGGGGATGCCCAGGGAGGCTTTAGAAATCTCATTTCAGATCTTTAAAAGAAGGTTACATCAACACTTACCAGAACGAGATAGGCAGAGGATAGACTAAGCAATGTCTTGCAATTCTGTACCTTACTTTGCTATCACTTGGTAAGAATGAAACACTCAAAAAAATACATATAAAAAAAATTCTAGATTTTTTTTTGACCAAGGAAAAGATAATTTTTTTCTGTATGCAGCATACTATCAATCACTTTAGAAAGGACAGCTAAGGTAAGCAGCAGCAGTTCCATGAAAATGTGATGAAGGAAAAACTGAAATCAGTCACATTGAAGTACAGTGTAGAAGTATACAGAAACACTGTCATTTTGCATTCATCATCTTATTTCTTTAAATAACAAGAGGTTGCCGAGCAAACAAAAACTTTAAAACTTAGAATAATGTTGTTTCAGCAAATGTCCTGCTACCTTGCAGTTTTATCCTTCCTTTATAGCTTAAGAAAGTTAAACTAAAAATTGGAAGGACCACTGGAATAATGATAGGAATAGAGAACCCACCTGGAGAAAAATAACCAAAAACCCTGTCTTGTTCAATTTAATATGGCAGTTGCAACAGCTTACCAAGCTGATCACTCTTAATAAATAACATATGTGGTTAAATATAAGGGTAAAAAATGAGCCATTAAATCAAAATACATCATTAGTCTAGGATCTAGACAACAGTAACTCAAGAAAAGAGTATTAATGGTACACTGCATTTGTACTGGTAATGAGGAGAAAAGTTTTAGCCATTAGAAGAAAAGTGACAATACCCAAATACTTCATTGTGGCCCAGAACAGATCCTGTGGCCTGCGTCCATAAGACTTAAACTGATTTACTTTGCTTAGATATTTAGAATAATTTACAATCAAAACATAGGTAGATACAAAACGTCCATCTCTGCAATGCTAGTCAGAAAATACCGCAAATCACATTTTTAAATCAAGCATGCAAAATTGGAAATTTGATATGCACAGTGCATAGGAGCAGAGAAAGTTCTATTTTATAGATTCTGAAGAAAGACATCGTGTCTGTTTCGTTGTCTACTGAGACATTATGATGCAGTATAAAAGAGAAACATTGTGCATTAAGATGAAATGTATCTACTGCATTTCTTCCAATTATTACTTTGATTTAAATATTTATAAAGATGGACATTCTCCCACATGAATCAGATGTAAATCATCAGTCATAGATTAGCTGGATAATAGATCTTTAAGATAAGGGAAATAACTTTTAGCTATCTCTTCAGAAGACCTACCTATGCCATTGAAGAGAATCTGTGTTTAATTTTTTTAATGTCCCCAGACTGTACACATATGGATAATTCCTTGAAAGCCTCAAAGAACATTCTAAGGTGGACTCCTAGTAAGACTTCATTAGGTCTTATCAGCTCAAGCATGGTGGAAGTCCCATTGCTCCAATTTGTTTTTTTCATGGCAAGATGTGTATTTTCATTTGGGAACTCTCCATCAGGCATCATTCACAGTCTTTTTCTTTTTATCTCTTATTTGATTAAATTCCTTAATAACTTTGGGGGTTCTATTTTTTCTTTTTTTTTTATTAGCCTATTTTTCTTAGTATACTTTTTTGGTAATTAAATTGAAAAATGGATAGAAAGAAAATGATTTCTGGTTAGTGTAACTGCTAACACATAATTTATTTAAGGTATACAGATGTGCTTGATATGTCTTACCTTTACTACCTTGCAGTTTAAAGATCCCAGTCCAACCTAATAATACTCAAGGTTAATCTTTATGAATTAAATCCAAGAAGAGGACTTTAAATGACATTTAAATGAAAGTTCTTTTCATAAAAACAGAATGCCTGCTGCTTTAATTTCATACGCACCTCAGGTTTTGAGTATAAAGTTCAAACTGAAAGACAACTGTGAGTTCTGCTTCTGCACAACTCGGCACCTAAACCCATTTAAGATTCAGAAAACAGATCTGCTCTACTTAGTAGGTTTTCTTAGAGCCTACTTAACACAACTCACAGGAGTGGGATTCTGTACTCTATGGCAACATCCCAGTTTAAAAAATGTAATAACTTAGTCACTAACATACATCTAAAGGAGACTCAGCCTTATGAAAACTTTCAACCGCTATTTGCTATTTCTTGGCGATGCACCTTGAAAATGGTCTATATGCTGTTTTGTAGAGAAGGAAATTGTTAACTGCTGCCGAAATTTGGCTGAGTTTGGCAAGGAATTCAAGATTTACTGGAGAAGGAGAGAAAGTCAAAGACGGTATGGCTGAAGTCTATTAAAAAAAAGTCTGAGTCTGAGAGATAAGACCTCAGGTCACATATTTTCCTAAGAAGGCTTTAAGTAAGAAACAAAAATGGTATTGGAAACAGAGACCACAGATTTCCTAGTTAATATGTCCATTACACTATAAACTGGTGTTCTCATTTCTGTTCTCACACTCGACACTGAAAATGAAATTTCACAGGATGACACTATTTGGAAACATCTGGTTTTCCTGTAGTTCATATAAGACTCGTATTCCATTTTCTTGTTTTCTGTATTCCATACACAAGGCCAGAGGCAGAGAGAAAAAGGCAGTTAGCACTGTAATTCTTCACACTGAAATGTCTAGCAGACAAGCATCCAAGTTCAGGAACTGGATCTGAATTCTGAGCTGGGAAATGAAGTTACCTTCCCAGAAGAGAAATCATCAAGCTGCTCTCTGGAAATAAAAATGTCTTCAAACCTAATCTTAAAATTGTGATCTTACACTGTTGCCCTAGAAGAGTATCTCCAGACTGAGGATATAAGAGATTAGGCAAGAAAGGCAGGCTCTGTTTGCCTTGCAGCCCAATGGTTTGTGTTGCTGGTTCCATGTAGTTTTGACAGTTGCATTTCATAGAATTAGCAGTCAACAAATAGTGTGGCTATTGCAACACACCACAAAAAACAGGAATGTAGACTCTTGTTGGAAGAGTTTGAGAGCTAAAATCAGTCATGTTCTAAGTAAGGGTAAGCATTACAATGTCTAGATTACTATGCCACACCTTAGGCATCACTGAATGAATTTTCAGCAAAATGTAAGTGAAGTTGTGTGCAAAACTCAAAGCTGTTTCCTAATTATGTTCAGAACATGTCTACCAAATTCCTTAGAGGCACTGAGACCTAGAGTTTAGGAATCTTGGATGGCCTTAGAAGACAGATAAGAAGAAAAATTTAAGCCTTTACAAATTTCATGAGAAATAAAGGCATTAGGGACGTTTAAATATTATTTTGCATTTTATCCCAAGTGCGTAAGTGATAACTATGTCCTAAATGGGATATAGCTTTATGTCTGCTTTATGAGTGGCAGGCTCTACAGAAGCTAAACCAAATCATTTCTAACCTAAAGATAGCAATGTTGGAGAAGGTATAAATGAATAGACAATTATTAACTTTTTTCTTGGCTGGGTTCCATCTACATTTAGATGTCTACGGTGTTTAAATCCTGTTCTGTGTATGAAAGAATGGTAACCACGATGCAGTGAATTTACTGATGGGAGCAATTATTTTGAATCAAAGACTTGTTGATTAAAGCTGTCAATTAAACTGTCGACTTATATTGTTAAATTTACCATTTTAAATTTTACTTTCTATAATGCCTGCCAATATGTTTCATGCTTCCAATGGAAGACACTAAAATAGTTCATAATATCGTCAAAAGTAAAAAAATAAATGGTGGAGAAACTGTTTTGTGTAGAGGAATTATTCTGGCCAGTGCTTATTTGCCAATTAATTTATTCACTTGCTCTTTTGCTTTATTTAATCCTGACTCTTCATCTTTATGGTTTTACTTTGCATAAAATGATTCCACTTCAGCTGCTTTACTTAACGTCCCTCAAATGAGCTTGAAATCCCCGCATAAATAGTCTTATACTAAATACATTACCTTGCTGACATTTGTATGCTTGAAAAAGTAGTCCTTCAAACATACCTAATTTATACTAAAGAAATGGAAGTGATGTTTTCTTGTAATCAGTAGTAAAACTCAGAACCTGGAGGGACATTTTCATAATTTTACTACATAGAAAATTTATATGATGCTCCTAAGAACTGGTCACTTACTTTTCACATTAAATTTACATTTCTAGAGCATTATGTTCTGATGAATTCAACTAAATGTCTTTTAGTGTTTTCAAAAGATTATTTCTAAAAATAATTGTTTGATACAAAGGAGTGAACACTGATATGTTACCATGTGTTTGACTGTTACAAATCAATATGAATACACTTTTACAATTCAACTAGGAATATAGATAATAGTCATACTATACTCCCAGGTGGGTCACAAAATCAGGATTAGTCTGTTCCTTGCAAGATTTATTTCACACAGTGAACTGCCTGCTTTGAATTAGTTTATGAATCAAAGAATTACCACCTTTTCCCAAGCTTTTTTGCACAATATAGGAAGTCTCATCATATGAAACTCTTGACTTTAGTTGTGAACACAACAGAAAAGGAATTAAGAAAGGGTTTGTTCTTTCAATAATAAATAAAAAAAAAACTTGGTTTTAGTACTGAATTTAATGCATATAAAGAATATTGGATTATGAAAACTTTGTTTAAAAATAAATCAGACTTCACTGAATTAAATTTTTACACTACAACTCAGTGACAGAAGTCCACAACTCAAATATGTGTTTTTTAGAGAAATAGGGTAATAGATATAGCAGATATCTAATGTTTTGCAACAATGAATTGACATACAGGTGAGACATCTGTGATGATACATATTTTTGGCAGATCTGAGGAAAGAGGGTGATGTTCTAATCTCTCTAAGATGCCTTGGCATGTGCCAAGCTTATTTTCTACAGTGACATTTTGCGACACAAATTCCATTTTCAGTTGAAGTCAGTGACAAAACTCCTACTGAAAGGGTTTCATCCTTCACACTTAAATATCTAAGCTACTCTTAGTCACATCAGTTGGTAGCAGCAAAGAAGTGGAAGACTATTTTCAGCAACATTTGCTCAATATTCTAATTTCCTGTTTCCTCGTCTAGTAAATACTTGAGAAATATAAAGAGGAGTTCAGCATAAAATTGTAGGTCCTATCCTGGTCTAGCTGGAACTTCAATACATTCCTGTGAGTCACTTGAATGATGGATTACTTCACACCACTTTTCTGATTCACTGTAAAAGAATGACTGACAACGATGCAGAATCTAGCAGCAATGGAACAAGCTTCCTTTCATAAATCTGCTGTATCTAGACTGTAAAAGACGGCTTATTCTCCTTCTAGAACAAGTCAATAATGAAAATTTCAAAAATGATGAAATAGATGTGGCAGCAAATGGAAAACATGAACACTATATAATGCTCAACAGATGTTTTTTCTCATGATTTTAAGAAAGACAAAGGGTAGAAGTGTTGGGCTTGCCAACTTGAAGCCAATATGGAGGAAAGATGAAATATCCATCAATGTAAACAAACAAATCATCTGTGTTAGCTATAAATAGCTATATGTGCAATACAGGATGGTGCTTGTGTGGTGCTGCTGATATAATGTTAGAGACAAAAAGATCAGAAAAATGTCAGTATGAAAGTCAGCTGTTACCCTAAAGAGGCTCAGTCTTTTGGACATCAGTGAAAAAAGAATAGCCATCTTCAAATAAATAACCTAGTAAATGAGGTAGCAGACTTGTGTAAGAATTGTTTAGGTAAAAGAGTAGAGTGCGGAGATGAATATCAAAAATTTTACAGAGTAAAGAAAGACCTAAAAATTACTATTTTATGGATAACTTTATGACAGTTTGGCTCCAGACTTATTTTTCTGAGATGTACTGATCTTCTTATCATTCATACTACAAAACACTAACTTACGTCTGTGTTTTGCAGAGAATTTTTCTCCACAAATAGCTTCTGTAGCTGACATCATTAACAATCAATAACTACAGGAGAAAGGAAAGAAAGAATTGCTGCTTTAATATATCAGTCTGTAAAATATTGTCTCATCAAATACTGTCTTATTGGTTGTTTTAGGGTTTTTTTTGCTATACACTGGGGACATTTTCTTGGTAAGCTGATATTTACAGCTGAATGCAGTGTCCTCTGAATTCTTTTGCCAAAAAAACAAAGAGAGTTTCTATCTCTTGTTCCAGGCTTGGATGCTTATGAATCTATACTATTTAAGACCATGCATCCATAATATTTGTTTCTTCTAAAAATTTCAATTCACTTTTTGACAAGTAGAAAAAAAAAACTAAAAGTCCAGAGTAAAATTTTTTGTTTGTTTGTTTGTTTGTATTTTTTTACATCTTTGTTCTCAGTGATTTCTTAGGCTGATTCCAGTTATTTATGAAATCAAAACTAATGGAGCTTTAGAGTTTTACAAGAAAATTTATTACTTTAATATTGCACTCTTGGACTGTATCTGGAAGCTAAAATCTGACTGCTGTAAATGGCTGGTTCAAAAAGATACATAATTAACTTCAACTCTCTTAATAATATTGTGTTGTGTTTTAACAACCAAACAGTAAAACCTTAGTATGAACAACTCCTGTTTTTATTGAAATCAACAGACAGAAGCCATAAATAATTGTTACATGCCCTGCTGGTAATATCAATTAGCTCGCATCATACAGGATCTACTGTAAACAAGTACAGTGCATTGTACCAGAGGCTTCAGCTATAAACAAAGTATAAAGCTTTGAGATACCCAGGAGATAAATTTTGTCTTACGTGTTTTTCAGGGTTATCAAAATTTGTCATGCTCAAAGATTGTTCCTTTAGACTTCATATGCTTCATATTTTTATTTCTCTGTGGTCAATAGCAACAATAGATAATGTCAAGCATGCATTTCAAGAACAGTCATTATGATATAGAAGGCAAAATACAATGGTAAACTGTGAGGTACTCTAGCATGGTGCAACCTAGGTAAGACCAGGAAATGTAAGTGGGATTTCATATGGAAAAGTAGTTTAGGATTCATACATCACATAAACCTCAAAGAGCATCTCAAAACCAGATTGAACTGTGAAACGAAAGCAAGAAATGGAAAGTGTGCTGAAAGGTATGTTCCACCTATACACATGTTCTCTACCCCTTGGTCTGCAAGGAAAATGAAAGATGATCTAGATATCAAGCCATCAGCTCGGTGCCTAAGAAATCTGAGTGTTTTCATTTATTTTTCAGTTGGCACCTGCACAGCACAAGACATTGCCTCACAAGGCAGTGAGGATAGCTGTTATAACATGGAGTGTGTTGTAGATGCTTACCAAATTTAACACACTGTGCTTCTCAGTAAGATTTTGTAGCCTAGGTTGGAGCATCTTTTCCAGAGTTTAGCTCTTCTTTGTTTCCCGGGCTACCTTTCATATTCCCAGCACTGCATGGTACCATGCAGGTAAAACTGCTCCAGTGTCTATGACAATGGACAAGTCTTTGCTAGTGCCTGAATTGTTGAAGTAGACAGCTCTTCATTTCTCCTGATGGGGCTTTTCTGCCCTTTCTATTTCTTTCCTAATAGTTTTAGGGAATCCTTCAATCCTGCACTTGTAGGCTATGGAATAGAAATGAGCCAGCTATTCCTAAAATACAGAAGCCTCTATTGGACATTTATTTTCCTACTAAATTCTGAAGAAAGCACTATAGCACTGTACAGTTTTATGTTTAACAAAAATCCCAAACACAACAAAAAGCAACAGATTTAGCAGCTCCTACAAGAGTGACGCATTTTTTGATGCTGAACTCAATTTTAAAATCTGATGTTTATTACATATCATGAATCTACATCAATCTAAATTAGCATTTTCAATGCTAGTTGTCAAGAACTGTAATCATCACAAATACTAGCTGCTCATAGTCACCACTGAAGTCATCACTCTGAGAGAGCATTCCAGAAAATAAAACTGTGTAAGATATTGAAAGTACTTGAAGCTTGTTATCACTGGTGAAAAAATCTAATGTATGATTTTGAATTTTCCCTGTATTATCGCAATGTATGCCCATGCAGGATTCTCAAATCTGACACCCTTTTTTCTGGCACAGAAATGATCGAGGGAATTAAAATAGCTTTAAGCTATCTTTAGTGTAGTAGTTCATAGCACAGGCATAGGACCAACATAATTTATGATCACTATCCACATTTCCATGCTGCTTCTCAAAGACATTTCCACAGGCAAGTTTCCTGGCAGTTGATGAGAGCATTTTAAAACTCTACATTATAACATTAAATTACAAAGATGGGACACTGTCATGTCAAAATGGTATTACATTTATAGCTATCGGAAAACCAATACCTAAATTTACTTTTACAGAACAATGATCACTGGGCACTTAACATTGTATTTTGCAGTCAGTACTAACTTCACTAAATTCAGCAGTGTCATAGAACCCTCTTGCTTTTTTTTTTATTTAAATGAAAATACAAAGAGATTTGAGTTCAATGAATCAGTCAGTGAGTTCAATGAGTCAGTCAGTGAGTTCAATGAGTCAGTCAGTACTAACATTGTCACAATCCAGCACTACCAATACTCTGGGTGAACTTGTAGGAAGATGATATTTCTTTTTTTTTTTTAATTATTTTTTTTTATCAATTGCATTTTGTTAAAGATTGGCTTCATACCTTGCTATGCTTCTTGAAAAACACAGTACACTTCTGACTTCAGCTCTTTGAACAACATTCAGTCATTCATTCTATGATCTTTTCAGCTGCAAGATTTAGAACTGCAAGATACTATTCAAGACCTTTGAGTCCAGACAATGCAGAGCAGCAGTGCTCACAAGGAAGAGCGAAAATTCAAGGGAAACCTTGTGGAACTTCTAAGATCTTATAAAGAAGGAAAAGAGCCCACCAGGACAAAAGCCTAATTCATGATGTTACCAACTTACCTTCCTATTAATCAGAATCACTGCCAGAGGTAATGTGTGAGCAAAACGCATCACATAAACTATTGTGAATTTCTAGAAGATCCACTGTAAAATTTCTAATAACTTGGATTCAAAAGAGCTTTGCCCTTTCACTCTGCAAATCAATGTTTTATCACCTCCTGGATTTGACTGGTAGTACATGTTCTGTTACTCTGGTCAAGGCTACAGAATCTTGTGATTCATTTCATATACTTCTAAGAGCTATCCTACACCTATAAACAGATGTGGTACATATTGACAGCTCTCTTGATGCCCTTCTTTTCTACTCACATCACCTCTGAAGACCAGTTACTACTTGATGCTTTCTATCCAGTAAATAAAGAGTTAAAATCTACAGTGATTAGACGTAGCAATCAACAGACATGCTTCCCACTCCCCCTTCTCCAGGCTTTGACCTAGGACTGCTTTGGGCTTCAGGTGGGTTTCATTTTCTGGATGTTTTGTTTCTTTTACACAGTGGACTTTCCAGGCCAAGAGACATAGTTAAATTTATAATTTGAGGTCACTGGGAACAAATCAAAAGGAGAACAGCTGTGTCATGACTAGGAATAAGTATCAGTGTTCCGTTAAAAAATGTCCTGCCTGTACCCAGACAAATTACAGGCACTGGGTGTGCCTCTGCTCTTCAGCTTTTAAATAAAGTGATCTGTCTCATATCTGTCTTGTCTAGTTGCACTGCTAGGGTAAAAACTACTTCTGCTGTATTTCTCAAAATCACATGTCAGAATGAGATTGAAAATACGGTGTGGACATCTGCAGTACATATTATCATAGTCAATGAGAATTTCTACAGTAGTACTCTTCTTTGGTAGTCAATTACTCAACAGCTTTCATTTTCGGTTTTAGACTAAAGGTTGTTCCTGTTCCTCACTCTCTTCTTTCTTTTGCTCTACTGTTTTCAATTTTAATTAGGATTTTAAATATGGAAAGATTTGTATATATATTTAATACTAGGTATTTGGGAAACAGCAGCAAACTACATTTTTGTGATCAAATAGAGGTTCAGATTCTTGTAAAAGACTGAAGGAAAACATTAAGGGTGCAAAAGCCACAGCTGCATTTCAGGAAAAAAATCTCTACTGTTTGTTATTGTCTATAATAAAGGTGTTTAAATAGTATTCTAACTTAGAGCTAAGCTAATGTTAAAGTCTGAGATATGAAAAAGAATAGGCATTTTCAGGCATTTAAAATTTTATAAATCAGTATTTATTTTGATAAGAATTCAGGAAGGCAGCACCATGAAATTAAATTAATTAATTATTCCCAAGCCAGTAATGGCCTTTCAAGCATCTAAATATTTCCCAGCTAATAGACACAGGAGGGCCATTTCTCTGGGGCTGGCAGCTAATTGAGACTTGCTTTTATCTTCTCACTGATATTTTCTCTAAGCATATTTGGCCACCCTTCACTGCACTTGCACATTAGTGAAGTGTGCAGCAGTGGAATTATAAGGCTGAAAGCCATAATCATCCCTGCCCTACCAGGGCTGAGGGACAGTGCACAAGATCTTCCCAACCCCTGTGGGGTGTGCTGCTCACCACAGTTTAGAGGCTTTGAAATGTCTTGCTGGCATCAGCAGCTGCTCTCCCTTCTGGCACCTTTCTGCCTATGTTTGCTCCCAAGGCATCCCTCTAGCTGGACCCACTGAACAGACAGCAGCAGCATCAAGCTGTTTTCCTGACTCATGCTGAAAACGCTGTTCATAGGAGGAGATGATGGAAAGGAATCGTCTGGTGACACTGACACTAGAGAAGCCCAGAGATGTCCAGAATATACTAAGAAGAAAAAAAAAAAAAGCAGTCAAATCCTCTGTGAGGGTGACTCGGTGGTTATCTTCAAATAAATCATGAAGTGCAGTCATCATTACATGAAATAGCTGAAAAGTTTAGTTTCTGATAACTTAGGTTGTCAGACTTGGTCAAAAATGTTCTACTCCAGAACAAAGGGCTGATTAATATATTATCAAATAGAAATGTCACAGAAAAGTACTTCAGCTACTCTTCTGTTGCTTTTTTCCCCATTTCCCCAAACCGCAAAGCATTTATGCATGAGGACAACATTAAATGTTACACATGTGATAAAACACTATGCTGAACTAAGTCTTGGCTCTCCTCTTTTCCAAGAAGTCTTGCTCAAACTGTGGTTTATATGTAAGCAGTTTCTTAGCTTTTTGTAGCTGTTATTATGAGAAGTAATTATGAATACATCATGTTTACTCAAGCTCTATTGTGCTGAGTTTTTAAATAAAAAATTGTGAATTTTAATTTAGTGACCTGTAGCCTGATTTTCTTCCATTATAGCAAAGCAATAGCATTAAAGAATAGAATAATTAAGTCTATTTCCACATATAAGGTGGAAGTGCCTTCCCAAGCCTTAGCATAGCTCCATATTATTTGTCAGCTCAGCCAGCAACCACACAGATTTCAGTTTGGTGTCTGTGAACGTGAAGGCCAGAAGCACTCTGGGAAAGGAAAGAGCAGAATAATGCATGTTTGCCCTGTCTCAGATCTGGCACATGACAGGGTTGTAGAAACCACTGGCCCCAGTTGCAGTTTCTTTTGTGGGTCTTGCCTATGTAGTGTCAGGGCCAGAGAAACTGCCTGTCCTTGGGATCACGTAGTTTAAGGCCAGCAGAAATTTGTATATGCACCCTACTGAAGTAAGTCATTCTTTCACTGCAGTTCAGACATCTACTGAAAGACAGGATGACCACAAAAAGGGCCAGTATTAGTCTGCATTCAATCAAAAAACTCATTCAGTCTCAACACTGTGAATCCTAAATGTGAAATTCATGGGATGATAAACATTTCACTGGCTAGGTTATAATTCTGTATTCAAAAATATATTTTATTTAAATTCAACATTATGACTGTGGAATAAATTCCTCTATTGTTTTTTACCAAGCTTGACAGGAAAACACAATTCTAAAATATTCTGAGTATATATATATATGAGTATATATTAAAATATTTTAAGATTACAAGCTACTATATTTGGGTTTATACTGGGAAGATGATTTCAGCTATATTGCTGTGTTAATTGCTATCAACTCAAACCAAAGTTCATGGCTTAGCTACCTTTTAATTAGGAATTTGTTTTTATTATGTTTGTCTACAGTCTGGTCCTAAACATTTAGCTGGAATTCTGTGGGACTGGGCATGAAGAAAGTATTTTCAGCATTAAACACCTCTTCTGTAAAAAGCTGGCTCCATTTTTAATGGCACAGGATTAAGTCCTCATTAATAAATGGTTACACAATGTAGAACACAATAATAAATCATTTTCATAGTTTTGGTTGCAAGAATAGATGAAAGTAATTGTAAAATAATTTGCACATTCAGACAGAATTTCTACTTTTGTTTATTAAACAACATGATCTTACTTTTTTTGAAAATATTCACGACGCAAATATACTTTAATCTCCTTTTATCCTTTTTGAACCAGACTTTTTTAAAAGATTACTTTTTGTCATCACTTATATTAACACCTGTAAATGTTCAATGGCTACTGAACTCTTCTAGCTGACTTCCCATTAAGTGTTTCCTTTACCGTCCTTTTGGTTTCATTTAGTATGTCCTGATTAGGGATTTGATGCCTTATTTACATACTTTTCATCTTATAACATTTATATAAAATACTATGTGACATCTGTTCTACAAAAATATACCTCATTTTATTTCTGCTTCTCAGAAAAATAAGATATTCTGATTAGGCAAATACTACAGAGAACTGAAGTGTTTCCTATACTATGCAGTCATCAACTCTACAAGTTTTCTCTGAGATTGCTGTATCACAGATAGAGAATTAAGTAACTGCACTACAGGGCCCTTGTTTGTCTATGGAACTTCTAAAATTTGCATTAAAATTGATGCGCTTGTAGTAATGAACTGTCATACCCTGGCACAGTCTCTAGACCACGTAAATCCAAAATCTAGTAATACAGTTTTCTTAGACTCCCTTACAAGCTTAATTCTTGCTGAAGTATTTATTTAGTTGAGCATTCTGGAATGGCTGCTCCATAGGTGTGTGCAATCATACATGCTAAAGTAAATTAACCTGGGACATGATGTCATGTTTTCCAGTAATGTAACCAATTGTAGCTTGACAACTTGTCATGCATTTGCAGTCTCAGAAAATGATATAAACAGCTGTTTCTTTAAAAATACTCTTCCTACCATTGTTTGGTTTGTTTTGGTTTTCATTTTATTTTATTTTACTAGTCCCAGATCAGCCTTGCATCCAGGACTACATCGCTCTAAGCCTAGTGCAAACACTGAACGAAGAGGTGATCCTTGCCCCACAGATCAGGATTTATGAATTTGAACATAAGAAATAGTGTACAGAGACAGAGAATGAAAATCTGAGGCAACTAAGAAACTTCTGAACTTTACATGCTAGTAGCGGTACCCAACCATTGTGAAAATGCTGCAGACATTATACCAAAAAGAGCAGCTTAAGCGAATTTTAAAGATCATCAGAGGTTTATTGTAGGCATTGTCAGAGAGTTCATTTGAAACACTAGGGAAGGAGGAAGGAAGATGTTTGGAAAGAAAATTGTTTGAAAAATGAGACAGGTGAAAGATTCAGGGACAGGACTGACATCTTCATGGTGAATGTGAAATGATAAATAGTATGGGAGGGATCATGGAAGACCCTGAAAATGAAAAAGCCTATTGTGTTTTACATTTTAAAGCAGAAAGAATGAGTGAAGCAATACACCATAAGGTGCAATATTGATACTGACTTAAACAAGTATTTCACTGTGTATAGAGACATAGTCATGGACAAGGCTACAAGGATTCTCAAGATAAAGAAGACATGCAACAAGATGGCCAGTCTTTCAAATCAATGTGGACCTTCTGTCAATAAGGCCTGAGAAACAGGCAAACAGCTGTAAAAGAAAACAGCTAGAGAAGCCTCTCAGGGTTGTAAATTAGCCCAAACAAGAACATGTAGTTAATTAGCAAGACTAAACACGCATTCCAATGTCCTTAACTAATGATCCCCAGAGACCACTCCTCGAAATTCACAGAGCCTGTACCACAGCCTTATCTACCCAAATTATCAAATGTATGAGTAACAAGAATTGGGTGGGCATTTCACAGAATGATAATGAATATGTATCAATAAAGGTATATAAGATGTAAACTGTTTCTTTGTGGTGAGAGAAGTATCTTTTCTGGTATCTTCCGCATGATAGGCAGAGAGATCCCCCATGTACCCAGTACCATAATAAAGTAACATTGGCTTTCTAACCTATCATTCTGGTTGGAGAGTTTATTTACTGGATTTCTGTGACAATATCAATGAGTCAAAAGGAGGAGTAACAACAGTCTTTGCATCACTGCTCTAAATAGATAATCCTAAATAGATCAGGAAAAATACTTCGGCTTTTGACAGAGACTTGAGATTGCTGAAGATTTTGCTTAGTGTCTAAGCCTTACATATCTGTTCGTGGAATATACACCAGGAAATCTGAAGGGCTATTTTTAAGTAATGATCTCTGTATTACAATCTCAAGAATTCTACTGAGAAAAAAAAAGAAAAACAACAAAGACAAGTAGGGGGAAAGAGGAAACCCTGTTTTATGTATGCTCATCTTTGACTAAACATCCTGCTTAAGAAAAGGTCTATTGAAATCTTGGTGTGCAATGAAGATGTTTCGAATAGAACCAAATATGAGAATTATCCACACGTAGATGCTAATAGAATATAAGTGCTAACAAATACAGCTTTGGTCCTAAAGTGTTGTCTGTGCTTAGTTGCAGAACAGGAAGAAATTCTCAACATCCTTGCTCCTTCTCCATCTCCACAAAATAATCTAAGTATGGCAATCGAGTTTGCTTACAGCTCCTTCAGCAATTGCCTACTGCTACACCTGGAGTGAAATTCAGCTATGTGTAAAATGTCAGATAATTTAAGCCACTTGGGGGAATTAGAGAGGAGTTTACAGAGTACCTGGATTTCAACCAGCCCTAGATAAAAAGGAAAAAAATAAACCTTATTCTGAACAAACAATCTTCTCTGGTATTTTGTGTAGTGCCACAGATGCAGTACTCATGAGTCCTGGGTTCAGCTGTAGCAGTCCCCTAGGACATCATGGTATTTGAAGGGATATATAAAGAGTCCTAAATACATATAGATGAGAGCTTGTCACTCTTTGTCATGGAATTCAGAATCTCATAAAATTTTAAATAATGCACTGATTCCGAGCATATAATAACCTATGAGAAGACCTCTACATACCTAGTCCTAGTTTTTAGTGTCACTGAAAGTGTCTTTCACATACTGGAGTATGCAGTACTTATAAAAAAGATCATAGAGATCAAAGTTAGCCCCGCTTCTAGCAACAGATACAGCACAATAAAGTAAACACACCACTTTCCTCTGAGTAGAAGCTTAGCACAGACACTGGAAAAGTTTGATTGATTTATCTGAACACTGGCTGTCTTGAAAGAGATCAAATTGGCATTTAAAACTGCAGCTGATCAAAGCCATAAATAGTTGTTTTAGAAAGTGTTACAACAGAAAAATGTTTTTCATCAGTTGCTGAGGATCAGACTTTGCCTCTCTCAGAAGAAACTTCCATGAAACTAAGTCACTGAGTACCTACTGGCACCAATGTAGACTTTTCAAAGGTTAAAAAATCTACTGCGGCTGAAGTACTCTAATTTCATGATAGCCTGACAGTGCCTTCTGTTAATAAGTTTTCCTAGCCAACCTAAATCAGAAACATTTAACACCAGACATTTCAGCGTGCTACACTGCACAGGACATAAGCCAGTGTGGCAACAAGGGTGCTGGGTCCTTACGAGCTCTGTTCTTTCAAAATCCACAGATCAAGGGTGTTTTTCCCAGATAAGACTCCTTTGACTTCACATGTGTTTCTGTGGCCATAAAGAGCTCCGTGTCTCTATGCCAAGATCAGGGTGACAGACGCCCGTGCTTCCTCCTTCGGACATAGAGCATTTCTGTTTCACTTTCCTGTACCACACCACAATCACTGATGATTATATTCTGCATTAAAGTATGAAACCACCTAAAATACAAATCTCTTGAATGGATAAATTAATAGTACAACATCAGTCAATGAGCTGGCATGCACTTGAATGGAAGAGGAATTTGTCATACTGACTATACTTTCTGAGCCAACCTGTTCTCATAGGTTTCCATGGATTAATTCCACATTGGTGATTAGGTAAATCCTTATTAATCCATGTGTTTAACAGCCTGATATCTGTGAATTTTCAGACATTTCCATACTTGGTCTTTGAGTTTACCACGGAAGATCAGTATAAAAGTGGAAAAGAAGATTGTAGGGTTGATAAAAGACTTAGCAATATGATTAGAAATTCCTGGCACATGATGACATTTTAAAGATATATGAAACATCAAACACTTTAAAACCACATCCTTCATTAACTTTATGGCAGAGTTTGACACTGCCAATTTAGGACAGAGGGTGTGAAATAGAAGGAATTTAATACAAACCAAAGGAGGAAGGTAAAATAAGCCCTGTCCTTCTCTGATTATCATTGAAAAGCTTTTTCTCCTTCCTTCCACTCTCCTTTTCCCCTGAGTGATCAGAAAGAGCATGTGTGCGTGTCAAATCATTCTGGTTTCGGTTTTCTTTGCCTGTTCTTTTCTGCTGTCCATTTTGCTGGTCGTCATAGTTACAGTGACCTCAGTTCTCCTCATCTTTCAGGGTCTTACAAGGATTTTTTTAAGCTTTCTCTTGTAACAGTGCTTTGCAATGCCAGCTTGTCCAATTCTTTAACTGTTATGTGTTTCTTAATCTGTTTGTCCTGGCAGTGTCCCCCTTTCCTGTGCTGTCTCCTTACAGGCTCCTCATAATAAGCTGGAAGTGCTCAGTTTTCATATTCATCCCAGTATCAGTTTCTTTCTGACAAGACTTCCTGACTTTAATCTTTCCTTTCCTAACCTTTGAGTAATATTTTGGCCTTGTCTTTGTGTAGCTTTAAAGTGATATTTTTATAGCTCTTTTAGACTGAGTTAAACCAGATAGTCAGACCTGTATTATCTCTAACTGCTTTTGCTGTTCTTTTTTACTTCAGTCCCATCCTCTGACTTGTGGTTATAAAGGAGTCTGACCAAGAGGCTTTTGCTGTACTAGACAGGGACGAGGTCAACCTTGAAACCACAGAAACAGGAGATGGCTCTTGGCTTCCCCTCAACACTTAATAGGGTCTAGCAGAGGGTCTCATATTGTCTCTGCCAGTCAGGCTGCTACTTTTACAACTGCTGCCATAAAAGGGTCTAATCACTGACATAGAGGAACAAGTATGGTGCTAAGTCACCAAGGGGTGAGTGGCTCTTACTGGATTCAGGGCTAATGTCAGCAAATGTGAGTATATCCCTTTTGGCACAGAAAACTGTGACTCCCTGTTAGACTGGTTTTGCTTGACAAATTTGGCCAAAATTTTGTTTAAAGACTGAGATATCTATGATGATTTCCATATTATCACTCAGACAAGTCTCGGAAACAAGTTTTATCTGTACCTTCTGTTGGTATTAATTCAGAAATGGACAGTAGACCCGAAGATAACTCCTTAGTTATACAGGCACACACAACATAGTTGCATCAATAGTGTTATAGAATGCTTGAACAAGAAAAAGGGTATTTAACAGTGTTTACTTGGTAAGCCTTTAAAAGACAATGACATATAATATAACTATCTATCCTCTAATATCCATTATGCAATTGTAGACTACCTAATAGGCAGTCATACCCTTCTTTTCCATACATACAAAGATGTCAACTCTAAGCTTGCTTATACACACAGTCATCCTAAAGGATTTTAGGTACAGAGTTACCATCAAAATCTGCTTTTTAAAAAACATATGCATGAGAAATATATTGGAAGTGCATCCGAAACTGAAATACCGATAGTAAATGTACACAGTTGCAGCTTTAATGGATACCTGCAGCACTCTAGTGGCCGTTCTTCATAAATGCAACATCAAAAACTCGGGATTATCATGGACAGTGGAGATTTAAAGGAAAAAAGCTCTCTAACAACAAAAGTTAAATGGCTACATAGTTAGACATGAAAGTTCTGAAAATCAGCAATAACATACCGTATGCACACTAATTAAATTTGTTCAAGCAAACCTGTTTTAATTTAACAGCATTCCTGCTCTGCATTACAAATACAATGCAAGTAGTTTGGAGTGGAATGCATTATAGTCTGTGGTCATTTCATCTTTTGATGTACTAGCTCACCAGTTCAAGACAACTTAGTTACTGGGAGCTTCACATAACTCACTTTTCTTTCATCCCACTGATTGTAGGAGGAAAACAATAGGCTACATGAAAGGGGGAAAGACTCTCTCCAGTCCTTATCAGGTCCTTCAAAAAGAAGACTTTTTTTTTTTTTTCCTTTCTTTGCAATGCTTTTTCCATCATTGTGGAATGTCTGTTTTCAGTGCCTGGAGTAATAGAATTCACATCTTCTCCTACCCAAGAGTAAAACAAAAATTAACACATTTCTCTATGAGAAAAAAGGATTTTTATTTGTTTTGCTTGAATACTTAGCTTGTTTTACTACATTATTCACCTCATTTGTTTAATTAGCATCCAGAAACTGCAAGAGAGAAGCATTCAAGTGCTTCTATACGGGGATCTGCGACTGTCAAAATGATGATAAGTAGTAAATTATCTCCTATATGCATATTCATATATTTTCTTTCACAAGAGGTCTAAGTATCAAATGCAAGAATTAATATTTGCATCTTATTTCAATTTTCATCATATTTGTATGTGCATTACCAGCTGGAACTCATCTAGGAAAAGGAAAATCACATACAGATATTTTATTCATATGATTCTTATTTCAAGGAAGGTTGTAAACAAAAATGTGTCAGTAATTTTGTGTTAGGAGTAACATTCAAATACCAAAATTCTGGACATGAAGAGAAGAACCCTGTCGTGGTTTAAACCCAGTCAGGTAACTTGTTCACTCACTCCCAGTGAGTGGTGCCGAGCTGACAATAATCGAGGTCCGTGTCCGTCTCCCCCCCCCCCTCCCTGCACCGGGGCTCTCCCCTTCCCCGCTCCTGGAGGAACGGGGAGGAGGATCGAGAGAGTGCAACTCCCACGGGTTGAGACAAGAACAGTCCAGCAACAAATCACCACCGCTACTATCAGCTAAAACAATGATAAGGGAAAATAACAAGGGAAGAGAATACGATACCACCGGCCAGGAAAGCGAGTCCCACCCGGAAGCCCCTGTCCTTCCGGGTAACTCCCAGTTACCCCCCCACCCCGGCCAAGACGTGCTGTGGTATGGAATACCTCCCTGGCCAGCCCGGGTCAGGCGCCCCGTCTCTGCTTCCTCACAGCTTCCCCTCCTCCCTGGCAGAGCATGAGCCTCACAGAGTCCTTGGTCAGGGTAAACATCACTTAGCAACAACCGAAAACATCGGCTTCACCAACACTGTTCTCAAGCTGAAAGTCAAAACACAGCACTGCACCAGTTAACACAAAGGAAAAACATGACTGCTACTGCTGAACCCAGGACAAACCCTAATCAATTAGAATGAGAAGACAAGACAGAGAAGACAAGTAGTTACAAAATCTAGGATTATAGTGTTGGGTCTCTGCACACTATTCTAACCAACAGCAGGTCTTGAGCACAAAGATAAATAGGCCATATACTACTGCTGTATTTTCTTACAGCAAGTGGAGAGATAATGGATGCTAGAATATTAACATTTCCCAAAATGCCATTTGAATAACTGCAATGATGCTGTATGATGAAACAAATAACTATGATGATGTATATGTTTGCTTCCAGGAACAGATGGCACAATTTCTTTGCTATAGAAAGCCTCAGAAAAATGTGGCCCCATTGATTTTTGACATTTCAGAAGGAAAGCAACAAATCAGAGTTCTGAGATTTTTTAGCACTTTCACAGTTCAGGTTGCTAATTGGAAGGATCGTTGTTTCCCTCCATGGACAAGATTTGCTCAGGCTTTCCCGCTTTACTTGGTAGCTGCTTTCATTCTGTGATTCTTTTCAGACAGTCTGAGAGGCAGCAGAGATGAAAGCACTTTAATAACAGAAAGAAACAAAATTAGGATCCACCCACCTTTACTGAAATTTCAAGAATACAGCAAACCTGCCCTTCTCAAGGAAGCATCCACAATGCAGTGGATGTAGTCAAGGATGAGACATAGTGCCTTTATGCTCCTGAAGAAAGATCCTGTTTGCCCAAGTGACATATTTTAACTCCTAGCTAAAATGGAATAACTGAATCTGGAGATATTGAAAGGTTCTTCCTCCTTGTCACTGGTTATTTGGGGAATTGAATCTGTGTTTCTGTATACCCTTAGTTCAGCAGCATACTAGTTTAGTTGTTGATCCCTTATTCCCATCACAGTACTACCACTGAAGGTGCAGCAACACAGCTGGGTCAGGGAAAATACTTGGCTTGGATGGATGGGTTGAAAACTTCTAACAGTTGCAAGGATAGAAGATGAGAATACCTAAAATACCTTAAGACAAACATTATCAAACTGTACCTTTTAACACTATGGTTAAATAGAAGCTGAGATTTTTAATAGCTGGAAGTTAGATAGTCAGGACATTTCCTCAAGTAGACATTAGAAATCACATGAAATGCGTTCATATATATAACACTTTTCATTTTTCCATGGTTGCCAACCATATGTTAGGCACCAGAGAAAACAGTATCAAAGCTGTGAGTTTTTGCACAAGCTTTATCCTAACAAAGGAGCAGTTGCTTATTGTCGTGGTTTAAACCCAGTCAGGCAACTTGTTGACTCACTTCCCCCCTTCTTTCCCTCCCCCTACTCCTGGAGGGACGGAGAGGAGAATCAAAAGAATACAACTCCCATGGGTTGAGATAAGAACAGTTTGGTAACTAAGGTATAACACAAATCACTACTGCTACCACCAATGATAATAATGATAAAGGAAATAACAAGGGAAGAGAATACATCACCTCACCACCAGCCAACTGATAACTTGCCCCCCCAGCCCGACCAAGCTCCGACCGATACCTCCTCCAACCCTGCAGTCCCAGCCCTTCCGGGTAACTCTCAGTTACATCCTGGGCATGATGTGCTGTGGTATGGAATACCTCTTTGGTCAGTTTGGGTCAGGTGTCCTGTCTCTGTTTCCTCCTGGCTTTCCCTCTTCCTTAGCAGAGCATGAGGCTCACAAAGTCCTTGGCCAAACCAAAACATCATTGTTATCAGCTCTGTTCCCAAGCCGAAAATCAAAACACAGCACTGTACCAGCTACCAAGAAGGAGAAAAATGACTGCTACTGCTGAACCCAGGACACTTATGATGATGCTATGGGCATTATCCAAAACAAACAGGAAAACAACTGTATGGTACATCCAAGGATGGTCCAGGATCTCAGGTTTTAATGGGAAGTGTGCTGAAAGAACTGGTGATCAAATGGGCCAATCACAGCTGTCTGTCCATGACCTGCAGCTGAGGAAATCTAACTTGGGAGTAATGAATTCCTTCTTTTTGCCTGAAGCCTAAAACGAGCACATCCAGGAAAATGGTGGAGCTCAAATCTTGCCAGAGTTAGATGCTGTTTGTTCATATATATAACTAAACAATACCAGTTAATCTGTTTCACTACTGCTGCTACTTTCTGCTCAAAAATTATCTGCACAATTGTACCTGTGTTTAATAATGAGAAACATCACTGAAGAGGTTTTAATGGATCTTACTGGGAGAAAATGCTTAATACTTCAACTGCAATACCCATCTTATTTTCTCTTCTTCTCTAAAACTGCCACCAATCTCACAGGATCTGTCACCAATAGCAGCCACAGACAACTTTAGCAGCACAGTTTGAAGCCAAGGTACAGGCAGGACTACTGCAGCTGGCCAAGAATATATGAACATAGAGGTCAAGAGGAAAAGTAAGACAGTAGACATGAGAGTCCATGACATGGAGTCCAGTTTAAGTATGATGCGTTTAATCAACAGGATAAACATAAAATTAATTTCTGTCTGTCATTACAGCATACAAGTTAATATTACACCTTATCGCAAAGACTGTGGAGGGGTAACCTGAAAGAAACCGGCAATGGTCAGGGTTTAACTAAACCTCGAAAGTTTTAAAATTCTTTGAGATGTACACTGGTGAATGTCACCTTAGACCCTTTGGCTTTGATGAACTTAGATCTGTTTACATTACGCTTTACCGGGTAAAACTGCCCCATGGCCGAGTGCCAGCTGTCCTGAGGGAAACTTCGTAGGGAACCAGCTACTAGATGGTTCGATTAGTCTTGTTATCACATTAGTGATTATTAGTCTTTTTCCCCTAGACCCGGGTCGGACAACCGATTTGCACGTCAGGACCGCTACGGACCTCCACCAGAGTTTCCTCTGGCTTTGCCCTGCCCAATTGCTGAGGTGAGTAGCCCGAGAGAGGACGCCTTCAACACCGGAGCGGGTGGAGATCAGCGTCCAGGAGCCTCACCTCAGAGTGACAAGAGCCACCGAGGGAGCCTCAAGTCCTCGACACGACCTCCCCAGGAGCAGGCAGCTCAGCTGACGAGAGCGAGCAGCTGACTCACAGGGGGCGGAGCCTGAAGCAGCGGCACCAGCCATGACTGGGTAAAAACCTGCCCCAGGGAGGGCGAGTGACCAGGAGTGCGGTGAGGCAGTTCGGGCGGGCAGGCGAGCGGGATGGTGAGCAATCGTCCTATGAGCAGGGCCCGGTCTGGGAGCTCTGCCCTGGCTGCCCCGCAGGTGGCCAGCGTAGGCACCCAGGCAGAGCCGATGAGAGGGGAGGCTGCCGGGCAGAGCTCAGGGTGTAGAGAGTGCCTGCACTGGTCTGGTGAGGGGAGGGTGCACAATGGGCAGGGCTGCACTCGGTGCTCCCTGGTGGAGGTCCTGCTGCAGCAGGTGGCTGAGCTGCGAGATGTCAGGGAAGCTGAGAGGAAGCAGGAATGCTTGCTCCTGGCCCAAACTTGTGAAGGGGCCTCGAGCTTCACCTCTACCTCATGAAGGAAAGAAGGAGGCCATTAACCTGGGAAGCTGGGAATTAGTGACAAAAAAAAAACAACAAAAAAAAAAAAAAGAAGGAAAAGGACAACCAAAAGCAAGGGGCTTCCCCCTAAATCCCCTGTCCCCACGCAGAACCGCTTTGCTGTTCTGCAGGGGGCTAATGAGGAAATGCACTCGAGCCAGAAACAGCCGGCTGATGCACTGCTAAAGAAGATCTCTACTGGTGCTGCCAGGAAAAAGCGGCGGATTGTAGTAGTAGGACTCTACGCTGAAAGGGACAGAAGCACTCATCTGCCAGCCAGACCCTGTCTCAAGGGAGGTGTGTTGCCTACCGGGGGCACGGATCAGGGATGTGGCAGAAAGGTTGCCTGCTCTAGAAAGTCCCACGGGCTATTACCCACTCCTGGTGATACATGTGGGTGCTAGGGATATAGATAGTAGTAGCCTGGGGAACATAAAGAAGGACTACAGAGCCCTGGGGGAGGTGGTTAGGGGCTCTGGAGCTCAGATAGTCTTTTCATCAATTCTCCAGGATACAGGGGAGGACCTAAAAAAAGCTAGGAGGATTTGCCAGGTTAATAACTGGTTAAAAGGGTGGTGTCATAGTAGGGGTTTGGGTGTCTTGAACATGGGACCCAAGCTTGTAGGCCAGGTCTAGTGGGGGCTGGTGGAGCTGGTCCGATAAAGAAGGGAAAGAGCAGTTTTGGTAGGAGGCTTGCCAGACTGGTGAAGGAGGCTTTAAACTAGATGTGTTGGGGGAGGTGGGCATCATTCCATCCCAACACAGCCAGTCAATGCCAGCACCTATAATAAATGCTTGGAGCAACATAGAGATATCCCAGCTGCTCCAGCCAATGAGCCAGCTTCAGTTGGAGCTTGGCTCAGATGCCTCTATACAAATGCCCCTAGCATGGGGAGCAAACAAGAAGAATTAGAGATGTGTGCACGTCTATGGGGGTATGATATAATAGGCATCACAGAAACATGGTGGGATGGATCCTATGACTGAAGTGTTGGAATGGAAGGTTACAGGCTCTTTAGAAAAGACAGGCCCGGCAGGCGGGGAGGAGGAGTTGCCCTTTATGTTAGGGATAGGCTGGAGAGTATGGAACTCTGTCTGGGGACAGGTGAGCAGTTAACAGAGAGTTTGTGGGTCAGGGTTAAAGGGAATATAGCTATGGGAGACATTACTGTGGGGATCTGTTACAGACCGCCTGATCAAGGAGAACCTGCGGATGAAGCACTCCATAGACAGATAGGAAAAGCCTCATGCTTGCAGGCCCTTGTTCTCATGGGTGACTTCAACCACCCTGACATCTGTTGGAAGGACAGTACGGCCTGGCACAAGCAATCTGGGAGGTTCCTCGATTGTGTGGAAGACAACTTCCTTCTGGAAGTAATAGAGGAGCCGACAAGGAGAGGTGCCATGCTTGACCTTGTGCTCACCAACAGGGAAGGGCTCGTTGGAAATGTGACTCTCCAGGGCAGCCTTGGATGCAGCAATCATGAGATGCTTGAATTTGAGATCCTCAGGGCAGTGAGAAGAGCGTGCAGCAAGCTCACTGCCCTGGACTTCAAAAGAGCAGACTTTGGCCTTTTCAGGAACCTGCTTAGGAATGTTCCATGGGATACAGCCCTAGAGGGCAGAGGGGCCCAAGACTGTTGGTTGATATTCAAGGATCACCTGCTACAAACTCAGGAGTGTTGCATCCCAACCAGAAAGAAAGTGCAGCAGGAGGGTGAGGAGACCTCCTTGGATGGATAAGGAGCTCCTGAGGAAAATTCAGATGAAAAGAGAGGCTTATAATAAGTGGAAGCAAGGACAGGTGGCATGGGAAGAGTACAGAGATGTTGTCCGGGAAGCTAGGGACCAGCTTAGGAAAGCTAAGGCCCAGTTAGAATTAAACTTAGCTAGAGGTATTATAGATAACAGGAAGGGATTCTACAAGTACGTAGGAAATAAAAAACAAACTAGGGAGAATGTAGGCCCCCTCAGGAAGCTCTTGGGAGAACTGGCTACACAGGATTTGGAGAAGGCTGAGGTTCTGAATGACTTCTTTGCCTTGGTCTTCACTGGCAAAGGCTCTGACCACACCACCCAAGTCTGGGAAGGCAGATACAGGGACTGTGAGAATGAAGACCTTGTGCCCACTGTAGAAGAGGAACTGGTTCGAGACCATCTTAAAAATCTGAACGTGCACAAGTCCATGGGTCCTGATGAGATCCATCTGTGGGTCCTGAAGGAGCTGGCAAGTGAAGTTTTGAAGCCGCTGGCCATCATATTTGAGAGATCATGGCAGTCAGGTGAAGTTCCTGATGACTGGAAAAAGTGAATTATAACCCCCATTTTCAAGAAGGGGAAAATGGATGACCCTGGGAATTACAGGCCAGTAAGTCTCACCTCTGTGCCTGGCAAAATCTTGGAGCAGATTCTCCTGGATGGCATGCTAAGGCAAAAATCAACAAGGTGCTTGGTGTCAGCCAGCATGGCTTCACTAAGGGGAAATCCTGCCTGACCAATTTGATGCCCTTCTCTGATGGGGCTACAGAACTGATGGACAGGGGTAGAGCAGTTGATGTCATCTACCTGGACTTGTGCAAAGTGTTCGACACTGTCCCGCACAACATCCTTGTCTCTAAATTGGAGACATCAATTTGATAGGTGGACCACTCGGTGGATAAAGAACTGGCTGGATGGCCGCACGCAAAGAGTCGTGGTCAATGGCTCAATGTGCGGCTGGAGATCAGTAACGAGTGGTGTCCCTCAGGGATCAGTGTTCAGACCGGTCTTGTTTAACATCTTTGTCGCTGACATGGACAGTGGGATTGAGTGCGCCCTCAGCAAGTTTGCCGATGACACCAAGCTGTGTGGTTCGGTTGATAGGCTGGAGGGAAGGAATGCCATCCAGAGGGACCTCGACACGCTTGTGAGGTGGGCTGCTGCCAACCTCATGAAGTTTAACCGTGCCAAGTGCAAGGTCCTACACCTGGGTCGGAGCAATCCGAGGCACAGCTACAGGTTGGGCAGAGAAGAGATTCAGAGCAGCCCTGCAGAGAAGGACTTGGGGGTGTTGGTTGATGAGAAAATGAACATGGGCTGGCAGTGTGCCCGTGCAGTCCAGAAAGCTAACCGTATCCTGGGCTGCATCAAAAGGAACATGACCAGCAGGTGTCCTCAACATAAAAAGGACATGGAACTGTTGGAACAAGTCCAGAGAAGGGCGACGAGGATGATCAGGGGACTGGAGCAACTCCTGTATGAAGATAGGCTGAGAAAGTTGGGTCTGTTAAGCCTGGAGAAGAGAAGGCTGCGTGGAGACCTCATAGCAGCCTTCCAGTATCTGAAGGGGGCCTATAGGGATGCTGGAGAGGGTCTCTTCATTAGGGACTGTAGTGATAGTACAAGGGGTAACGGGTTAAAACTTAAACAGGGGAAGTTTAGGTTGGATATAAGAAGGAAATTCTTTTCTGTTATGGTGGTGAGGCACTGGAATAGGTTGCCCAGGGAGGTTGTGAATGCTCCATCCCTGGCAGTGTTCAAGACCAGGTTGGACGAGGCCTTGGGTGATATGATTTAGCATGAGGTGTCCCTGCCAGTGGCAGGGGCGTTGGTACTAGATGATCTTAAGGTCCTTTCCAACCCTAATTATTGTATGTTTCTACATCGTCTGAAGAAATGATATTTTCACAGGTAGGTCTTTATTAATTTGATACTTTTCAGTCAATTTGGATGTCTGATGAATAATAACTTTATTTGAAAAATAAACCCTTAATAAAGTTCTACAACACAGTGCATCTCCATTAGTCAATAGATACATTATGAGAAGAATGTATAATATACATCTCTGATCAACAAAGTTACTGCAAGTGTATATGCTACTGTTTATTTGTAAGCAAGATGCTACCGTGTTAATGCAAAGTAAAATGTGTGTGACAGGAGGGGATTTATCTTAATGACTTCACAGACCCTCTCCAATTTTAATTCCTAAATCCAGGTACAGATGCAGCACTAGTGTTCAAATTTGTGTGCATGTTTAAAAGCATACTTGCTTTCCCCTTCATTTCCTTTCTCTCTCTCATCTACAAACTATGGATAATATTAAGCACACTGTGATCAGGGCTTGAAAAATACTCACACACTAAGAAAAAGGTATCTTCTCTTTGGCAAATGTCATCACCTCTGCAAAGGTCAGGCTTTCATTGCAAACATACTTTTCACCACTTCCAGTTATGAGGATAATTGTCTAAATGTAAATTAAGTGGGAAGAAAACTGTCTTCATAAAATCTCAGACAAACAACTCCCCAGGCTCTGCGGTTGCTTGGATGTGTCACCTTTTGCTGCTGTTACTGCAGACCCTCTGCTCAGCCCTGAAACTGAGTTGGATCAGGTCATTTCTCCTCCCCTGCTGCCTGGGAGCTGCTGAGCATTGCATATGCAAGCAGAGAAGCCATCTCTCCTGGGAGCAGCACACAAATATTGCTGCCTGCCAGGCAAGCACACACTAGAAAAGAGCCTGTGCCACTATGCTGGCAGCAGCCAGGATGAGAGAGAACTGAGAGGATTTCTTCAATTTTTTAGCAGGTGGAGGAAAGGATGATGGTACTCGCAAGCCAGGAAAGAATTTAGGATTGTAGAAACTTGCAGAACTCAGGTTTCTTACATCCTTTTGAACATGTATATTTCACCTGTACTCATTTTCCCACTGTTCTCTATCCACAGCAAAAGAAGAGCTCAAAAGAGACTGCTGGCGCATAAGCCCTTCTGGTGTGCTTTGTTACACATCTCTCTACTTCAGAAAAAAAAAATCTATGAGATCAATAACAAAGAAAAAGGTTTCCACAATTTAAAATGACATATCAAAGATGAAAGAAGGAAAAACTGAAACTCTGAAAAACATAAATTTCACTTGTGATGGCCTGTCATTTTGTTAACGCAAAAGACAGGACCTACCAAAGAAAAAATCCAGTACAGAGGTAAACAAGTTATATTTTATTTACATGTTCTTGCTATTTGTCTTTGAAAAATCCCTGAAATATAAACTTTCTCTGTAATGGCAAGAAGTGCAATACCAGCTATACCCATACAAATGTTTCATCCCTCTGTAGCAGGAAGGCATATTCCTGAAATGTATGTTTTCTCTTGGGTTATATCTTGTATACATTTGTCGTGGTTTAAACCCAGTCAGGTAATTCGTTCGCTCACTTCCCTCCCTTTCTTGCCCTCCCCCTGCTCCCGGAGGGACGGGGAGGAGAATCGAAAAGAATGCAACTCCCACGGGTTGAGATAAGAACAGTTTAGTAACTAAGGTATAACACAAATCACTATTGCTACCACCAATGATAATAATGATAAAGGAAATAACAAGGGAACAGAATACAACACCTCACCACCCGCTGACCGATAACTCGCCCCCCAAGCCCGACCAAGCTCCGACCGATACCTCCTCCAACCCTGCAGTCTCACAGCCCTTCCGGCTCACTCCCAGTTACATCCTGGGCATGACGTGCTGTGGTATGGAATACCTCTTTGGTCAGTTTGGGTCAGGTGTCCTGTCTCTGCTTCCTCCCAGCTTCCCCTCCTCCCTGGCAGAGCATGAGGCTCACAAAGTCCTTGGCCAAACCAAAACATCTCTATCAGCTCTGTTCCCGAGCCGAAAGTCAAAACATTACACTGCACCAGCTACCAAGGAGGAGAAACATGACTGCTACTGCTGAACCCAGGACAACATTTTGGTTTTGTTCACTCAAGGGTAGTAATCTTTTGGGCTGTAGTTTCTACAAAAAGCAAAGAAGCTGTATTACTCACCTTGTACTGGAATTCAATCCCACCCAATGTCCCTATGCAAATCTCATACCACAATATTTTCGTATATAGGTAATCATGCTCGAAGTACGGTCTTGTTATCAAAAAGACTTTTTCCCCATGTTGAAAAGTTTCTTTTGTAAACTAATCTATAAGGGTGGTTTAGTTTCCATTCCTATCCACATATCTGCCATGTGGCACAAGCCACATAGCTTGCTGAATGTATTAGCTGAGCTAAAGCATAGCTTGTTTCTTTGGACACTTTTACAATTTCCATACCTCCTTTCACAGGGATGCAGATGATGCCAATGAGGTGACAAGCTAAACAATTCCCTCTCCTTCTCTCACCCTATCTGTGCCTGGAGCATGCTCCACCCCCTTAGTTTCTGCAATGACTAAAGGCATGTGAGCATGACCCTTCTTTGCAAGGCGATCTTGGAAACATGTTCAGCCAGGGAGTCTCTGATCTTAATACTTACTCTCAGAATAATAACATCTCAGACTATTGTGTTACTAAGTCAGAAGAAAACAATATGGTCTTTTTTTTATTTTTCTTTTTTAGGCTTTAATCTATAAATAGATCTGAATTTAAGGAATATTCTGCTAAGGTTCAAGTCTCTACCTAGAAAACTATCTAACCATGATAGTCTGATATAGACCAATCCACAGCACCCATTTCACAGCCAGGTTCAGATTTAAAGTTTCCTTTGTTACGACAAAACCTGAAGACTACCCATTCCTGACCAAGCTTACTGCTTTAAGAAATCTGGTATATTTTTTCTATATGTTTTATTCCAAAATTAAATTCTACTTTGCGGTCCAGTGCTTAGGATTTTTTTTCTTTTATTTTTTTTAATGATAAAATTTAAATGAGTGTCCTGGGTTCAGCAGTAGCAGTCATGTTTGTTTTTTTTTTTCCTTTGTGCTAGCTGGTGCAGTGCTGTGTTTTGACTTCCAGCCTGAGAACAGTGTTGGTGAAGTCAATGTTTTCAGTTGTTGCTAAGTGATGTTTACCCTGACCAAGGACTTTGTGAGGCTCATGCTCTGCCAGGGAGGAGGGGAAGCCGGGAGGAAGCAGAGATGGGGCGCCTGACTCGGGCTAGCCAGGGAGGTATTCCATACCACAGCACGTCATGGCCGGGGTGAGGGGTAACTGGGAGTTACCCGGAAGGACACGGGGCTTCCAGGTGGAACTCGTTTTCTTGGCCGGTGGTATCGTATTCTCTTCCCTTGTTATTTTCCCTTATCATTGTTGTAGTTGATAGTTGCGGTGGTGATTTGTGTACATTGGTTGCTGGACTGTTCTTGTCTCAACCCGTGGGAGTTGCACTCTTTCGATCCTCCTCCCTGTTCCTCCGGGAGTGGGGGAGAACCCCGGGGGGGGGGGACACGGACCTCGATTGTTGTCAGCTCGGCACCACTCACTGGGAGTGAGTGAACAAGTTACCTGACTGGGTTTAAACCACAACAGTTCTTTTTTTGGTGCCCAACGTGGGGCACGAGGGGTTGAGACCAGAACAGATCTGACTGGATTGGTAGTCACTTGTCACAATGCTGATTTATTGGCTCTCAAGGTTGTTCCTCTTGATCTCACAGTTTCAGTATATCGTATATTACTTCCATCCGGTATTTGCTGTATTAGTGTTTTTCAAGTGTGGGGCTTGGGCTAAGGTTTTTGTCCCATTGTACTTTATGGTAATGACTTGTAATACAATAGAATCATTGATCATGAAACTGATCTGGCTTATGTTCCCAGTGTGGTCACCACCTTTATACTTTGGGAGATATATGATGGAGGTGCTTAGCAATTACACATCTTTTTTCTCCTTCTCAGGTGCTCAACCTGTGAAAGAGACATCCTTTTACCCTCCCAGTCATCCCCCCAGACCATTTACATTTGAGAGTTTTGAATTTTTTGAATGGCCTTTTAATGCTGTTGAGACTTGTTTACTGATGGTGATGGGAATCACCATGCTAACACGCATACAGAGTGTGTTTTGCCCACTACTGATTTCAAGAGTTAAGCAGAGTCAGGTTTGGGTCTTGTCTGGGGTCAAACGACAATGTAGGAGGACCGAGAGATTTTCCCTGAGGCTGGACAGCCATGAGTGGCAGGGTGTGTGGGATAGTATGGGCAAGTATCTAGGTCAGTGGGCCCCTCCAGTACTTTGGAATTTCACTACCGAACAACTGCAAAATCCAGAAGAATTAGTAAAACACTTAAATGAGGTGTGTGGTCATTCTGGCCATACCAGAGATGGACAAATCACGGCAACGTGCTGGGGCTTGGCCTATGCTTACAGGGCCTTGTTCAACACTATCCAGCACCTTCAAAAGGAAAAGAATGTCGGCGGATCTGAGGGCAAAGCAACAGTCACTACTCAAACTTTGGCTGCAATGAACTGCGCAGCTACCCCAGCAGCAAGTACAGCAGCTGCTCAAACTTCAACTGCAACAGACAGCGTGGTTACCCCAGCTCCAAGCACAGCAGCTGCACCACCCCCAGCAACAAGTACAGTCGCTACTCAAACCACAGTGATAATCACTGCAGCCAAACCAGAGGACCAATTCGTACCAATATCGGTTGCCCCTGTACACAAGAGAACAAGCAAAAAGGAGGCAAGAAGGGTGAAGCGAGATGAAGAACCAATGAATTCACCACCCGGTCCAGAATCTGATCAGGAGTCATCATCACATGACGAAGAAGAAGAAGAAGAGGTAATTTCTCGACCTCGGACCTCAACCGAGCTGCGGAATATGCGAAAAGATTTTACCCGTCAACCAGGGGAGCACATCATCACCTGGTTACTCCGATGCTGGGACAATGGGGCCGATGGTCACGAACTAGAAGGTACAGAAGCCAAGCAGCTGGGATCACTTGCTAGAGAAGGGGGAATTGACAAAGCAGTTGCAAGAGAGAAAAAGTCCCTCAGCCTTTGGAGGAGGCTCTTGGCAGCTGTGAAAGAAAGGTTTCCGTACAAGGACGATGTTACGAGTCGTTCGGCCAAGTGGACTACTATAGACAAAGGCATCCAGTCTCTGAGGGAATCGGCCATCGTAGAGATGCTCTATCACATCAAGCCGAATAACGGGGATACACCTATAGATCCAGATGAAGTTGAATGTACACGACCCATGTGGCGAAAACTTACACGGAATGCACCGTCATCATATGCCCATTCATTGGCGACAGTAACCTGGAATGACATAGTACCACTAACAGTGGATGAAATGGTTCATAAACTCCGAGAGTTCGAAGACAATCTCACCCCTTCCATCATCTCAGCTGTGAAAAAACTGTCCCAGGACCTCGAACAATTGAGGGACGATGTATCTGATTTATCCAGCTCCTCACGTGTACCAACACACGTCTCAGCTATTAACAAAAGGCGTCCTATTGTTCAAGAGAGGAGATACAGAAGGTATACGCCACGGGGTACCCTGTCGTTTTACCTGCTGGATCACGGAGAAGACATGACAAAGTGGGATGGAAAACCTACTTCAGCTTTGGAGGAACGGGTGAGTGAACTGAAGAGGGGAGCAAGGGCCAAGACTGATCGTCCCATGAGAGCTACGGCTTCAGTCTCTGGTGAGCAGTTTCCCAGATGGAGTGGAAGAGCTGATTTTACTCCAGCTCCTGTGATAATGAAGAATAATCCCTTCCACTACGACTTAAGTGTCCAAAGCTGTGACGACCATTAGAGGGGCCCTGCCTCCAGCCAGGTGGAGGTAGGGGACAATCGGATTTACTGGACTGTGTGGATCAGATGGCCTGGCACATCAGTCCCACAGAAGTATAAGGCTCTAGTAGATACTGGTGCACAGTGTACCCTGATGCCATCAAGCTGTCAAGGGGTGGAACCCATCTATATTTCTGGAGTAACAGGAGGATCCCAAGAGTTGACTGTGCTGGAGGCTGAAATCAGCCTGACTGGGAGGGAGTGGCAAAAGCACCCTATTGTGACTGGTCCAGAGGCTCCATGCATCCTCGGCATAGACTACCTCAAGAGAGGGTACTTCAAAGACCCAAAAGGGTACCGGTGGGCTTTTGGTATTGCTGCTTTGGAGACTGAGGAAATTGAGCAGCTGTCCACCTTGCCTGGTCTCTCAGAAGATCCCTCTGCTGTGGGGTTGCTGAAAGTTGAAGAACAACAAGTGCCAATTGCGACCACAACAGTGCACCGGCGGCAATATCGCACCAACCGAGACTACCTGATTCCCATCCATCAGCTGATCCGTAGATGGAGAGTCATGGGGTGATCAGCAGGACCCGCTCACCCTTTAATAGCCCCATATGGCCAGTGCAAAAGTCTAATGGAGAATGGAGACTAACAGTAGACTATCGTGGCCTGAATGAAGTCACACCACCATTGAGTGCTGCCGTACCGGACATGTTAGAACTTCAGTATGAACTAGAGTCAAAGGCAGCCAAGTGGTATGCCACGACTGATATTGCCAATGCATTTTTCTCCATTCCTTTGGCAGCAGAGTGCAGGCCACAGTTTGCTTTTACTTGGAGAGGTGTCCAGTTCACTTGGAACCGACTGCCCCAGGGGTGGAAACACAGCCCTACCATTTGCCACGGACTGATCCAGACTGCACTGGAACAGGGGCAAGCTCCAGAACACCTGCAATACATTGATGACATTATTGTGTGGGGCGATACAGCGGAAGAAGTCTTTGAGAAAGGGAGGAAAATAATCCAAATCCTGCTGAGAGACTGTTTTGCCATAAAACGGAGTAAGGTCAAGGGACCTGCACAGGAGATTCAATTTTTGGGAATAAAATGGCAAGATGGACGTAGACAGATCCCCACAGATGTGATCAACAAGATAACAGCAATGTCTCCACCAACTAATAAGAAAGAAACGCAAGCTTTCTTGGGTGCAGTGGGGTTCTGGAGAATGCACATCCCAAATTACAGTTTGATTGTAAGCCCTCTCTATCATGTGACCCGGAAGAAAAATGATTTTAAATGGGGCCCTGAGCAGCAACAAGCCTTTGAGCAAATTAAACACGAGATAGTTCACGCAGTAGCCCTTGGACCAGTCCGGACCGGACCAGATGTAAAAAATGTACTGTACACTGCAGCTGGGGAGAACGGTCCTACCTGGAGCCTCTGGCAGAAAGCTCCAGGGGAGACTCGAGGTCGACCCCTCGGCTTTTGGAGTCGGGGATATAAAGGATCTGAGGCCAGCTATACCCCAACTGAGAAAGAGATACTGGCAGCCTATGAAGGGGTTCGAGCTGCTTCGGAAGTGATTGGCACTGAAGCACAGCTCCTTCTGGCACCCCGGTTGCCCGTGCTGGGCTGGATGTTCAAAGGCAGGGTCTCCTCTACACATCATGCAACTGATGCTACATGGAGTAAATGGGCTGCACTAATTACACAACGAACTCGAATAGGAAATCTCAGTCGTCCAGGCATTCTAGAAGTCATCATGGACTGGCCAGAGGGCAAAGATTTCGGAATGTCACCAGAGGAGGAGGTGGTGCGCGCTGAAGAGGCCCCACCATATAATAAACTGTCAGAAAGTGAAAAGCAGTATGCCTTGTTTACTGATGGCTCTTGCCGTATTGTGGGAAAGCATCGGAGATGGAAGGCAGCTGTATGGAGTCCTGGACGACAAGTTGCAGAAACTGCTGAAGGAGAGGGTGAATCGAGTCAGTTTGCCGAGGTGAAAGCCATCCAGCTGGCCCTGGACATTGCTGAACGAGAAAAGTGGCCAGTACTTTATCTCTATACTGACTCATGGATGGTGGCAAATGCCCTGTGGGGGTGGTTGAAGCAATGGAAGCAGAGCAACTGGCAACGCAGAGGTAAACCCATCTGGGCTGCTGCACTGTGGAAAGATATTGCTGCCAGGGTGCAGAACCTGGTGGTGAAGGTACGTCATGTAGATGCCCATGTACCCATGTTGGGCCACTGAGGAACACCAGAACAACCAACAAGTGGATAAAGCGGCTAAGATTGAAGTGGCTCAGATGGACTTAGATTGGCAACATAAAGGTGAATTATTTTTGGCCCGGTGGGCCCATGACACTTCAGGCCATCAGGGCAGAGATGCAACATACAGGTGGGCCCGTGACCGAGGGGTGGACTTAACAATGGACACTATTGCCCAGGTTATTCATGAGTGTGAAACATGTGCTGCAATTAAACAAGCCAAGCGGTTAAAGCCTCTTTGGTATGGAGGATGATGGTTGAAGTATAAATATGGGGAGGCCTGGCAGATTGACTATATCACACTGCCACCAACCCGCCAAGGCAAGCGCCATGTGCTTACCATGGTGGAAGCAACCACCGGGTGGCTGGAAACACATGCTGTGCCCCATGCCACTGCCCGGAACACTATCCTGGGCCTTGAGAAACAGATTTTGTGGCGACACGGCACCCCAGAGAGAATTGAGTCAGACAATGGGACTCATTTCCAAAATAACCTTATAGATATTTGGGCCAAAGAGCATGGCATTGAGTGGGTATATCACATCCCCTACCATGCACCAGCCTCTGGGAAAATCGAACGGTACAATGGGCTGTTAAAAACTACACTGAGAGCAATGGGTGGGGGAACTTTCAAGCATTGGGATACACACTTACCAAAGGCCACCTGGTTGGTCAACACCAGAGGATCTGCCAACAGGGCTGGCCCAGCCCAGTCAGAACTTTTACATATTGTAGAGGGGGACAAAGTTCCCGTGGTGCATATGAAGAATTTGCTGGGGAAGACAGTCTGGGTAATTCCTGCTTCAGGTAAAGGCAAACCCACTCGTGGGATTGCTTTTGCTCAGGGACCTGGATATACTTGGTGGGTAATGCAGGAAGATGGGGAAGTCCGATGTATACCTCAAGGGGATTTGATTTTAGGGGAAAACAGCCAGTGAACTCAATTGTATGCCGTTGCCTGCTGTGTAATGCTTTTATAGCCCATCAACTAGATGTCTCCAGGTCACCAGCGACTGGCCCTGACTTCCCTCCAGCCATCATCCCAACAGAGAATGAACTTTGAACATCATGGACCGAATGGACTCGGCAGCATTATAGGGATTGGTCCATGCACTAAGAAAATGATCTTTTCCTCTTAGTCTGTATGTATATGGATGTATATATATGGGAGAGCGATGGTGTACTGAAAATGTGGGATCTGAGCACGACGTGAATGGTATGGAATAAGGGGTGGATAATGTCCTGGGTTCAGCAGTAGCAGTCATGTTTGTTTTTTTTTTCCTTTGTGCTAGCTGGTGCAGTGCTGTGTTTTGACTTCCAGCCTGAGAACAGTGTTGGTGAAGTCGATGTTTTCAGTTGTTGCTAAGTGATGTTTACCCTGACCAAGGACTTTGTGAGGCTCATGCTCTGCCAGGGAGGAGGGGAAGCTGTGAGGAAGCAGAGACGGGGCGCCTGACCCGGGCTAGCCAGGGAGGTATTCCATACCACAGCACGTCATGGCCGGGGTGGGGGGTGACTGGGAGTTACCCGGAAGGACACGGGGCTTCCAGGTGGAACTCGTTTTCTTGGCCGGTGGTATCGTATTCTCTTCCCTTGTTATTTTCCCTTATCATTGTTGTAGTTGATAGTTGCGGTGGTGATTGGACCTCGATTGTTGTCAGCTCGGCACCACTCACTGGGAGTGAGTGAACAAGTTACCTGACTGGGTTTGAACCACGACAATGAGTCTCCTGGTTACAGCTGTGATAGAGTCATTTTTCCTCCTAGTAGCTGGTATGTTGTTGTATTTTGTATTTACCTCTTTCCAGTTCTCCTCCCCATCCCACTTCCCACTGGGAGTGGGGGGAGTGAATGAGCAGCTGCATGGTACTAGTTCCTGCCTGGGGTTAAACCATGACTGTGAGAGAAATACATGCCATTTTAGGTATTACAGTGACCAGTTCATATGTAAACTTAGGTGCAATCAATCCTTTTCCTTATGATCTATTTTCAGTGCAGAGATTGAGACTGACATTTGCTGCAGAGCTGACTAGATGTTCTATGAACAGAGAGCTTCAGAAATGTAGCTACAGCCTTGGCAAGGTCAATGGTTAGTGCTGATCAACACTACTAAGTTTCTAATTCCTCAGTGATGGAAATGCTAACTTGCTCTTGTCAAAAAGGGGGAAAAATCCTGGAACGTGGTTCACTGCATCTATCATCTTAACATCTGAGTAAATGTGAGTTTGGCACCTATGTGAAAGTGTTTGTTGTTTCATCAAATATTTCAGCAATCATGTTAATGGAGGCATTCAAACAGAAATCAATTGTAGTTTTTGAGAGCCTTGCTTAAATATTCTGTTAGTTGCTAAAATTGACACAGACCTTTGTATTTTAAGTATTGGTCTTGAACATAAAAATCAAATAAATATATAAAGGGTTATTTTCATATAAGAAAAAAAAGAATTATATCAGTAATGAAAGTAATACAAGACAATTACTTTTGTAAATTTTTTGTTAATAATGAAGTAAAAATTAATCACAATGAAGTATCAAGAGTGTTTTTTTTTTTCTAGATATTTGCAACTTTTTTGTTGGTAATAATCTATTTAGACATAAAGCTGGAGCATGAAGATGTCCTCTACATTCCTAAGCTCCCTCTACTGGAAGGAAATGAATACTTTTAGCATTGCATTAATTTAATAATAAAATAATTCTATGGTATATTACTGGACAAAAATATTTGATTTGACTTCATTTGATAGTTAGCAGAAGTAGCATTTATTTAATCATATTATCTATCTGTTAGCAATTTATTCTCATTATACTTTGAACAACAAGCAGCTATTCCTGGGCTCTAAATACTCCTCCTGATTATTGGAAAAGATTTATACATGTACAGCTGGGACTTGAGGGGGGTGATACATCTAATCAAATATCAAAATTTACAGTGATAATATCTACACCTAAACCAGTTAACTTTTCCATGCTTAAAATCAACCAGAGAAATGAGTATTTTTTGGAAGTAATTCATCCCATAGTAACACAGTCATTGAAAACAGATCAAGATGACTGGGACACTGAAAGTGCTGACTTCTCTCCAGTGCTATAGTAAGAGTCAAGGGTGAATGCTTCACACATACATATATATGAAGCTTGATGAATAAATCTGTGCAGTGTGAGAGTGGTGTTCTAATGTGAGTAATGTAGGCATAACATTAACCGAGTATGTTGCATTATATAAAATATAAAGTACACAGCAACAGAAGTAGTTCAGAAATAACAGTATAAATTAGATGACTTGGAAATTTAAAGTAAAAAAAAAATGTTACCATGTATATTTATGACAGATTGAAAAAATCCATTAAATATCTTATTTTAGTAATATAAAGGGCTGTAACTAAAATGGCTGTTAGGATTTGGCTTTGATGGAGATTAGTTGTGAAGAGTATTAATCAACAATTATTACCGTGCAAATATAAAATATTTTCTACAATAACCTTCCCACCCTATATTCAGCTATTTAGAAAGATGGAATAAGCTTAAAAAGCATTTGTTTAGCCTGTTTTGGCTACACCTGGTACCTTGAGAATCCATGGTCCCTAAGATGGTATACATCCATCAGGTTGTACAACAGGCCGCATTGTATCCATATAATTTAGAAGTTAGCAAGAAAGTGATGCTTTAGTCTTCCTTGTTTAAGAGCATGCTGATCTAAAAATGCATTTTCTTATTCACAGCTTTCTTCACGCCAGTCAGGTCAAACAGTCTACACCATAGTCTGTTCTCACAGTTCTCTAATTTTGAGAGTGGACATGTGGAGAGACAAAACTGAACTTTACTGGTCTTTACTAAACAAGCTTAAAAGTCTTATCTCCTTGTTGCAAATACAGAGCTCTTGATCTTGAAATATTTTTTTCTGCTAAATATCAGTAACTCATTTTGAATGTATGACACACTGGATTTGTTATGTATGAATAAAAATCTTGAAATATCTCCAAAGAACTCTCTTCTTGGTGGTCAGAGTGAGAAGGATTTCTCAGGTGAAAACTGTTTATGATAGAGCCAGCATTCCTTATAGAAAGCGTAAAGTTCTTTGTCCCTGTGTTACAGAGGAGGTAAACTGCTTCAATCTGCAGAAAATCATCTTGCTTTTCAGAGCTACTACTTTCAAGCCTAAACGTACTGTATTGCAATGGTCCTCCTGAAAGCATGTAGGCTTTCAGCTCTTAAGATAAATTACTAATGTATGTATATTAGGTACTTGAAGATAAAAGATGCACTCTACAGGCTGCAGCAACATATATGGAATTTACAGTTGTAGTGCAGACAGTTTTTAAGGGTTTATGGCACTGTACATACCCACATTGTGCACTGGTAATTCCTCAGCTAGCCCCTGCACAGAAGAGGCAGTGGACTGATTTAGGGCACTGAGCATTACCCCATTCAGAATCCCCTGAATGGTAACTTTGTTTTTCTTTAACAATCTGTAGGCTGGTGTCTATGCAACAAACCAAAATGCTGGAACCCAGCACCAAAGAAGAAATTTACACCACTGCAAAGTGCAAATAGGCTTGATACTCACAAGGTCATAGGATAATTCAGGCTGGGAGAGACCTTAGAAGGTCTCCAGTGCAACCCTTTCTCAAAGCAAGGACAACTATAAACTATATGCAGAAGATAATATTGTAGGCTGTGAACATGGAGTATTGGATTGAATCCTGCAAGTTAAATATAGGCCTAGACAGGCTTAACAAAATTTAGAGGCCAAATTGTCACGGAGATGTCTGTTTGAGGTTTCAGTTGCAATTAACAAGTTTTATTTCATCTCTAAGTCTCCTCAGCAGCTGATGAGTCTGGAGCAATGATCTCTTTAATAATTTTGGAAATCAAGCAAATAAAATTTCACATCTGTGAACATCAGGAATCAGGTGGTCAAAATTCTCCCTGTGAAGGTAACATTTTGGTAGCTTTGTAAAGGTAGTTTCTTCTTCTTTTATGTTTAGAATAGACAAATGTGTCCAGGAGAAACAGATAACATTCCTTTTCTTGAGTAAGTGAAGAGTTAAATATACCTCACCTTGTAATAGATGGAGTAATGGATGGAGCTAGGCAAAATATTTACTTTCGGGTACTTGCAACAGGTTTCCCCATTTGTCTGAAGAGAAGTATGTTTCCATTTCTCTCCTTTCATTTATTTGATTTTAGGAGAAGAATGTTCAGAAATTCTTAGAAATTTGAGATAGAAACACAGCAGCAAAGAGTGAAATTATTGGACTATTGATATCTCCATTCTTGAAACCTTGAAAGTGCAATTTCGTATAACACAAAATGTCCCAGACCAAAGAACTCCCAGATTGAATAATAAATTACATGCCTCTTCATATCCATTGTTTTTTTTTGAGACTAGGTGAACCAAGGGGCTGTTAATGTGAGCTTTCACAAGATAACATATCTACTTTATTGAAATAAAGTGTTATTAAAATCTTTCATGGCTCTGATCAAAACTACAAAAGAAAAAAGAAAACCAAATCTCACCAGCTTGCTATTTTTCACTCAGAAGCTGAAAGGGAATCTCCTAATACTAGATGGTTAGGAGCAGTGTTACTGGATTTTCTACTTCAAGATGTTCCTCTGTTAGATTATTTCAAATCTCTATTCATTACAGTAATATGATCCAGAAGAACAGTGGCTATCCTGTGTAGAGTGGAACAAGTCAAGAGAAGAGGCTGAGAGAAAATCCTTCTCTGACATTCAATAGTCCTGTAATCAGGTAATCGATGTAGAACATACTGCACTGCCTATACTAGGGGATTTGCAACTCCATCACTGCTTTCAAGGACTTTATTTTAAATCTTGAGATATTTATCTCTTTCTCCAACAGTTCATCCTGATCCATAGGAATCTCTTAATGGAAAGATATTTTCCCATTGATAATGTGATCCCCAATACTTACTTTCCATTTGAGATAATTTTGTTGAGATCCACAAAACCTACTCTTACAATTGTGAGGAAATTTAACTGCCCACTTAAGCCCAAACTACCCCTAAACCAATCACCAAACTTATTTTAATTACTTTTACAATACATTTTCAGAACAAAGAGGTTTTATTTTAATGGTTAGTAAAATCTCCTTTGATTTTGGTTTTATGGTTATATGCACCCATATGACCAAATCTACCATGTCTTTTTTTTTCGTATTTTAATCTTACTACATATTTCTTTCTTGCTTTTTTTTCACTTTGTATTGAGAACATCAAAAGACTGTTCTGTTACACTGGAAATAGAGTATACCATAGTACAGGATTTGAGTGGCAAAGTTGGCTTTTTTCTTTTTCAGGGAGTGGAGGAGGGTATTGCACTGGCTTCTATGGCAAGCTGCTGCTAGAGGCTTCTCCTGTGTCTGCCAGAGTCAATGCCAGCTGGCTCCAAGATGGAGCTGAGGAACAAGAAGGCAGACACGTCTAAGGAGGAGGGAAAAAAACCCCACAGCGACACAACAGCAACTGCTGCCAGAGAAGAGTGAGACTGTGTGTCAGAAACAGCTCTGCAGACACCAAGGTCAGTGCAGAAGGAGGCCTCCAGGTGCTCTGGGTTCCAGAGCAGAGATTCCCCTGCAGCCCATGGTGCAGCCCATGGAGGTCCATGGTGGAGCAGATTTCCACCTGCAGTCCAGGGAGGACCCCACACCAGAGCTGGGGGATGCCTGAAGGAGGCTGTGATCCTGTGGGAAGCCCACACTGGAGCAGGTTTGCTGTAGGACTTATGACTCCATGGAAGGGACCCATGATGGAGCAGTCTGTTCCTGAACGATGCGCTCCATGAAAGGGACCCATGCTGGAGCAGTTCATGAAGAGCAGCAGCCTGTGGGAGGAGCCCTGTGCTGAAGCAGGGGAAGAGTGTAAGGAGTCCTCCAGCAGCAGAGACAATGTGTGATGAACTGACCACAATTCCCATTCCCTGTCCCCCTGCAGTGGGGAGGAGGTAGAGAATTTGTGAGTAAAGCTGTGCCAGGCAAGGTGTGTTAAGATCTGGTTTTATATCTCATTTGAATCTCATTTCTTTGATTTCATTGGTAATAAATTAAGCTAATTTCCCCAAGTCAAGTCTGTTTTGCCCATGACGGTAACTGTTGAGTGATCCATCCCTGTCCTTATCTCAACCCACAAACCTTTTCTTACATTTCCTCTCCCGTGTCCCGCTGAGGAGGGCAGTGATACAGTGGCTTTAGTGGGCACCTGGTGTCCAGCCATGGTCAACCCACTACAACTAACTTTTACTTCCAGAATCTCACAAATTAACTATTCTCAGAATAAAACATGTTTTCTTTACTATGCATTGTTCAATGTCATGCAGTCTCTCGTTCAGAAAATTGATGGTTTCAGTGCATATGGTATTAAAGCTCCTATGAAAAATATACTGCACTGAATTGCCTTAATGCATGTGAAGATCCTCACCGCACTGCTACATAAACAGCAAAAAAATCTGAATCAGAGATACGAACAACAAAATAAATGTTACTTAAATTTATTTAAAAGATTAAATAAATATCCTTTCTTTTTTTCTTCTACAGCTTATAAGGCTTGGATTTTGTTTTTATGGGGCTGCTAAAAATGCAAATATCTACCCAGTGAGATTTCCAAAAGTACGTGACTGTTAAATTCCTGATTAGTTTCTATGAGCTTTTGTATATCCTACAGCATTTCTGTTTGCATCTTGAATTTTATGAATGCCTTTAGAAACCTTGACTTAACTACTACTTGCATTTACCACAGCATAGAAAAGATAAAATCATTACCTCTAAATTTCTAATTATAGTGTCAGAATGAGATATAGCCAAGATACCATAAGATGTAGTAGCAAAGAATGCTCGTCTAACCAAACGCTTGTGTCAAGTGTGTTGTTTTGTTTGTTATTTTTTAATATGAGACACAGATGTGTCTCTTTATGTGAATAAACATGGTCAAGTTAAAGTACCTGCAGCCATGTTACTACTGGTAATATGCAGTTTTCTGAGTGACTTGGGGGATGCTAAGGTATTTTGTGATTCAGACAGAGTTTGTGGTTGCTTGTTTCCCTGTAAATATAAATTTGAAAAAACACCTCTTTGGTGTAATTTACAACACAAAATATGTTACCTAATATCAGCTAATGGATCTGTAGAAACTTGATATACCTATATAGTGGGTGAACAATAAATAATAGAAATGCTTTATATCATCCCTATTGGATTTTTGTTCATGCTATATCAATTTTCTGAATGACCAACAACTATCTTTGTGGCATAGTAGAGATATGATAAATTGAATAAATGGTATTAATGTGAATTAAGAGGAAGAATAATTTGTTATTTCAACTTAGTTTTATAATAATCAAATATACAATCCCCTCTTAATTAATATTTCATGTAAATCTGCCAAATATTATGCTCATGTAGATCCTTTCTTTTCAAAGTATGATTTTTTTTTTTTGCAGTTTTAGTGGTAGTCCTGAAGAGATTATCTCTGTTTTCTATTTTTTTTCAGAGTATATTAACCTGAATCCTCTTTATTGTTAATCCTATGAAAATAATACATTATGTCAATAATATTAGACTGACACATTCTACAGTGTTTTGCAAGTGCTGTTGCACATCTTGGCAAATCTGACTACCCATGGCTTTGCTAGACTTCACATCTATCTAGTTTTTTTGATAATGTATGTACAGATGGCAACAAATTACTTCAGGATGAAGTCCAACGATACAGACTCTTCTCGCACAAAAATGCCGATAACCACAGAAGTAATCACACAGTTTGGATTGTAATCTGGAGACTGATCATACTTGTTACGTCTGCAGTCAGTCACTTACATTGAAAGTCATTCAACAATTATTACACTAAAAGTTAAGTTTATCTGAAGAAGATACTGGAAAGATCACCAGTACCTTTAAACCGTTGTGGTTTAAATGAAAGTACATTCTGGCTACTACCATTCTGTTCCTGTCCTCTTCAGGATGCCTAGTGATCTGATAGGTCCTTTATCACCAAAGTCTTTAGAAGTGGGATGTCTGAAAAATATGGGGGAGCTCTGCTGAAGCTGTGAACCTGACACTGGAATCGTTTGATGAGATCTGTGACCTAGGTAGCATTAGATTAGCTGCATGCAATTCTGCCTGCTGGCTGTGCTACCCACAGGTATCCAGGAATATCAAAACCATATCATTGAATACAGCTGGTAAACAGTTTATGGGATTTTACTGTATTTATCAATTCCATTCTAGGTAGCTGGTCTGAAGATACCATCTACACAAATGTCTGATCTATTTTGAATCATAAGATTGAAAATATTCCATGCCAAGTAGTTCCATCTGTCAAATTTATGTTTATTGGACTATGAAATTTGTCTAACATCTTGAGCTTTCAGCAGAGACTATCTTCTCCACGTTGAAATCAATCAGATTACTACTGACAAGACAAACCATTTCTACTAAAAAAATAGACAGGATTTCAGCAGCTTACTTAATTTAAAAGAATGCCCAGTTTCAAAGAAAATATCACTACCAATACAACTACTATATACATGTCCTGGTTTCAGGTGCGATAGAGTTTATTTTCTTCCTAGTATCTGGTCTAATGCTGTGTTTTGGCTTTAGTCTGAGAATAATGCTGATAACATACTGATGTTTTAGTTGTTGCTAGATTTACAGAGATGTAATACCGCTGAAATGAAATCCAGTGAGGAAAAAAAGTGGAAAAGCAGCAACAGAAAACTGACAGAGAAGAAAACATGCAATGGCTAAAGGAACAAAAGTCTGCAAGTAAGTTCTCGTTAAAAATGAGTGTAGTATAATAGCTGTTCCAGAATAACAGCATTCCACCTCTTTGTGTCAGACTTTCTAACTTATAAAGGAAGAAGGAAAAATATTTATTTTCCCAATAGGTGGCATAGATTTCCTTATATTACAAAGACTTTTAATTATCTCTTAGGGAGCAAGGTGAGCATATATGTATTAATTACACAGGATTCATTGCTGGGGCCTTTCCATCTACTGCAATGATTTCCATGACAAAAATTTTAGCTTAGTATTGCAAACTGTGCAGATGAAAAGGTTTATATGATTTAAAGTAAACAAATTCTCAATGCTTCATATAGTGGTAGAAGTATACGGTAGTATATATGGTAGAAGTAGACTACAGATCAGTCCAACAATTGCTGGCAGTGATGTGTTTGTAAGATCTTTAAGTGGTTTATAGCAGACATAAAGTCTGTTAGTTTTTGTAAACTTTTGTAAACTTTTTCTGCGTAAATATTTTAGAAGAAATCCTCAACAAAGATGAAACGACATAACTTAGACTAATTTGCATAGGGAAGTATACAAGGCAAGAAGAAGTTTGAGACTAATGTGTATGTTAGTATATTGCAAGTTTATACTAACTGTAGATAAAAGTTAATGTTTTTATGAATTTGAGTTTATAGATTTTTAGAATGCAACTTCCAGTGCAGATGTAAGTATAGATGATTCTGAAGAACTATCAAATTATGTGCATGTTGCAAAGAAGCAATTACTTCAATGTCCATTGTTATTCTGCTCTATGAATGTGGAATAAACTTCACCATACTATTGTGGGTACTACCCACTTGTACCATCCACCTCAATATTCTCCATTACAGCACAACAGTACCTGATTAATGTATATTCCTATCACTACCATAGTCAAATAATATATTCAATTTTTTCATCATTGTTGTTATTGTGCAGAATGTTCCAGAGTGTTATTATGGAACAAAATACAGTAGTGGCAATATTAATGCAGGAATAAAGAGCAACGCTAAATATATTCTTATACTGCCACCTGCTAAAAAGTGCCAGGAGTTTAAGAGATCAGAGCAAAGCAGAAATTTCTCTTTAATTGCTTCAGGCATTTGCATTGTGCTGTCCTACTTTGCAATGTTTTGCATATTAAGTATTCTGACGTAGCTTACTAAATACACATACAGGCATACAAGTTTATATCAATAAAAGTAAAAAAATCAAACATCTATATATTTGCAATAAAGACATCTCAAGTGTTTTTAAAAACAGCTCAACAAAGCAGGTGATTACTTTTGTTGTTCAGCAAATAATCAAAGCTGATGGATGCCTTTTAGTGGGCTTCAATGGGTTTTAGTTTGAATTCCTTCTTGGTGCCCCATAAACACTAACATTGGAAGCCAGTCTCCTTATAGACAGTTTGGGAAGGAAAATCAGCATGATCAGACCAATATCCCAGATATCTCAGACCCTGACAACATAAACTTAATGACTTCTTCTTTGCCCCTTTCCTAAAATGTTAAAGTTGCTAACTATTAATCCTTGAGGAGGTCTCGCTATTAGCTTCAGATTGTGCCCAGATGTAATGGAACATGTCCCAGAATTTCACCTGGAACTACAGGGGAAGCAATTTCACTGGAAACTTTAAAGCTGCTTAATGTTTAAAAGGGGTTAAAAAAATATGATTTTTTTTTCTCCTCATTAAAATCACAGAATGCATCATATCTGTGACAAACATAGAGCCCATGTACACTGTAGAACTGATTGCATCTTTGGAGATTTTATCTATTCCCAGCTCAATAAATTATTAACATCTCATGCCACTCATTTAGTGAAAAGAGATGGTGAGAATAGACTGCTAGTCAGGAGGAGCCAGCAGGATAGCAGCCTGTTTGCGTGAAAATTCCAGGGTAGGAGAGAGGAAGGACATGCTCGCTTTTAAGGTAGCATTCTCCTTATTTACAGTAGCCATAGATAAGATATTCCTTACCACTCTACTTCTGAAAGTTTTTTTATGCTGATAATTTATGCCAAAATTTCAGGTGGTCACAAAGAGTAGTAATAGGATACAAGGTACTCATCTATAAAACTCAGTACAGTCAGAAACAAAACCAACAACAATAATACAATTCTGTAGTAAAGACATGTTAAAGAAAGAACCCTTTCCATTATATCCTTACAGTCTTTTTTTTTTTTTTTTTTGTCTGTTAGGAAAAGGATACAAAAGCTTAATCCCTTGTAAGTTATTTCATACTGCCTATGAGAAAAAAAGATGAAACGGCCTAAAGACACCTCTCTGGTTTACAAGATAGGATATTCACTTGAGAGGTCAGAGAAGCTAGTTCCAGTCTCTGCTCCCAGGGCTGTTCTGTTTTGATTTTGGTTTGCTGCTTTGTTGAAAATATAGAAACAATTAAAAAAAAAAAACCTAAAGGAAGACGCAATGCTGGAAAATATTGACAAATATAAATCCCTAAATTCTTTGGGTTTTACAAAACATATTCCACATATTAATTAGCATAAATGTGTGCACGCTGTGCCATAGCATTTTTCTAAATCATTAAGCCACAACTAGGTCATACCAGTGTGTGCAAGTACAGTATGAAATGCAGGTTTCATTGGGAGGTTTTAAATTTTGCACCAGTTTGGCTGAGCTTCTTTTTGTCTCTATTTGGCTGTTTATTTCAGTGTTGTGGTATTTAAGAGGCACAGGAATTCAGAGGGTTGTGTTTAAAGGTAGGCAAAAGTATTACAAAACTTCTGCTTGAAGTTATGAGCCTAGTATAGGTGTAAAGGACCTTACTGGTCAAAGGAACAAAACTCTTCTGCATTCTGCTGGAAAATTAACACTTAAGAATTGAAAAATCGGTATGTAAAGAGCTAGGAACTCACACATTTACCCTGGGTAGGTGGTGTACACAGTGCATTGTTTGTCATGGTCGCATTCTCATAGTTAATACATGAGTGATCTACAAGCACGCTTTGCCTTTCAACATGATTTCTGTGAAAGCAGAAAAAATCAGGCTCACATCCTTCTCCTAGCTCCTTGACAGGAGACTACCATGGGCTTAGTGCTTATGTGCCAATTAAAAAAATATTTTTCACTTAGCAGTTGAAGTGTAAAGTAATGATCCTGCTGTTTAATGCAGGCACAGTCAGCCGTAGAAAGAGATGGTGCATGTGCCACAGTCACCTGCCAGCCTCAGTGTCATTATTGCCACTAAATGCTGATACTATTTTCCAGAATAACTGTCTCAGTGAGACCAGAGCTCTGAAAAGTAATAATGATGCCAGCAGTAGCTGCTGCTTTCCCATCTGACGGTTAACACAGCTGTTTTAATAAAACACAGTGTCTCAGAAGAAGCGTGTGTCTTAGTTTTTGGTCCCATAGTGTCAACAGAGCTAATGGAAACTATCAGAAACATCTGAAAACTCAGTATCAATTTAGTATGAAGTATGGCAAAAATTTCAGAGGTATTTGCTGCCCGAAATGTAACAATGCTTGGATAAATTTAAATGGGTGGAAAAAATAAGTTACTTAGAAGGTACATTTACCCTTCTCTACCTGTACTATATTCCTAGTGGGGTGCAAAATAGAGAAAAGTTTTAGGGGGTCCTATCATCTATGAAAAAATTTGAACCCTTCCAGTACTTTACTTTTCTGATTCTAATGCAAAAACATTGTGTGAATTGTGTACTCATTTCCATATCAAAATGAGGACTGAATAGAAACCCATGCCTTTTAAACAAGGCATAAATTCAAAAATTTATTTTGGAAATCTGCCAATTTTAATTGAAGGGATTCTTTCTAAAAATCTTAGGGGACATACACAATATCCATTGTGACAAGAAATGTAATTATCTCATGCATGCCAATTAAATTGTAACTGACAAATGGAAAAATGTGAAAAGTGTTTGTCCTGGGTTCAGCAGCAGCAGTCATGTTTTTTCCTTTGTGGTAGCTGGTGCAGTGCTGTGTTTTGACTTCCAGCCTGAGAACAGTGTTGGTGAAGTCAATGTTTTCAGTTGTTGCTAAGTGATGTTTACCCTGACCAAGGACTTTGTGAGGCTCATGCTCTGCCAGGGAGGAGGGGAAGCCGGGAGGAAGCAGACAGGGCACCTGACACAGGCTAGCCAGGGAGGTATTCCATACCACAGCACGTCATGGCCGGGGTGGGGGGTGACTGGGAGTTACCCGGAAGGACACGGGCTTCCGGGTGGGACTCGTTTTCTTGGCCGGTGGTATCGTATTCTCTTCCCTTGTTATTTTCCCTTGTCATTGTTGCAGTTGATAGTAGCGGTGGTGATTTGTGTTGTACATTTGTTGCTGGACTGTTCTTATCTCAACCCGTAAGAGTTGCACCCTTTCGATCCTCCTCCCCATTCCTCCGGGAGCGGGGAAGGGGAGAGCCCCGGTGAGGGGGGAGGGGGGGAGGCTCTCAATTGTTGTCAGCTCGGCACCACTCACTGGGAGTGAGTGAACAAGCTGCGTGACTGGGTTTAAACCACGACAGTGTTTTAATTAAATATGCACTGCAAGGTGTTCTTAAAGGAGTGAAAACTAAAATCAAAATATTACATCACAATACTACAGGTCAGGTTTGTTGCAAAATCTTTCATTTTGGTGAAAATTAAAAATGTGATTTATTTCTTTTAGCAATAAATGGCTGAGACACCAAAGCCTAGGACTGTTTGGCTTCCTTATATTTTCTTTTGATTATGCAGATGTTGTCTTAATCAGTAACTCATAATTATCAGAAGCATGTAACTCACTGTAATTTCTCTCAGACACTGTTCACTAAATAACAGAAGCCACTAAATGCTGTAATTTTTTAAAAATTCTCTTTTCAGGTTTCATAAAGTAACCCCTGTATTTTAAATCCCAAAACATAAATTCTTCTGATGCTAAAAAGAGCTCATTTTATCCATCCAGTTACACAAAGCAAAAAAAATCCTTGTGCATTTTCAAAAGAACAGTTTTAAAGGGAAAAAAAAATCAAATCATATAGCTTAAACATAATTTACTATTTCCATGAAAAAACATGAACTATACCAGGCTGACAACACTTTAGCACCCTTGAGATATGTCAGTATTCCATATAATAAGTTGCACCGTGTTGCACTTTGGTTTTCAGGGGTTCTTTTTGTAAGCTGCCAACAATGAATAATGCACAGTTGCAGTTGTGAGATATCACTAGAACCATATAGAACATTAATAATTTTGATGAGTTTATTGTATTTAAAAACAGATTTTGGACACATCAAAAACACTGAAAGAACGAAACAGCCTCATTTCTGTTGTGGTGGCTTTGACACTCCCAAAAACCGACTTCTTTGTTTTGCTGCTAGAGTGAGGCACAGAAGTACAACAAAGAGGGCAGAGAGGGAGAAGAAACAGCAACAACATTTTGTCACACTCCTGACTGTGTGTACACTCAAGAGGCAGTGCAGAGTTTTCCAGGCATGTGATGTACGTGACAGACACCTTACCAGAGATGATCTTAGTACAGAATTGCCATCCACCTGTGAAGGATAATTCCCAAATGAGAGCATTAGAGAAGGTATATGGTATGTATTAGAAAAATGTAATTGATCTTTTACCAATTCAGCCAATTTTCATATCCTACATAAACCAATATTGTAAATCTGGTAGTAACATTTATTGCAACATTAGCTCATAAATTATATCACAAATTATAATATGGGTTGGGGAAAAATATTCAGCACTGAATAGTCTATAAAGATTGTTCCAATAGTTATCAGCATTTTTAATTGATTGTAACTCACTGTGGATATTAAAGACAACAAGATGAAAGATATAGTAATGTATTTTCAATCATCGTTAGCTCCTATGTGAGTTCATTCCATGCCCTTGGGTGACCTCTTAGGGGTATATCAGTGTACTAGAATATCAAAGCTGATAACCATTTCCTCCTCCTATTGGCAGCTTTCAGCTTAGTACAGAGATTCCATGAAATACAAGCTGTCAAATTTCAATATGCTTTTCCTTAATTTTCAACCAATCATATTTTCTCAGTTGAAAACTCGCACCATTGATTGCAATATTATCACTCAGTTCAGTGCTACACATTGCTAATGCATTCATCTTGGACAGCTATTTGTTCAGAAAAGAGAAATAGGAGAAGTCCTTGTTATAAGGAAAAAACCCTCAGTTATGCCAATGATGTAATACATCTAAATTTTTAAAGCCATTAGAAATAAAAGATGCTTCTCATGCTTCCCATATTGTATAGTTTCTTAAAGTGCAGTTAATAGCATCATTCAATTTTGGCTGTTGGCGTTTACCAAAAATTGAATACCCATGAGAACAGGATGACACACCATGTATTCCAGTTAAAATAATGAATCTGAATTATTCCATTGCAGCAAAAATACTAGGCAGAGCAACTGGTGTTGCTGAGAATGAAGTCAAACTGAAGCATTGATGGCTATCAATGAGCACAGCATGCGTCTAATGCATGGAACAGACAGCAGTGATAAATCCCATTTCCCAGTTTGTGACCAGTTTCTTTAAACACCTTGGTAAGAAAATGAATCTTGAGACTTATCACTACCTGTTCTCACAGGCAGTTGATGTTTGTAAGCTGCATTTGTCTTAGAAAAAGGAAAAAGGTCCTCCCAAGTTACATTGAACTGTTACTGGTTTACTGATTTATTTTTTTTCAGTGCTGTCATTGCTGTGGTGATTTGCCACTAGCTGAAAGCAGCTACTTCTAACACTGGTTATATTCCTACATCTTACCTGTCAAAGGGATGCCAGGCCAGCATGTTTGGTATGATACACTGGTACGTTTTACTGTGAGCCACAATTCTCAGGTAATGCAGTGCTGGCAATACTGTGGCTGTTCCTGTGGTATGCCTTCTTCCTTACTCTCACCAATGACATCAAAATTATGTGGGTTTATTGTTACTGTTCAAATTTAATTTCAATCCCATGGCTCCCCCTGCCTTTTTTATACTTCTCCATGTCACAGGAAAGTTGCTAGTAAGATAGTAAGCATTTGGGGTACATTGCTGCATTTTAAAGCAAAAATTTGCAGTAGCAACCCAGAAAAAAAAGCATTTGACTTAAGAAGTATCTCTGTCATTACGTATGTCATTACATATGAAAGTTCTATCCAGGCACAGCTTTACTGAAGTCTAACGGGAGGTGATAAGAATGAGAATTCCTTGACATGTAAATTGTGAAAACTTTTGCATATGCTTACAACTTAGGTATGAGTTAAGGGAGAATATGTAAAGATGTAACACTGCAGCACTGACTAATATAAACCAAAGTGGAAAAAGACAATTTCAGGAAGCTTTACTAATTTTGTTCTGTTCAATATCCTTTTCATTTTGTCCACTAGTGTCTGGTTGCTTACACAAAGAAAGCATTTAGAAGAAATTATGAATATTTAACAACATAAAATTGAGTTAACATTCAGAAAACTTATTGGCAATGCCCTTTAAACATTATGGAACATTGTGGTTTAAATAGAAAAATGTACTAATTTATTAAGTATTCATTATACACACTTTTAAAGGGTTAAACTGCTACCTGTGATATTCCCAGGCAGACTTTTCAGCAATTCATCTCTGGTATAACTGAAACACTTCACCAACAACCTTTCTGGGCATACACTTGCAGCAAAAAAACAAGAGACAAAATAGAATCAGAAAAGAGTTGCTTACAAGCAGAAGGGAAGCAAAATAAAATTCTGTAATCCTGTTTTTCTGCAAAGAACATCTACTACTCCATTCAGTGTGTGAGTGAAGTTTTTTGCACTATCTCTTAGAGCTCCATGAAAGGAGACAAAGAAAGAAAAGCGCGGTTATAAGAGGTATGCACAGAGAATAAATTGTTCATCCTGTAATCAAAGAAGCTAGAAAATTGCTGGCTGAGTGAGTGAGAAGAGACAGAATCATGCAGTCACAAACCTCCAGGCAGGTTGCAGAGTCAGAGTCATTTTGTTTGCAGGGTAAAACAGAGTTCGCATAATGAGGACAGAAAGACTGGAAATGAAAAACTATAAAAAAAGAACCAAACTGAAACCCCACAGAAAAACAGGTCAGCAGAAAATGGAATTAGTCAGAACATCTGTGCCCTGTAGCATCTTTCTACTCTATGGTTGCTCAGGAGAACAGCCCTGTAGTACTTACTAGAGTTTTGATGTATCAATCACAAGAACCGATTTCAGATAGAAGGCAAAGTTTAAAGGCATGCATAAGAATGAACATTCATATAAAATGTACAAGATACACTTGAAGAATTGTGTTTATGAAATAAGGAAGATGTTGCTGTGCATAATTAGCAGTCATAGTTGGATAAAGCTGCAGAGTATGAGTTAGTTTTACCCTGGGAAGAGTTATCAGATTTTTTCTGTGCAGCCATGAAACTAGTCAGGATTTTTAAAATTTCACTGAGCTGCTCATTTCCTCTGAATTAAGGAATGTTGCCCTTTTAATAAAATATTAATATCTTAATGAAATATTAATCAGGGACAACTATTATCTTTTAAAAAAAGAAACAGCACAAGAAATTAGTATTTCACATTTAATCAATTCCAAGTGTTCATCTGTTTATGGCATTCTCTTAAGGTCATTTTAATACAAGCCAGGGACATCATTTGCAAGTTTTTCTTATGACACAAAGCATGCAAAAGCTTTACTTTAAAGCTGATCTTAAGCTCTAGTATCACTGTTCTTAAAGAGCAGCAGGTTGACATATGGATCTGTAAAATCAAAATCATTTTGCAAGATCCGTATTTTACTTCCTCCCTTCATTAACATCTAGGTACCTGTACTGTTACCTATTGCGAGTATAAGATCTTCAGCTTTCCTCAGTTCCATGTTTCAGCAGGCTACACATTGAAACACTGTCTTACCAAGACACAATTTGTGATGTTGAGAACATGGTTTAAATTGTTTTTCATAAACATATGGTTTACAATATAGTTGATAGATCCTGTAAATAACTGTAGGTAGAATTTCAGAAATATTTTTTATTCCTGTTGTGTTATGATTACATCAGTAACTGGATGTTATAGAATTTCTGTTTACTGCCTGATGGTTGTCTGAGCTGCGTTAACTGAAAGAAGGCTGAAATCCAAAAAGCCAATGTTTTTGATTTAACTCCTTGTTTACAGATGGACTTAGTCTTCACTTAACCTTCACAAAACCGTCATATACTAGCCAAAGAGATTTACAGCCTTTGAAACACAGTTGCTCAAATATGAATTGTGAGAGCTGATGAGTAATATAGGATTTCTGTTTTCCTATATTACATTTTAGGTGCTTACTATAGGATTGTATAAACATCTTTTAAACTGTTTCATACAGATAAATAGTTTTGCTGGGCTAACTTAGAATGTCATTGACACTTGCTGAGTTATTGTAACTCACATCCCAAGTTAAACATCACAAGATTACTTTCAAAGTTGAGCATTAAAAGTAGATGAACACAGGCTAAAAAATCTTATGTCAAGAGTCTGCATTTGTATCAGTTGGATGAATCATATTCTAAAGCCAGTTGTTTGTTGCTTATTGGTTATGCTTTGCTGATAGAATTAGCAAACAAATTGATAAATAAATCTCCCTTGAAATAAGAATGTATAAACTTATAGTAGTGTTTTATTGGTTTGTTTCTTCACTATTTTAGCTCCTGAATTTTTTCTCTAGGTAATCTCTGCTCTAGTGCCTGGAGCACCTGCTCCCCTCCTTCTGCACTGACCTTGGTGTCTGCAGAGCCGTTTCTCTCACATATTCTTACTACTTTTTCAGGTTGCAATTGCTGTTGTACAATATTTTTCCTCCCCTTCTTAAATATGTCATCCCAGATGTGCTTCCATTGTCACTGGTGGGCTTGGCCTTGGCCAGCAGTGAGTCCATCTTGGAGCTGGCTGACATTGGATCTATTGGACATAGGGGAAGCTCCTAGCAGTTTCTCACAGAAGCCATCCCTGCAGCCCTCCCACTACAAAATCCTTGCCATGGAAACCCAATACATACCTGAAAAGAATCACAGACATATACTGTATTAATCTTTGACTGATATACAACAAAGCTCCAGCATTTCAAACCCATTTTCCCACCAAATTTAGGATGGCTGGGGAATGTTCAGGATGATATCCAGATCTCTGTTTTATTGTTTAACATATGTTATACATTTATTTGTATCTCTCATCACAGAAGAGTGTAAGGGAGCGAAAAAAGCTTAAAGAATTAGGAGAGAGTAATTGTCGTAAGGAAATAAATATTGGTTTCCTCACCAACTCATAATTCTGACTGTATCTTCATTTCAGTGGATTAATTACTTAAATCAAATCAAATGATAAACTCAGTCTAATATAAAACTGCAGACCACAGTAGTTTTTAATTATTCTGTGTTTCAGAATTTACAGATCTTTGTCCCAAAATAGAGCTACTTTCTTTTCTTCTGTTTATGAGAATATGAGCAAGGCTGGAGAAACAATAAATAATAGTAGCAGCTGTTGTTAGATGAAGTGTCATGAGCCACCTTGTAAATGATCTTCGATATTAAATTTTCTGAAAGAATTAAGTTGCAGTCTAAACACAGGCTGCAGTGACTTTGAATCTAGAGTTTAAAAGTAAAGGTAAGTGATCACTATGATTTTTTGCAAATGTCTGTCATGTTAAGTTATTCTCTCATACATTAGGGTATGTAATAACCAGCCTCTGATTTAAAGCCTGTATGACCCTGCAGTCAATTAGAGACATTAAATCCTGTTCATGAATAAATAACTGTTACATTTGTGATTGCAAGAGTAGACACCGGATATGAACTTCTTACAATTTAAAGCACTGCTAAAGATGAATAGTCCATATGGATACTGACTTCCACCTATCACATACAACAACCAAGTACACTTCAATATCATTATAAGTCACGTCAAAATGCTCATTGAAGTATTATCTTTTTGACCCTAGCATACCATCTCACTTTGCAGTACAGCTCAGGAAATGTTTTATTTAAAACTGAACAAGTACCTGCAATGACCTAATTCTGACAAGTTACCTGAGTTACTGAACTGACCTTTAAACAATGCCAGAAAATGAGAAGCACAAGCTAAGGTCAGCATTCTCGTGTTCTGCACATTGCTCAAAAGGCCTCTTAAGACTCATCCAAACGTGTATCAGACACAGTACAACTGAGCAATCAACAGATGAAGGAAACAACAGGGACAAAAATTAAATACTGGACTTGCAGGTTCTTAAGAAGAATTTGCCAATGAGATATGAATAGTTGCTGTTCTGCAGCTTGTCTTAGCTGCAGCTAGGCCACAGGACAATAGGATATCAGAAAAGGAGAACAGTTTCTTTATCTTGTGCTACTACCTGTATGCATGAGTGATATTTCAATCAATTTTCCTTTCTGACTCTTAATTTTCTTCTAACCCACCCCTACAAACTAGAAAAATTACTTATAAGTAAGACCTATTTACTCAAAGTTTACAGCATGTCTCAGGTGTTTTGATGTTTTATAACAAGAAAATGTTTGGGTTTTTTTAAGAAAATACTGTTTTTATTATGCAGACAAGTGATGGAATTTTGTAGGTTGTACAAGGAAGCAAAATTACACAAAGCATCTTGGTTAAGATCCAGAAAGTTTAAGGTCCACAGAAGCAGTTTATTGGATTGAAATAATGGAATGGTTTTGGCTGGAATAATTATTCATAGTAGCTAGTATAGGGCCATGTTTTGGATTCATGCTGGAAAGTGTGGTTAACATAGAGATGTTTTGACTGTTACTGAGCAGTGCTTGCACAGATTCAGGAACTTTTCTGCTCCTCATCCCACCCCACCAGCAAGTAGGCTGGGGTGCACAAGCAGTTGGGAGAGGACACAGCTGGGACAGCTGATCCCAACTGACCAAAGGTACATCCCACACCATAAAGCAACATGCTTAGCAATAAAAAGCTGGGAATACCTCCCAAATATCAACAAGTGGTATGCAAGAGACAGAAACATACAATGACACAGATAGAAATAAGATACATCACTCCGCAGCATACGAATACATCAGTTCAAATATTATTGTCAGATGCACCTCTAGACTGACTTCTTACCATCTGGGCCACAGGTATGAAAACTGCATTCTCTTCAGTTGGAAAGATCATAGAATCATAGAATAGTTAGGGTTGGAAAAGACCTTAAGATCATCTAGTTCCAACCCCCCCTACCATGGGCAGGGACACCTCACACTAAACCATCTTACCCAAGGCTTCGTCCAACCTGGCCTTGATATCTGCTATAAAATGAATAAATAACTTTAGAAAAAGTATTTTAGAACAGAAATGGTCAAGAGATACAGGAATATTTATGCTTGTTCAATGCATCTCTTTTGAGTTCTGGTTGCATGCAAGTACACAGGATAATTCTTGTTTGAAAATTTTGCCTGTACGTCACTAAACTGCTGTTACTAGAAAAGGAGACCTGATTATGGGACCCAGTGTATTAAATTATTATTTTTGTTAATTGAATATTTCCAAATGGTCCTGGGCAACTGGCTCTAGGCAGCCTTGGTTGAGCAGACGGGCTGTGCAAGACAGCCTCCAGAGGCACCTTCCAGCCTCATCCATTCTGTGAAATTCCAATGTCTTTCCCATGCTGAGCTACATGCAGCCTGTTGGTTATGCAGGTATTTCTTCACAGAAGAGCAGGGTTATTCTGTCAAGTGCCTTCTAAGAGCAGGTGTACACTTTCTTTACAGCTATTCACTCTCAGGGAACAAATTGCTTTTCTTCTGTCCTGCTCAAAGAGAAAGAAAATTCCTCTCTTTGATTCTGCCTGTGCCATTTCCCAGTTGTTTGTCAATAGGACAAATTGCCCTGCCTTTCTCTCTTTCTCCCCTTCATACCAACCTCAAGGTCCTCAAAATCCTTTTCTCTTGCCGAAGTAATATTCCAAATATTGTCAGTAATGCAAGAAACTCTTTCTGAACTCTCTTTTCAGTTCTCTAGCACAGTAAGCAATTCTCACTTGTTATGGGAAAGGAAGGATGGCTATATTCACTGTTGGGTAAAAAAAAAAAAAAAAGGAAAGTTTTAGAGAACAGCTCGTTCTCTCTGTTCTCTCTGCAATTTTTTCTCCTTACAACTGTAGTTACACTTTTCATTTATTTGTTTTGACTGAATTTTATGTCTTTTTGTGTCTAGCTGCACTCCTGATACCAAGGCAGATACTGTTATAAACAAGGGATGAGAAGGATGTCAAATCAATCAAAATGTCAGATTCTTCCTGTCCTTATTGGTCCTGGTCTTGTCCATTTACCCCATTGGATGTTTCTTTGCTGTACACAGTAATACCCATAGGGTTTATAGTTGTATGTGTGTTGAAGCAAATCTAAGCTCTGTTTGATGATCAAAGGCACATAGAGCTGCAGAAACATGGGCAATAGATACTACTTGCAAGCTGTGTGCAATGTTAAGAGTAAGTGAAATATTTGACAGAGAAAAATAGGTGTTCACACAATTGCTTGATCTGCATTTCAAAGGAAAAATTGAAATCACACTTCCGTAAGCTTGAGATATTAATCAATGAAGGGATGTTACTGTGTACTGGAGCCACTCTTTCCTCCAAGAATTCTTTTGGCTAAGAATCAGAGATGATTCTTAAAATGACCCAGTTTCAAAATGGCCTGAAGGAATAACAAGCTTTTGTTTTTCTTTTTCCTGTTGAATTTGCTCCTCCTCCATTAATTTTAGGAAAAAAAAATGCTTAAACCACTTGTCTTCCCTAAAAAACATGGTCGACAGCTACAAAACAGGTGTTAATATAAAATATCATTACAACCCCCAACAAATACAACTAAAATGAGGAGGAAAAACAAAAGGAAATTGAAATCTCCAAGGGCATTATATCAAAAACAGAGATCATCTTTGCATTAACTGTAGGACTAAAAGTGTTGATTTCTGTTTCTGCATTTGATTTACTATTTAATCCTAGGAATGTTACTCAAGTTCTGTTTTCCCAACTGTAAGGTATGTCTAGTGGAATGTTGTGAAGTTTAATATATTTTTTCACCACTTTGAGGTCTTTGGATATAACAGGTTATTGAACTGAAGCAGGTCCTTATGGCACATCCCACAGAATAAATATGAAACAATGAAAAGGATATGTTTAGGTCTGTTTGTTTAATTTTTCAGTGTCTAAACAAGTCACTACACATTTATGGTAAGAGTGTTTCCTTCTACATCATGGAGTTTTTCCTTGATCACAAAGGATAAGAAGCATTTTAGGAACTAAATCTTAGGTAGAAATTTAATTTAGGAAAATGTATCTTACTCTTGAAGTTAGTGTGGGTTTACGCACGAGGCTGTAAAAGGAGTCTGTAGGATGAGTGTCAGAAAACTTTGCACCTCAGAAAATGCAATCCGTTCCATCGCTCATAACTAACAGTGAGTGAGTTAATATCAATCTGTGCCTAACTGGACTAGGAACATGTGCATGAACTGTAGCTACTGGCTGGTAATAACATGGTCACAGGAAAGAGCAATCTGAAAGCTCTTGGCTAATGATCAGTTCTACCTATTGACAAATATCTGTTTTGTGTTGCAAACACGGTTATTATTTGCAGCAGTGGAGATTGTCAGTGCTGCATAGGACATTTAAATAACAAGCAGCAGCAAGGTCTTTCAAAACACCTTGAGTGAGCAGCAAGAGTCGTTATCAGCTTTGAACTGTTACAACCTGGGGACTCTTTTCGACCTCAAAGGGAGAACAACCTTTCAAAAAGGACTGTGTTTACAACTTCTTAATTAGGGATCATGCTGCCATCAAGACTGTGGAATTTCCCAGTCACTCAGAACTGCCTGTTTCTGCTACACTTGACAGGTATGTGTGTATTGGCTTGTTTAGACTGGGTATCTCAGGGCTTAAACCTAACCTCTGTCAGGACCAGGAAACTTGAATTTCTCACTGCTTACTAAATGAGGGACTTAATAAACATCTTTATAGTCATCAAAACATTGGATGCTGCCATGCATTAAAATACTTGGGGAGGAGGTGGTGTTGATCTGCACCTCTTTTATTTGACAGTCTAATGAGAAAGGACCTAGAGCCTGGAGTCTCTGTTGTAGGATTTCAAGTTGAGGGAGGTGATTCTCCCCTTCTACTCCACTCTCACAACACCCTCCCTCACACCCTTGGAGTACTACATCCAGCTCTGGGGCCCCTAGCATAAGAAGGACATGGATCCATTTGAACGAGTCCAGAGGAGAGCAACGAAAATGATTGGAGGGCTGAAGCACCTCTCCTCTGAAGTCAGGCTGACAGGGCAGGGATCGTACAGCCTGAAAAAGAGGCGGCTCTGGGGAGATCTTTGAACAGCTTTCCAGTGCCTACAGGGGGCTACAAGAAAGCTAGAGAGGATCTTTTTACAAGGGCATGTAGTGACAGAACAAGGAGAAATGCTTTAAACTGACAGAGGGTAGATTCAGATTAGATATTAGGAAGAGATTCTTCCCTGTAGGGTGATGAGGCACTGGCACAGGATGCCCAGAGAAGCTGTGGATGCCCCATCCCTGGCAGTGTTCAAGGTCAGGCTGGACGGTGCTTTGAGCAACCCAGTCTAGTAGAAGGAGTCCCTGCCCATGGCATGGGGATTGGAAATAGATGATATTTAAGGTGCCTTCCAACCCAAACCTTTTTATGATTTTACGATTCCATGTGATCAAGGGGCATGAACTGCATGCCGGACTTTCCATAGTCCTGCAAGATTTTTGTTCCTTCTGCCTCATTATGTGATTTGAATAACAGACCAAACAGAAAGAATAACAGCCTTGCATGTGGAGACTGTCACCTGGCTTCAGAGCAAGTCACAAGTTTTAGTCCTTGATATATGGTCTATTCCAGTACCATACACCCTGTATCTTCAGCTTGTTCAAAGTGCAAAAATATAAATCCAGTCCGAGTCACACAAGGCACTATTTTAATCTACAAGCCATCCACACGTTCTGAAAGAAAGGCCTTGAAGAGAAGATTAAGACCTTTAAATCCTGAGTGGAGAAAATTACCTGTTCAGAATATTTTGTAAAACTGAAAACTTGAAAAAGAAAAAGAAGGATTTAAAACATCTTTCCTCCATGTATTCAGTTGGCAAGGCTGGCAAATTAAGGTTATGTTTAGCTGGAGTGTAACCTCTAAATCAGTAAAATTGCTCTCTTCAGGTAACGCTATTCATGGTGTTCTGTATTTAAGAAGGAGTTTATGCATTCAGGCTTATGGCTGGCAATTAAAGCTATATGAATGTGCTTTACAAAGGGTATTCCAGACAACCCTGTGTCTATGCCCAAAAGCCATGTTATAGCCTTTATAGCAGCAAGACAGCAAGTCATTCCACAACCAGCCTTAACCTAAATTCTTTTTGTAGTTTGACTACAGAGCCTTCCTTGGATTCTCTCACTTTTGCTGCTTTTTTTAGTGCAATTAACCATATCTGTTTGCTAAAGAAAGCCTAAGAACTTTCTCAGCAGCATTATAAAACTCCTGTCTAGCAGGACAGATCAATGAAAACAGCCTAATTTCTTTGTGTGAGCTGATTTACTTTCCACCTTGTTTCAAGTAATTTTTAAATGTTGCAAAATTCTGATCAAAGAAAAAAATAAGTACTCAACATTCCCTCAATGGTTGAATAAATCCTTCACATCATCAAACTTGTTCATTACACAAAAGTTTCTAGGTAGTTAGCATGGAGATAAAGCTGCATTTAGGCAATTTATTAAAATTATTTATTTATTTCAAATGTATCCTTAGATAATACTTCTTCATTTTCTACCTGTGGATTTGAAAACTCAATCACTAGTGAAGAAAAAAGGGGAGGAGTTAATAATGTACTCTTCTACATTTAAATGTTGATCTAATTTTTAATTTAAATAATTCAATAATAACAACAGCAGTAAGTAATAGACTTGAGCTTTTAAGTAAGAAGAGAAGCTGTTGACAATACTCCTAATACTGAGGCACCTCTACAGTGACTGACAGAAACAGTGAGAAGCTCAGAGCCAACGAGGCTTGATGATTCCCTACCAGGGCAATACTGCTCTCTCCAAGATATGCACCCATTAATCTTGGTCCAGACTAGATCACTCTCTTAAATGATGGGGTTTCTATGCTTCCTTTGGGGAACTTTCATGGCTAAATAAATAACAGTATTAAGATTACCCAATTTTAGAGTAACAGGTAATGGAAGAGAAGACCTAATACACATAAATTTAGAGTTTCTTTTACAATATTACCACCTGTTGACTCTTTACGCAGTCCAAATTATTTCTTTTCTTACAGATAACAATTGAAATGTACAATATGCAACTAAAATTGTATATTTCACCATCCTCAACCAGTAAAGAAATGGGTTTTTTTGCCTGAACTTAACAAAAACTTGTATATGGCTTTAATCTTCATGTTCTTGGACATCAGCAGTTTCTTCATACACAAGGTTTAAAAGCAAGTATATAGTCAGGTATTTGACAAATTTTTAGTATTTCTTATAAAACTACAGACTCGCTGTTAGGTAGGACACTAACAAATGTTTTAATTTTTAATGTTCTCTGTCCTTTCTTATTACTTTTCCCCAAAAGTCTGTCAGATTATAACCTTTCAAAGTCTGAACTTAAGTTTGAAAGAAGGAAGATGCCCAAAATTGATTTCATCATAGCAGAATGAAAAGGCGTTTTACCTCCATGCTGACAGGCAGCTTTAATTTGTCTAGGGAAAACTTAGAGACACATAAATACAGATTTTAAAAAAGCTTGAACTTCTTTTAAAATAAAGATGCTGAAATGTCACTAGCTTCCTTTTCCTCCATTAATTTTTTCATTTCAGCTATATTACGTTATTATACTCCTACATTTTTCTGTGGTTTATATTCTGATTTGCCCATTCCAGGGACTATCATTGTCTTGTTTTGTTTTGTTGTGTTTTAGTGTTTTTTTTTCCATTGTAATAATAGGTATATTTCTAAAATTAGTCTCTTTTAAACTATAAAGTGCATCTTTCCTCATACCTTTTCCTTGTATCAATTTTCCTAAGCTTCAAGATTTTTCTGCTTTCTTGCATTCAGTCTACACATTTCATTATAAGTTTGCTTATAATTTCTTTTGTTTAGTGTTTTACTCACTTAAAATGGGTTGAATGACAACGAAACAAAAGTTTTCATAAACAGTTTCTTGAGCCCTATACATTAAATATGGTACTGTTTTAAATGTACCAGACTGTAAGATAATCTTCAATTTTTTTTTAATTTTGTCTTTGCACGTATAACTTCAAATCGTTTTCACCTTTGTCAATTCTTTGCTCTAAGAAAAGGGTCTATTAATCACTAACTAGCAATGCTATTGCAAGTTTCTCCTTTTTTTACTTCCAAACTTACAGTTAAGTTTCCAGATTTATTTTCTTTTCCAAGTCACTCTTATTTTATATCTTTCTGACAAATAGTTTCCTGAATTAGCTCTGTAGACCTTGGTAGAACTGCTGTTTTCCTGATCTCTCTAGACTTGCCTCATTTAAGTTATTTCTCTCATACAAATAGGGTAGAAATTGGAAGATGAGTTGATATGAAAGAAAACATAGCTTAGCAGTTTTTTTCACACAGAAAATAATGGAAAATCATTCTTTTATAAGAGCAATGAAGAATTTTTTGCCTTTTGAAACTATTACTGAAAAAGAAAAAAAAATGAGTAACAGGTAGGATGCTAAATACTTCCAGCAGTTGCCACTAATCCCTAAGTAGTCCCTGAAGGCCTAATATTTACAAGCACAGAATTCTCATAAGGACAGCAGTGATATTTTAGATTATTTTTTTCCTGTTGTAATAAGCTAATTATCACTCAATTAATGTAGTTTGTAACCTGAATACAGCTGATCCACTACAAGTGCAATACCTAGCAGAATACTTGTTTGGAACATTAGCATGCCAGGGAGTTGAGCACCATGTCCTCTCATCCATTCACCCATCTTGTAGCAAGAGATTTATTTTGCCCTTTTTGTGTCCTTTACAAAATCATGACTTTAGAGTAAGTTATGATCTTGAAAAAACATGGTTAGTTATGGATTGCTGCTTAACTTGTCAAAACAACTCGAGGCAAATGAAGCCTAACCATGGTGAAATATTGGTCTGCTTCATCATAGTACAAGCCTATATATAACCACAGATGAAAACTGAAAAATGACAATTGAATGCCAGGGCTTTGTGGTATTATACAAAGATCAGAGATGGTGTCTCCAACTCTTTGAGGATAGGACCTTGATTAATACCTTGTCCGATACTGAGTACCTTTAAGCTGTCCTCTACCTGACTCAGGGGAAGGGATCTGAACAGAGATTTCTGTGTCTGAAACTTAAATGTAAAAATTCTGTTTAGCCATCACCTAACATAGACCTTCTTCAGGTTTGCTCTAGAAGCAGCTCATGTTATGCTTCAGCTGTATTCGATTCACAGATGTTTGTTTCCCTATAATCGTATCTGGAGTATACTCTCAGAAAATACTGTTACAATACAAATTCCACAGAACTTTGTCATTACCTACTTTCACTTAATAAAACATTGTTTAGTATAAATTTGTAGTATTTTTTCCTCTCTGCCAAGTTTTGGATAAAGTTTACCCCAAGAATATACAGTGATTATTTCTTGTTAATAAAATAATTGCTGTCCACGGCTTCAAACTTTTATTTACCCTTGGATTTCAGGAGTGGAAAACATTTCTTGATTTCTGAAGACACTGAGGGCTAGAGGCACAAAGATGTCTTGAAACTGAAGTCTCTCATACTTAAAGAAATCTCTCAGTCCAAGTTAGATTCTCCTAACTATTATAGATTACTAAATGTGCTAAAAATTTCTCCAGCCTTTTGCAAAGCTGTGAATCTGTCTGTGAATGGCAAGCAGATCTTTTATATACCTCATACTTTTTTTCCATAAGAGCATTTTAAACCTTAATGAAAACAGCATGACAATTAGCAAACTAGTATCAGTATTATTTGCATTTTTGTAATTAAACCTGAAAAAAAAAGAAAACGAGCTCTGCTAAGATTGTGTTTTGACAGCAGTGTATCCTGATCTGCTAGATGAAGACGATATAAGCTACAGTGTCTTCAAGATTGAAATAGAAACAGAGTTTTCAGAGAAGTTAACAAGTTCTTTTAAAAATATTAAATAAAGATGTAAGAACAGTTCATTTCTCTATTGCCTTATAACTTACCACCTCACATCTCTAATCTTCCAGTCAGATCTCAGAGAGGAAGGCTGATAGATCTACTAAACATACTAAAGATTTCTATGAGAAAATAGCTAAAGTGAGAAGGTGTTTGGATGGAAATCAGAGCAGACACATTTTGCAGTCAAAGCCCATGATGCATGTGGAACCATATCAGAGTTCAGTCATAACAGCTACAGATATATTATTCCACACTACAGTGAGTCTTAGATCATTCCCTTTGGCTAGTTTGGGTCAGGTGTCCTGTCTCTGCTTCCTCCCAGCTTGCCCACCTCCATGGCAGAGCATGAGATTCAGAAAGTCCTTGGTCGGAGTAAACATGACTTAGCAACAACTAAAAACACTGGTGTTATCAGCGCTGTTCCCAGGCTGAAAGTCAAAACCACAGCACTGCACCAGCTACTAAGAAGGAGAAAAATGACTGCTACTGCTGAACCCAGGACAGGTGCAAAACTATATGTTATAAAAAATAAGACACCCTTTGAAAGCAATATAACATTCCTGCACATGAATGTGCTCAAGGTACTTTTTCATTCTAAAAAAGGGGATGGAAGAGGATATTTTCTCTCTTAATAACCAGGAGGAAATAGAGAAACAGAGAAAGATATGGGCTACAGCTGCTCTGCAAAAAGTGCAGAGCCATAACCCTTGTAGCTGCTAGAGGATGGTGTCCTCAGCAGTTGCACAAACGCAAAGCATAATCTTTTATCCTAACACAGGCCAAATGTAGACACCAGAGATTTAGATTTCCAACAGCCTTCTGTGCTGAATCAAGAGAATTTATATCAGGGAGTGGTTATGTTAACAAGCTGCTGTTTACTTTTTCCATGTTGATTCTGGCATTAAGGAACTTAATCATGCTCTGAAAGGACTGTGCAGCAATCTAACTGAAATGCAACCAGTAACAACAAAGAGAAGCACTAAAGAATATTGAGCTGGAGTTGTAGTGTTCAGCCACAGAGTACCAACCGGATAGGTCATAATAATGACATATTAGGCCCTGAACATTCAGTTGGCACATTCCATTGATTTCAGGAGTGCTGGGATTTTAGACAACAGCTACACCTTCATGCAAAACAATTGTCTCTTTCCAGAGGTAAAACATGTCTCAAATAAAGGGTTATTATCTCACAGAAAGAAAGCTGGAAGGAGCTTTTGGAGGTCATCTAATCAAATCCCCACTCAGAGCAGGCCCAATTAAATCAGATTGCATAGGGTCTTGTCCAGTAAAGTTTTTAGCCTTTCCAAAGGTGAGGGTTGTCTGGACAACCTGCTCTAGAGTTTGTCCACCCTTGTAGTTTAAAAACCCCATAAATTCCAAGCTGTCAGATCAAAATTTTCAGCCTCCATAAGCTATCCCTCCACAGGAGCACCAGCTCACCAACAGTTCCCACAAGAACATATTGTAGTCCCTTGATGCTCAAGCCTGCAAATCATTGTGACAACTACTAATTAGTTTTCTTGAATCTCAGCCTTGAAATGAGTTGGTTAATAATGACATATAAGAAAATAAAAGTTGCTCTTCATAAATGTATGATCTAAAGTTGATACTCATGATGGTGGAACATTCTCTTGTGTTCTCCTAGTATTATTATGATAAAGTAAAAAATCTTGCAACTCGATGAAAAGTAAACTACAACATCTGCTTTTGAAACTACTGCTGTTTTTTCCTCACCCATTTTATCAGAGCCATGATTTCTTAGGGAAAGTCAGGAATCCAGATTATTTTAGAAAGTTATAATTATTTAAATATTTACAGCAAACTATCTGTGTTCCTAATGACTTCCAGAACAGGAATGCCAGAATGTGCATGCAGATATGACATTTGGCTGGACCAAATGTCTCTTCAAATCATTAGGCAAAGATATGCATGCAGAGGTATGATTGTATTTAAAGGTAAACTCCTGGAGGCAGGCAAGGCTACTCAAAAGAATTTAAAGGATTTGAAAAGCCAGGAATATTTGTAGATACTCAGTGACAGGCCAAAAATGGTGACTTTGTGATGCAACATGGCTTGTTGCAAAACATCTCTGAAATCAAAGCCATTTATCTATCTTGCCGTGACATTATGCTGAACTAAAAATGCCTGCTGATAAACTAGGCTTCCTTAGCAGAACCATCCTTCTCTGTTAATGCATGTAAACAGAGTCTGCAGCATGCTTGCTGCCATCCAGACAGTTCAGATTACGAGAAGCGTGAGCTGGATTTTGTTTGAAACTAATGATACAACAGACCATAAGAAATTCTTTTTTTTATGTCACACTGAGCTCTGTGGGGCTGTGGTTGGGAGAAGTAGAGCTGATGGCTGGCAGGAGCCCCTGGGTCCCCTATATCTGTCCCTGTAACAAAATTAGAGAAGGAGCAAGCAGTTTGTTAATTCCCACAGTAGTGTTTCATTATTTCAAAATAAACGTGAACTGTACTTGGCATTCTACTGTTAATGGTATTTAAAGGGTAAAAAAACCCCAACACCATGGTCCTAAATCACTGCATGGAAAGTTGCTTGTTAAGATTCTCTAAAGTATGGGGGGGATAAGGAGATCAAGAACATTTTATTTGCCCACTGAGGCAGCACCTCTCCTTTTTGAATGCACAGAATTTCCTGCAGTGTGCCCAAGAGATACATTAGAAAACTATGCCATTACAGCTCATTAGCAAAAGGAACAAGGAAGTCACTACTGTAATTTGCCTAGCTTTTAGCAAATTATCATCATATGATTACAGTACTTTCTCTCACACTTATGACCCCATTGTAACCCTTGCTGCAAGAATACTGACACTGGAATTTTTAAAAGCTACTGCCATCATATGATCTAGTTGCTGTAGAACAAGAAAGTTATATATTCTAGCACTACAAAAACTGAATTCCAGTTTGTGTGTGCAGTATTGTTGTCTAATTTGCACTTCCTGTATAAATGAAAGCACCTGGCCTTCAGTCTCTGACCTCCCAGTCTACCTACAAGTGCACACAGAGAACAGCAGTGCAAGCCCTGGAGTATCTTGCTGCTGTACTAACATGATGATGAGGTAAAAATCAAGTAATGTCTGGCAGTCTATTTTTTATAATTTTTTTTTTTGGACAGATTGGGTATGCATTTTAATGCTGAGATAAAATGATACTTTAGATATGGAACCTTCAGAACAATGCAATGCCTTTTGAGTTAATTTTCTGCCTTTCAGTAACTCTGGACTAAACCATAATAAAATTTCAAGGACTCACTGTACAAAAAATGTATTAACAATAGAACGGTATATAACAGTGGTATAACTTGATGACATCAACACAGTAGCAAGAATCAATGACAATAGAGCAAAACTGTTGATTGCATCAAACGTACTGACTTGCAAAGCACAAAAAACTTACTGTCTGTTTAGAGGGTGCTTGGAGGCTATTCAAACAAAAGAAATTTTGTGAATAAAGTGCTATAAAGATCTTAGCATAGATTTACATCCATTGATTAAGACATACTTCTTCTTGAAGTCAACTTACTGGTAATTTATGCATAGCATATGTCAAATAAAAATTTAGATTTAGAATGAGTGAACACTGCAACAATCAATAAAATAAACTCTCCACTTGACTAAGAAGCTAGGGAAAACATATAAAACGTGCGTTTTTTCATAGATGTGTCTATTCCACTTAAGGATAAAGAAATGCCAGTCTAGGAGAAAGAAAACTAAAAAAAAAAAGAAAAAGGAACCAGTCAGTACCTGTAAAAAATTAAAAGGATAAATCTCAGAGCTCAAAGAAGACTTTTTTCTATGCATTTACTTCTGGACAAAATGAAATGTCATTTAAATACTTTTTAAATACTTTTTTTTTTTTTGCATTTAGTAATAATTACTTCTGATATCTTTACATTACCTTGTAATCTCAGTTATGTGCACAGCATGAACCACAGACATGGACAGTGCAGAATTTTGCTGTGCTTCTTCATTCACATTGGCTGAGCTCCTTTGAACTCTGAATCTAGGCAAGCCTAAGTTTAGAAGAGCTAGAAGCCTGTTAGCTAGAAACTAGACATTTTTAAAGGAAAGGTGAAGATTCTACTTGTATTATTGAGACTGCGGTGCTGATGATAAAGCTATCATATTGCAATGGAGCCCCAGAAATTAACATTTCATCATTTGCAAACGCACCTAAGTTTCAGATGAGCACAGGAGTGTCCACAATGACTTCATACACAAGAATGTAAGATATGGTACTATATATTTCTTCATGTGAAGATGGTTGCTGAATAAAAACAATATTTAACAATCTTCATAATTTTTTTAGCTAATTCTAATACAGATAGAACAAATCCGCACCTGCTGAAAGCAGGTCTATGTCTTCCTAATTTGGTCATGGTTAAAAATTAACCTATTCTGCTTATAAATAAATCTATGCACATGCAAACTGAAACTCTGTCCAAAACTGTTTTCCTGTTTACAAGAGATGACAGCTGTCAGCGATTTTTCTGAACAGGAAACAAAACACACTTCGGAGAATGTTTTGCTCTTACTTGGAGAATGTCCTCTTAAACTACGTAATTCTCAAGAATGTATAAGGGTGAGAAAAAATTACAAATTATATTTGACAGCAAAGGCATAAAGAAAACAAATAACGATGTAATTTTTTTATGTTATTTTTTGATATATATGTATTTTAGAAATAAACATTTGCACTTTCTATTAACTCAGTTGCATGGCCCAAAATTCAGCAACCCATTTTTGTGTTAACACTGTTTGCAGCCTACTAATTTTCTCAAAAGTTCTCATTTTAATAACCTGCACAGGGCAGTTTGCAACTGTATGGCCATCTGCCACGAAGTGATGTGTTTGTCCACAGAGAACAATAAGAGCTAGTCTGATGCAAAGTGATGCTGTGCAATGGTCTCTAAGGACAGGCACAATCACTACAACAGTAATGATGAATAGCAGAACATTGTATTAACTGAATGCGTTTTACCTGTTTATGCTGAGTCATAGTATAGAGAGCATAACAATGTGGGTTTTTTTTATTTTTCAACTGCTCTAGGAAGATAACTGTGCAAAACAAACAGACAACCCCCAAGGAAACACAAATGGAAAATAACTGCATGGTATTAACAAATAATACGGCAATATTCTGACACTAAAACACCAGTAGGAGTACATCAGGGTTCAATAAAGCAGAGGAAGGGTTTACATTTGAACGATAGACAACTGTTTGAGTTTCCTCAGCTCTGATCACTGCCCAGCGCTTCTGAAACTAATTGCGCTTGTAGGCTGCAAAGGCCTGTGAGGGTGGAAGAAGTATATAGTACTTTTCTTCTGCTCCGCAGATAATTTTGGAAAGGTCATCCACATAACTGCATATCTGAAGCAAAATTTGACCAGAGGAGGCAGCTGTGAAATAAGCAGAAAGGAGATGGTTGCAGTGACATGTGGTAGTTTCCTACTTTGCTTTACAACTAGCCTAAGCAGAGCCACATTATTTCTGCCACAGCTGTACACCACAGCTGCAGAGGGATGAGACCTAGGTGGATGGACAAGAATAGCAGAGACACAGTGCACTGCAAAAGCAAAGAAAATATTTTTGCTGAGTGTAGGCTCATGTAGACATGTCACAGTGTCCCTGTAGCTATACACAGGGGAACATGATCTTTGGTAAAGATGAAAAAAAAAATAAGTGGCCAACTAAAAAAAAGTATAAGAAAGAAAAGAAGAAAAACATGAGAAACAGTCAAGAAAAGGCAAGCCTCTTCTGCTTGTCGTGTTTTAAACCCTAGCCAGACAGCTTGTTCACTCACTCCCAGTGAGTGGTACTGGGCTGAGAACAATCGAGCAACACCCTCCCCCCTCCCCAGGGCTCTCCCCTTCCCTCCACCCGGAGGAGCGGGGAGGAGGATCGAAAGGGTGCAACTCCTACAGGTTGAGACAAGAACAGTCCAGCAACCAATGTACAACACAAATCACCACCGCTACCACCAACGACAACAATAAGAGAAAATAACAAGGGAAGAGAATACAATACCACTGGCCAAGAAATGAGTCCCACCCGGAAGCCCGTGTCCTTCCAGGTAACTCCCAGTTACCCCCCACCCCGGCCATGACGTGCTGTGGTATGGAATACCTCTTTGGCTAGCCTGGGTCAGGCGCCCCGTCTCTGCTTCCTCCCGGCTTCCTCTCCTCCCTGGCAGAGCATGAGCCTCACAAAGTCCTTGGTCAGGGTAAACATCACTTAGCAACAACCGAAAACATCGACTTCACCAACACTGTTCCCAGGCTGGAAGTCAAAACACAGCACTGCACCAGTTAACACAAAGGAAAAAACATGACTGCTACTGCTGAACCCAGGACACTGCTCCCTTCTACACTAACAAAGTAACATTACTGAGAAGAAGCAGGAACTCACAATGAAAGACAAACTTTCCTTAAGCACATGCATTCTGATTCAAGAATCAGTTCAAATGAGGATAAAATTATACATCTGGCTGCAATTGCCCCAACTGAGGCAACTTTTCCCCACCCACTAATCACTGCTGTCTAGTCAGAGTTCTTCTAGCTGTCCGTCACTTTGGTCAGAATGGGCTGTGTGGGAAAGACCTTCTATTTAAAATGCTTGAATTACTCCAGATTGTTTTGAGTCAAACAGAGCCAATGTTCCCTATTATTTTGGCACTATTAGACCACCTTGCATTTCTTAACACAAGCCTCCTTCCTAGTTTCTGTAGCCAATGCCTCTTTCTCATACACCTTTAATCATAGAGATGTATATCAGGAGGTGTTGAATCTCTTTCTTCCTTTCAAAGATAAAAACCAAAACAAACTGAAAAATGTTACTTTCTGTTGCTACCAATTATTTTTTCCTGTACTAGTGGGATCTATTACTTGGAGAGCTAATCTGAGAGCATTCAAATCTACATCCTAACACTACTTAATTCCTTAATGTGTATGACACTTCACTATGAGGAAATTGCCTTTGAACAAAATAATTGTACAGGAAAAAACTTATTCAGAACAGGCATTTGCTACTGATGGAAGGGGGGGTATTTAAGGTTTGGTTTCCGTAATTTTTATTTTGTTTCAGATTGCTTAGTGAGAAAGTAAAACAAAGTATGAGGAGAAAAGTTGGAACAAGGTAAAATGAAAGTCATGCTTTAGGGATGTGAATTTTTTCTTAAAAGCTGTCATTTTAGAAATTTGTTTTTTGATATAATAATATTTGTTACAACATGAATGAAATTTATGGTGAGTAATCAAAGTACAAAACCACTAAATACAAATTGCTTAATAATTAGAGTATTAAACTAAATATAAATATTTCAGGATGTATCTCTTTTTTACGCTTTGTAGTAGTACTTGTTAATGATTTCAATTTCTTTCCTATTTAATAGTTTTGATGTCAAAATTTCTGCCATTTTTTTAGATTACAAAACAAGCTTCATCTTGGTTCATAGTCTTGTCTTGCAAAGGTTCAGAAAAAATGTTAACACTCTGAATCTTAGCTTTTGAAAAATCCAGCTATGACAGAATTATCAAAGGAAGCAGTACTCAACAAACGTGACAATAAAGTTTGATTCCTTTTTCGTTCCAGATGTTATATGCATTGTGATGCAGTAACAGCAGTGCTAAAACCGGTGGATATTACCTTCTGTATTAGATGTCCTTGTTATTAGAATTCTTGTTGCAGTAAAATTTTGTGTTAAATGATGAATGAGAATCCTTTTCTCTGTTTAGTCTCTAAAAATTGTGTTTGCTTGGAATCAATTTGGTGTAATAATGATGTGAAGAGAAAAAATAAGCATCCATTCTAAGCACAATATCACAGAGTTAATGCCTTTATTACAAATGCTGTCATCCAAATAAATGAAGAACTACATAGTTTCCTTTCCACACCAGTGTGAATTTCAATACACTTTGATATTACTGAAGTCAGGGATAACCATTAGGTTTAGCTACTGTAAGTCCACAGATGTTTAAATATACATGCTATGCAAAGACTTCATCTCTTTCAACAGTGATCTTCCATTTAAAGAAGAGTTGATGGCAGTTTATCACTTACATTCCTATTTCAAATATGCTGAGTTAAAACTATTGATCCTAATCTACAGGATACTGCATGCTACATGTTAAAATGTGGATATTTCAAAGTGATGAGCTAGATTCACATTGCTGTAAGGAGTAAAGTTGGTGAGACGCCAACAGGGTGATTCAGAGCCTATAGAAAAAAACACATCAATGGGAAGCAATGGGGAAATGCCCATGTACGTTGCCATCTCATTCATGGGTTGCATGGGGACTGCAGGCTGCTTCGAAGGGCAATTTGCAATTTGGTACATGTGCACTTACACCTGGAACCTTCTAAAAGGAAATGTCAGGCTCAGGGGTACATATATGTGTCTGATTCAAGTCTCAAAATGAGCTTATTTACTGTTAAATCACTCTTTTGTGGTAGGGCACCTAGAAAGAGGAATAGCACAGAACTCCTTGCATAATTGTTTAAAGGCACTTGAAAAACAGGAGGTAGAGTTTTTATGTCTTCCCTGTTGTCCAGGGTGGATTTAAATTATCCTGATCTGCTTCCCAATCAACCAACCTTAGCCTAGATGTGAGCAAAGCTAAAGGGCACTCTGCTCCACATGAGGAAATTGGTTAATGTACCCTTTGCCCTTTACTTCTCATTGAATGCCAAGATTATTCCCCTGGGAGATGAGCATTCAAGTCCTTTAAGGTAGCTGAAGGATAAAGCAAGTGGAGCTAGAATCCCAGGCTCCTGGTTCCTGCATGAGTGCACTGGCTACAGGGTAAGTTAGCGTGCAAATTGCTCTCTTCCAATACTTTCTTCCTCCTTGAAGCTTTTCTGCCCCTGCCTCCCTGTTTTGCAAATCAACCACTGTGCTGTGTGTTGAAATGGCTTCTATCTAGTTTACGAATTATGTAAAGAATCTAGAAGGTTAATGTTCATCCCATCCGGCTCTGACTTGCCACAGAGCTTATACAGCAGTTGGAAGTGCAATTGTCACGAAAGCATGCTTGCTAAAATTAGCAGAAGACCAAGTTTTTAGGCTCCTGCAAAAAATGTGTATCAAAATGAAGGCAGCAATAGATTTCCAGTACCTCTGGGGAAAAGGCAGAGAATTTCACAGTTTACCATCTGAATCGCTCTCAAAGGATGTGGTTACAAGTTCTGTTTTCCTGAGATCCAGCTCAATATATTTCTCCCTCTCGCTGTAGTTAGTGAGGGATCTAGACCTGATTTTTACCCTCTGCCATACTAAAGGATACCTTTCACCAATCCACAATGTGTAAACTGCAGAATATTGACTGGAATGAGACTCAAGGTAGGTTTTTCCATCAAATAAAATGTGTTGTGAAACTATAAATTTATTTTCAGGTTGCTAATGCAAATCAGATTTGGAACGGCTGTGTGATATAAAGTACAGATGAAGTTTGCCTAAGCTATGAAAGAACAAAACAGCAACAGGACAGGGGTACCAGCTAAGGGGCTATCTCTGTCTTTACAGAGAAGACACATTTTTTCCCTGTAGTTCTTGCATTGCCAGTTCAGAGAATCCTGTACTGGTTTCATGGTCAATTCAGTTTTAAGGATGCAAGGGATGCAAACTGAAATACTATATTTGTGTATGCACAAAGGTTCAGTCTAATATAAATTCATTAATAAAAAAAATAAATTGAGGATGTTTTATTGTCACACCAGATGCCCGTGACACCTTTACGATGTGAATGATCTGGTAAGTGAGTGGTACTGCTGCTGTAAGCAGTTCAGGTGGGATTTAGTTCTGATTCTCACAGTCTTCCTTCCCTCCTCTTTTTAATCAGTGGAGAGATAAGGACATTCAGATAAGCTACCCATTTAATCAAATTTCAATCTAATTTGCAGAGAGATTCACACACAATGGCAGCAACTCCAGTGACACCCTAGGGAAGAAACCTTAGGTGTAAGCACCTACATTACAGGTATCTTTCCCCTTACGGCCCACTTGCACTGGAAGTTTTGTGAGAAGAATGCCAATATTCTCATTTACAACTCCCTTTAACAATCTCAGTACTATTTAGTTTAAGAATACCAATTTTGGTCTCAAGGTCTAAATTGGCATTTTCTTGCCAGGCCAAATAAGACATTTTTTTTAAAAATAGGAATTTTTTGTTTAAAAAAAAAAAAAAAGAAAGAAGAAAAAGAAGCCTGTGGTTTTCAGGTTTGAAAAGTGAGATTTTTAAAACTGTCCGGACTTTAGAATCTTTTTAGTCATGGTCTAGGACCAATTTGACAAATAATTTTCACTGTTCTGAAATTTCATTTTCAGAAAAAAATGTTATCCTACTTATAAAAAACAAATTAGAACCCCACAAACAGGCTGTCTTCCTCCAGTCACTTCTGGATGAAAAGTGTTTCTCTGGTTATATCACAACATATGCAATCACATATTATATCACAATATATGCAACAATAATATGTCCATAGAACAGCATGCTTCCATTGGCTTTATATAGATCTTTATATAACACAAAGATTTTCAGTGGGTGTGCCCAGATAGAGTTACTAAATAGTTATTTAATTGAAAGATTTGCTACGATTTTTATTTTCTAAATGGTAATGGATGCTTAAGGGTCATTATTCTTTTTCTGATGGGTTATTTTGGTTTGTAGGTAACTTTTTATTGATTTATTTTTCATTTACCAGGTGTTTCTACTGCTAAAAAAAAAATTTATAGTTTAATTGTGTACTACTTTCATTAAAGCAATGTTAACTATATTAGGTCTGGTATTTCTGACAACTTTGATGTCACTTTTAAATATATCTACCACTAAAAAGAAATCATTAAGATCAAAGCACTGAAATAATCCATTTGCCTTACATGCTAGGAGAATTAAACAGACAACAGCAGTCACCAGCATTGCTTTCTCAAACAACATCTAAATCAGCAACACACAAAACCCCTTCCCAACAGATTTTAAATACAGCCATGGTGAAAGCAAAGAAACTCATTGTAGAAGTTGTCTCCATAACTGTAACTTCAGAAAAGTTTCTGAAAGCAGTGCCTGAAATTCCAGTATTTAAGTCTTATATCCTAGTTAGTTTTGGGGTTAGCTCAGCAGATATTGCTCCTGCTACATCAAGGCAAACTGGCTTCCCATCTGCAGTCGATAGCATACATTGCCTTCAGCCTCTGAAATTAATGAGGGGAATCACTGCATTTTGCAGACTCCACTCTAAGCTTGCTAGTATACCATGGCTCCTGTTGTGCTTTTGGACTGAAAATGCAACTGCATACTTCTAGTCTGAATATCAACTGATATTAAAAAAGCCAGGGGTATATGAACGCTAAGACTTTTGAAATGTTGGATGCTCTTGCACAGGTACTGCTTTTCTTGGTTTTGATTTTTTTTAACCCTACCCAATGCTTTCAGCTAAGACCAGAAAATCTGCTTCAGCCAACAAATCACAGCATCCAAACCTCACTGAGCTCAGAAACTGGATCCCCCTGAAGATTTGTTTGCACACTGTGGGTCAGATCACTTACCTTATGGCATGTGCAAAGTTGTAGCTTATCTTTCTACAAAAAACAATTAAAGCAATTGCCCTAGAAATGTGGGTTTGAGTTCCATAAATGCTATGCTTCTAAGTCTGTAAGTGTACTGCTCTTTATTTGCTTCTTGGTTGTTTTTTGTTTTGTTTGGGGTTTATTTTTTTGGTTGTTTTGGTTTTGGTTTAGTTTTGGTTTGGTTTTGGTTTGTGTTTTTTTTTTTTTTTTAGTTTTCTTCCTAAGTTCACAAAAAGAATTGCAAATTAATAATTGGGACTGATGAAGCAGTTACTTGGGAGTATAATTTATGTGGGAGTTCTCACATTTGCACTCTGCTGTGAGAATTCACATCCCTATCAGTGTACTCAAGTGAATGTCTAGCTGAAGCACCTGCCAATTTGTGTACATCATATCACAGAGCTACAGGACCAAGGTAGATCCTGGCATGACTGGAGAAGAGGTGCACAGCTCTTTAGCGTGGTGAAAACATGTATGTGTGTTTCAAAACTAAACAGCTCGTTTCAGCTCCTTCTGACTTGCCCAATAAAATTTTCTGAAATCCATCAGTTTTAGTTTGAAATTTTCTTTTTAGAAGTATAGAAAGTACATTAAAGTAGCAGCTTGTATTTATTTGCATGTAAAAATAAGAGTCGGCATATCTTTGCTCTCAGCAAAAGTTTCCACAAAGGGTGTCACATTTATATGAGAGAGAAATGGATACTGTGTCAGAAAAGGAGAAAGGTAAAGGACACAATCAGGCAGTCAGTAGTACCTGTGCCTCCCTTCAAAGGGTGTCTCTTTATGGGATTACTCATGTACAAAGCTGAGCATGGGAATAATAGTAGAAGGTCATTGAAGTTAATGGAGTTACCAGATAAGGAGCTTCCATTGTAGCAGTGCTGAGAAAATGTGTCTGTAATTTCCTCACCTCTGCTAATACATTTGCTTCAGAGGACCCACTTTGAAAAGCAGCAGCTAACTCAGACCATTTCAGCAACATGGGAAATCCTTTTTAAGGTCTCCTGTTCCAAGTCTGAAAGCACCGCAATCACACGATATAAAGTGCCAATCTGATATAATCTCTGCTCACTCTGTGCTGCTCAAAAACAATGATGACAGATTAATTTTACACCAGTAGACTCCATATCAGACTACAGGTTGCTGCTTTATGCCAAGTAAGTTCCTGTTTATCTTCCCAGCAGGTTTAAAGCATAAAGCTGGAGTAAACACCATGACATGTTCTGGTTTACTCAACAAATACACGATGGAGGAGATCAGACATGTCCTGCTGTGATCTGGCCATGCACGGATCTGATACTAAAGACTGTGGACTCATGGTCTTAGATGTGACAGGACTGGTGTACCTGTCCTCACAGGGAAAGCTGGAGAAAGGTGAGTTTGTGGAAGAAAATCGTCCAGGTGTTAAAGCTTTAGGCTTGAAACGAGTATCTTAGGCAGCATGCAGACTTACAGCACAATACAAATTCCTGAATAACATCATGAGTTCTAGGATAAAAGCACTTTGTCATGGGCTAAAAAGTTATCCTTTCTGAATACAAATACCCACTCATTGGGTTATCCAGAAACACATCAGGGGAGTGCAGAGAAACTCTTTGTTGTGTTGACACAGTATTCAAACATTGAGAAATATTTAAAAGTATTGACATGGACTGCTCTATGTCTTTCCTTCTGTGTGGTCATCTTGGTCTTTGTAAAATAACTTCCCACCATTTTTTTCCAAATTATAAAACACGCTTGAAAAACAACTGCAAAGGTATTTGGGAAATCAGATTCTGAGACAGTCAAGAGTCCAGTTACACAACTCGGTTGTAAAGAAGGTCTGTTTCTGTGTATTCAAAAAAAAAATCTTTAAGAGGACCTGTATGGGACCTACATCCATCTCAGAAACTATGCTGATGTCCTTCAAATAAGCCTCATTGTTCTTTTCCCACATTCCCTATTCTTTGTCATCTTTCATAAGGATATATATGAAGACAGTAAAAAATGGTTTAATCATCTTGTTTTTCTGGAAAATTTCAAGATAATCTCAATATTCTCCTGAAATACATCCCATATCTAGCAAAAGACCATGAACCCATAGTTAGAATGTTGTTTTGTAACATCACAAAAATTTATGAAAGCTTAGTTGTATCTGAGAATCTCATCCTACTACTTTAGGAAGTGTTTAGCATTAGCCATTAGTATTACTAGCATGTTGGTGCCCCCAGCCTGGCAATGTGAATTTTCTAGTTTGTGTGCTTCCAGTAACTTTTCATGGTCTAATTTTTAATAATTTCACTATGCCAGTCAATCCAGATTACCCTTTTTTTTTTTAAATGTTCTTCTTAAAGTCACTTATGAGCAGTGACAATACAGTGGATTTGTGAAATTTTCTAAGTTCAATGTCAGTGTCAAATGATAATTCCATAATTTTCTATGACTTTCTGTGACTTTCCCTACCATCTAATTATTGTCTGATAATTTATTTAAACGGGTAAATAAAACCACTTTTCTAAAATGGGCTCTTTTATTAATGGTTAACATTTTCTGCTATTTTGTACTTTATAAAATGAATCACTGGGTTTGTACTCTCAGATACATTTTTAAGTTATCAGCTGTCCTAAAATTATGGATGTTCTATTATAGAATACATATGGTATTCAGCATTTTAAATAACAAGTTGTTCAAGTAACACCAAATTACTTTTGTATTCACTGAAAATAATAGTTCAATATATGCCTATTTGTACAGATGAAGAAATATTTTACCATTTCATTTCAGTAGCATGATAGATTAGAAATCTTTTCCATCTTGAAATGTTAAATAACAATGTGATTACTGGGCACTTTTTTCCCATTTCTTTTTGTGCTGTGGATGATTATGCGTGGAGTTTATGGAGACATGTCTCATTTTATAATTACTTTTCACCTTAGTAGCTTAAAATTTTACCAAACATCAACTTTCGCAACAAAAAATCAGAGTATATACATTCTCCTTCCCAGAACATGAGTTGTAACATCTGATGTTAAGTTACTTGTTTTCAGTGCTTCCTAAAAGGAAAATTGACTTTGACAGTGCAGAAGGAAATGGCCAAAGTGGTATGACCGGCTCCTGGTTTTCAGCTGATTTTTCCCAAAATCACCTAAACAAAAAGCCAGAATATCTGAATGTCGTGGTTTAAACCCAGTCAGGTAACTTGTTCACTCACTCCCAGTGAGTAGTGCCGAGCTGACAACAATCAAGGTCCGTGTCCGTCTCCCCCCCGCCCCGCACCGGGGCTCTCCCCTTCCCCGCTCCCAGAGGAACAGGGAGGAGGATCGAGAGAGTGCAACTCCTACGGGTTGAGACAAGAACAGTCCAGCAACAAATCACCACCGCTACTATCAGCTAAAACAATGATAAGGGAAAATAACAAGAGAAGAGAATACGATACCACCGGCCAAGAAAACGAGTTCCACCCGGAAGCCCCTGTTCTTCCGGGTAACTCCCAGTTACCCCCCACCCTGGGCATGACGTGCTGTGGTATGGAATACCTCCCCGGCTAGCCCGGGTCAGGCGCCCCGTCTCTGCTTCCTCACAGCCTCCCCTCCTCCCTGGCAGAGCATGAGCCTCACAGAGTCCTTGGTCAGGGTAAACAGCACTTAGCAACAACCAAAAACATCGGCTTCACCAACACTGTTCTCAAACTAGAAGTCAACACACAGCACTGCACCAGTTAACACAAAGGAAAAAACATGACTGCTACTGCTGAACCCAGGACACTGAATAAACATTTTATATAATTTTCAAATCCTTTTAGACTGATATACAAGAAAGTGTGTTTGAATACAGGAACATCATTGCAAAACAGGCTATCATCTGTGCAATATATAAGTTGCCTCCCCAAGATATTTAGAAAGGAGTTTCCCAAACTTCTGTGTAATTGCAGTGTTCTGCTCCCTGACATTTTCAGGAAATAGAAAAAGCATAGGATGGCCTATTTTGTTCTAAACAGCTTACTATTTGTATCCCACAGACAGATACTGCTTAGAGAAATACAGATAGCATGACACACACACGATACACAAAATCATGCAGCCATATTGCAGCCTCATAAGCAGCTGCTTAGCCTGATGGGCAGCTGCCCAAGGTTGAAGACTAATTTTCTGACCATATCAGCAAGCTTATCCAAACCACCCAGTACACCAGAGGAAGTGGGAACACATGATCAGAGCAGGAGAAAATGAAGGTCACATCTTTGACAGCAGGCTGTAGACAGGTTATCTCACAGAATTTTTATATACAAATCAAAAACAGAAAGTCTGCAAGGACACAGACCTGTCATTGATTATACCACATGAGCTTGACAAAAATGGCAAAAAAAATTGAATTCCTGAGCTGTATGGGAACCAAGCAATTGAGTGTGCTCTTCTCAGTAAAGGGTGATTTGTACTGTAAACCTTTTATAGTGTCAGTTAGTTCTATTCATTGAAGGGCAGGAAATAATTTGTAGCAGCACAGAAAGTTTTTGAAAATCAAATTGAAATACAAAGAAAAAATTATTTTTTTTAGAAACATAAAATCACATATGCTACTATGGAAAACTATTTAGGTATAATTTGTCTCTGAAAAATGATGAGTAGATGTAGCTCTGTGGAGTCTCAGGATTTTTTATGTTTAAAACAATCCATAGTACACAAGCAAATCCACAAGTAAAAAGCTGGGTTTTATTTCTGTTACTGCTTCTAATCCAATCTTTCAGGGTCAAAATATATTCCTTGTATCTTTATAATCCTCAGTGGTACAGGAAAAGTAGTCCAAATTTTGCTTTCAGAGACATCTCTACAATTTTACGTAAGTCAATCAAGATGCAGTCAACTGCTTAGATCAAAGTTACACTCTACTGTAAAAGGTAGCATATAACTACACTGACACAGCAGGAAGCCAAAGAATAAATGAATACAGGTGCCCCAAAATATTTATGGCTGTATCAGTTCTTTTCATGGCTCTTTCACAGTTTATTTGTAGCCAGATTCTTTTGGATATTTGCAGTAAGAAGAAGTGATTCATGTCCCGTCTCTGATCTTACCTGGACAATTGCATGTGATGGTGAGCTAAGAGTTTCCAGCGCTACTGGCTTGTGCTTGAGTTGTGGTTCAATGCCAATTAGTGAGGAGATCAGTCTCACTTCTCCTTTACAGCCTCTGAAGCCAAGAAGATCATAGAATCATAGAATGGCTCAGGTTGGAAGGGATCTTAAAATTCATTTAGTTCCAACCCCTCTGCCATGGGCAAGGATGACAGAGAATTTTGCAAACACTCAGATTCACTCAGGCATTTTTGCTATTCAAACCTGGGTGGTGGAAGAAAGATAGTAATTTCAATAAATAAATGGATATGATGCTAATCAGACAGAAGAAAATGGTTTATGGAGTAAGACCATGACAGCTTTACAAAGTCACATTTCAGTATGTAGAATTTTATGTCATGAAGCATAAGGAAAAAATGGTCCAGAAAAAAAATCAGTGCTGAGGTAACTGAGTAATCACAACCTGTTTTCTTTAAAAAGTCTTCCTTTTCTGTGTGATTGTTCATCTTGTCTCCCTGTGCTTGATTTAGCAAGGGTGAGTAAAGCAACTCTACAAATTTGGAAGTACCTAATAAAAATGTGCTCTCCTAACTATAAGCATTTGCAACAGTTGTATGTTTGTTTGTTTTTTTTTCTTATTATTTTTTTGCTATTTTTGTTGCCTTACTGTTTACACAACTGTCATGGTTTAAACCCAGTCAGGTAACTCGTTCACTCACTCCCCCCCTTCTTTCCCTCCCCCTGCTCCCGGAGGGACGGAGAGGAGAATCGAAAAGAATGCAACTCCCACGGGTTGAGATAAGAACAGTTTAGTAACTAAGGTATAACACAGATCACTACTGCTACCACCAATGATAATAATGATAAAGGAAATAACAAGGGAAGAGAATACAAGACCTCAGCACCAGCAGACCGATAACTTGCCCCACCTCAGCCCGACCGAGCACCAACCGATACCTCCTCCAACCCTGCAGTCTCTCAGCCCTTCCGGCTAACTCCCAGTTACATCCTGGGCATGACGTGCTGTGGTATGGAATAGCTCTTTGGTCAGTTTGGGTCAGGTGTCCTGTCTCTGCTTCCTCCTGGCTTCCCCTCCTCCCTGGCAGAGCATGAGGCTCACAAAGTCCTTGGCCAAACCAAAACATCTCTATCAGCTCTGTTCCCGAGTCGAAAGTCAAAAACACTGCACTGCACCAGCTACCAAGGAGGAGAAACATGACTGCTACTGCTGAACCCAGGACATTATCCACCCCTTATTCCATACCATTCACGTCATGCTCAGATCCCACATTTTCAATATACCATCACTCTTATCTCGGTGCACTCTTATCTTAGTGCATGGACCAGTCCCTATAAAGCTGCTGAGTCCATCTGGTCCATGATGTCAGGCTCCATCTCTTGTAACAGTCTTCCAGAGCAGGAGAGACTGTGTGCAGTGTTCACACTTGTGAATAACCTGGGCAATAGTGTCCATTGTTAAGTTCACCCCTCGATCATGAGTCCATCTCTGTGTTGCATCTCTGCTCTGATGGCCTGAAGTGCCATGGGCCCACCAGGCTTAAAATAATTTACTGTCCCCTTCAGCAGTTTCTGCAGCTTGTTGCTGGGGACTCCATACAGCTGCCTTCCATTTCCGACGCTTCCAAAGCACTGGAGGGGCCCAGTGGACTAGATACTTGCCCATACTGTCCCACACACCCTGCCACTCATTACTGTCCAGGCTTGGGGAAAATCTCCTGGTCCTCCTACATCCTTGTCTAACCCCAGACAAGACCCAAACCTGACTCTGCTTAACTTTTGAGATCAGACAAAATGGTTGTTGGTAGAACACAGCCTGTGTGTGTGCCAACGTGCTGATCCCCATCACAATCAGCAGGAAGGTCCCAAGGGTACCCAAAGGCCGTTCAAAACCCTCAGAACTCTCAGTTGATGCTGCTGTACTTGTCACTGGGGCTGGTGTAGCTGCTGTGCTTGCCGGCTCTCCCACCACCAGCTTCTCTTTTCCTGAGTCCAGCTCTTCCTCCTCTGCCTTGCTGGGAAGTGCTGCGTTGTCTCCTGCATCCTCCTGGGGCTCGGCGGGCGGCTTCCGGGGAATGCTCTCGGCCGTCGCGGGGCTCGGCTCGGCCGCGGGGCTCGGCTCCTCCACCGCCTTCTCCGTCTGCTCGGCAGCCGCCTCCTTCCTCTCCTCGACCGCCCCGACCTCCTCCACCGGCAGCCGTCCCCTCGCGGCCTCCGGCCCCGCTCCCGCCGCCGCTTGGTCCCCGGGGCCGCTCTCCCGGGCCGCTTCGGCTGCCGCCGGCTCCCGGGGCCGCTCCCCCTCGGCTCCCCGCAGCCTCACGAAGATGGAGAGTAGGGTGAGGGCCAGGACGGTGAAGAGCAGCCGGACGGCCAGGTACAAGTCCACGGCCACGTCCGTCCCGCCCTGCTGCTGGAGCCCGCCCGTATTACAAGTCATTGCCATAAAGCACAGTGAGACAAGAACCTTAGCCCAGGCCCCACACTTGATAAACACTATCGCAGCAAATACCGGCTCTACGTAAGTTACAACGGTCTGAAGCTGTGAGATCAACAAGAACAACTCTGAGAGCCAATAAATCGTCATTGTGATGAGTGACTATTAATCCAGTCAAATCTGTCGTTATCTCAACCCTTCGTGCCCCACGTTGGGCGCCAAAAAGAACTGTCGTGGTTTAAACCCAGTCAGGTAACTCGTTCACTCACTCCCCCCCCTTCTTTCCCTCCCCCTGCTCCCGGAGGGATGGAGAGGAGAATTGAAAAGAATGCAACTCCCACGGGTTGAGATAAGAACAGTTTAGTAACTAAGGTATAACACAGATCACTACTGCTACCACCAATGATAATAATGATAAAGGAAATAACAAGGGAAGAGAATACAAGACCTCAGCACCAGCAGACCGATAACTTGCCCCCCCTCAGCCCGACCGAGCACCAACCGATACCTCCTCCAACCCTGCAGTCTCCCAGCCCTTCCGGCTCACTCCCAGTTACATCCTGGGCATGACGTGCTGTGGTATGGAATACCTCTTTGGTCAGTTTGGGTCAGGTGTCCTGTCTCTGCTTCCTCCCGGCTTCCCCTCCTCCCTGGCAGAGCATGAGGCTCACAAAGTCCTTGGCCAAACCAAAACATCTCTATCAGCTCTGTTCCCGAGCCGAAAGTCAAAACACTGCACTGCACCAGCTACCAAGGAGGAGAAACATGACTGCTACTGCTGAACCCAGGACAACAACACTTTCCCATAGACACATACAGATCTAGATATTTGTCTGTGCCTAAAAAGTCTGAATAATGATAGGATTATCTGACTTTAGGCAAAACGTATGTTTTTTACAAATCTGGTTACTGAATGACAACATACATCGTATTTATATTTTAAAAAATATCACAGGAGAGAAGGCAATTTGTCAAAGCACTAATACTAGTTGAACCACATACTGATTTTAATCTGCATACAACACTGTTGAAATGAATTGTTTATGTAGAACAAGGACAGTGTATGTCTTCTAATAAACTGCTGACAATAGACCAAGGATGTGCAATGCCACTGTTCTCAAACACTTAAATAGACAAAAGCATTGTTTTGACAGCTACATTGTGGACATTATTGTATTTGTTTTTCAGCAGTGCCCATTTTTGTACCACAATTGACTACAGATTTTCTAGTTAGGTTGGTAGACATAATAGGGAGTTTAAAAATAAAGAATCACAACCGTCTTCCCTTTCAGAGGCAGAGGAAATTTGATCACTTACATGATTTAATACAGAGTATCATCTCATTTGATAGTTTCCCCTTTCTCTGTGCTTTCTTTAAAGAGCATTATTCAGCATGCTGCTAAAAAGTATCCCAGCTAACCTATGCATCATTGAATTCCTGTTTGAACAGAAGAAACATTCTTTCTTTGAAAGAAAGCTCAAATCACTCAGATCTGAGAACATTTCAGGACATTAATATTTTGCAATCATAGAATCATAGAATCGTTAGGGTTGGAAAGGACCATAAGATCATCTAGTTCCGTGGGCAGGGACACCTCACACTAAACCATCTCACCCAAGGCTTCATCCAACCTGGCCTTGAACACTGCCAGCGATGGAGCATTCAGAACATCCCCGGGCAACCCATTCCAGTGCCTCACCACCCTAACAGGAAAGAATTTCCTCCTTATATCCAATCTAAACTTCCCCTGTTTAAGTTGTAACCTGTTACCCCTTGTCCTGTCACTACACTCCCTAATGAAGAGTCCCTCTCCAGCATTCCTATAGCCCCCCTTCAGATACTGGAAGGCTGCTATGAGGTCTCCATGCAGCCTTCTCTTCTCCAGGTTAAACAGACCCAACTTTCTCAGCCTATCTTCATACAGGAGGTGCTCCAGTCCCCTGATCATCCTCGTGGCCCTTCTCTGGACTTGTTCCAACACTTCCATGTCCTTTTTATGTAGAGGACACCAGAACTGCACACAATACTCCAGGTGAGGTCCCACTCGCGGAGTAGAGGGGCAGGATCACCTCCTTCGACCTGCTGGTCATGCTCCTTTTACTGCAGCCCAGGATACAGTTGGCTTTCTGGGCTGCAAGTGCACACTGAAGCTGGCTCATGTTCATTTTCTCATCAACCAACACCCCCAAGTCCTTCTCCGCAGGGCTGCTCTGTATCTCTTCTCTGCCCAACCTATATTTGTGCCTGGGATTGCTCCAACCCAGGTGTAGGACCTTGCACTTGGCATTGTTAAACTTCATGAGGATGGCATCAGCCCACCTCATAAGCTTGTTGAAGTCCCCCTAGATGGCATTCCTTCCCTCCAGGGTATCAACTGAACCACATAGCTTGGTGTCATTGGCCAACTTGCTGAGGGCGCACTCAATCCCACTGTCTGTGTCACTGACAAAGATGTTGAACAAGACCAGTCCCAAAACCTGAGGGACACCACTCATTACTGGACACTGAGCCTTTGACCACAACCTTTTGCGTGCGGCCATCCAGCCAGTTCTTTATCCACCGAGTGGTCCACCTATCAAATTGATGTCTCCAATTTACAGACAAGGATGTTGTGTGGGACAGTGTCGAGCACTTTGCACAAGTCCAGGTAGATGACATCAACTACTCTACCCCTGTCCATCAGTTCTGTAGACCCATCATAGAAGGGCATCAAATTGGTCAGGCAGGATTTCCCCTTAGTGAAGCCATGCTGGCTGTCACCAAGCACCTTGTTGTTTTTCATGTGCCTTAGCATGCCTTCCAGGAGAATCTGCTCCAAGATTTTGCCAGGCACAGAGGTGAGACTGACTGGGCTGTAATTCCCTGGGTCATCTATTTTCCCCTTCTTGAAAATGGGGGTTATACTTCCCTTTTTCCAGTTGTCAGGAACTTCACCTGACTGCCATGATTTTTTTAAATATGATGGACAGTGGCTTAGCAACTTCCTTTGCCAGCTCCTTCAGGACCTGCAGATGGATTTCATCGAGTCTCATGGAATTGTGTATGTTCAGGTTCTTAAGATGATCTCCAACCAGATCCTCTCCTACAATGGGCACAAGGTCTTCATTCTCACAGTCCCTGCATCTGCCTTCCAAAACTTGGGTGGTGCTGTCAGATCTTTTGCCAGTGAAGACCAAGGCAAAGAAGTCATTCAGAACCTCAGCCTTCTCCAAATCCTGTGTAGCCAGTTCTCCTGAGAGCTTCCTGAGGGGGCCTACCTTGTCCCTTGTCTGTTTTTTATTCACTACGTACCTATAGAATCCCTTCCTGTTATCCTTAACATCCCTAGCCAAGTTTAATTCTAACTGAGCCTTAGCTTTCCTAACCTGGTCCCTAGCTTCCCGGACAGCATCCCTGTACTCTTCCCAGGCCGCCTATCCTTGCTTCCACCTTTTATAAGCCTCTTTTTTCATTTGAATTTTCCTCAGCAGCTCAGTGATACCAGTTGTATAGGATATGGATTATGTAGGTGTCCCACAGGTTACCTGATAACAATTAGGAGAATTCTGTCAGTGTCCTACACCTGATAACACCATCCCCAAATGAAACCTTAAGAGTGTTGAGAAATGAACATCAAGTCTCAGATTACCAGGTCCATCTTTGGTTACAACTACTTCAGTTACTTGTTTGCAAAACCTGCAACTACTGCCTCAAAGCAAATACAGTAGTTCTGTGCTGACAAAAGTCTGAATTCTTGATTAGACAATTGAAAACAGTATGTTGCATTCATACAGCCCCTTTTTGGAGCTGGAATAGCAGTCTGATCTGTAGGTGATATAAATGAAGGGATGGTATACATTTAGCCAATGCACCTTATTTACAAGGGATGAGTCACAATTGGTAGCCATGGCTCGCATAGCCGTAGCTGTCAGGGGACATGCTTCCAAGTTACAAATACCAGCAGTGTGTTTTCACTGGAAAATTGTTATCTATCATGTTTTTTAAGTCACAGTTTTGTGGCATTTTTATTTTTATTTTTGTTTGTAATGAGTCATTCTTGACTTATCAGTGATGTAGAAGTTAGAGTTTTACTTTAGTGTGTTATTTCTGAGTTATCTACTCAACCCCTTTTTACTCTGGAACTCCAGTTATCTCAGCTATGAATGTCATTTGGATTTCAAAGTTCCTTCATGGCTACTAAATAGAGGAAGAACGAAGCTCCAGTTTTCAAGTTCATTTAAATAATTGACAGTCAATGACTTTTCAAGTGTGAAAAAGACTAAAGAAGTTAAATGTAGTATAAAGGAGACAGAATATCAGGCAATTAAATGTGAATATTTTAGGGAAGTTTTTATAAACATTACCAGAGTGTTCAGTTACCACTTCAACAGCAGGAAAATTATCCAAAATGTATATCTATCTGACCTTGTACCTCCCAGTACAGATTTCTTCTTTGGACCTTGTTGCCTTCAGCAGGAAGCACAAACAATAACAGTAAAGGCTAAAATCCATCAGTTTTTCATCCATACTAGGGTCAATGGTGTAGTAGTATTCTTCGGTGGGTAGAAAAGACTAAATTGTGTAGGTCCTTGAGTAATTATTTGCATGCTTGCTGTATAATGTTCTCCTAAGTGATGCTGTAAAATGTCTTCAAAAATTTTTTGATGTATTTTAAGGACTTCTAGAATAACATAATGGTGTATACATGCATCTAAACTGATACTATAAAAATATAAAATAACATTAGATGTGATTTGCAAAATGTAGTTTTGTTTAATATTGTAGTTAATATGGGCTTCAGTCTCTTTTTCTTTTTTCTTTGGTATGTCCTCTATGAAGAAAAGGTATGCGCACCTAGAGACTTGCAGACTGTAAAATCACAGCATAATGAAGCAGATGCAACTTTATTAATCCCAAATTTTACTTATTCCGTAATATGAATTGTCATTAATTATGGGATCAACAAATAAGTACTGAATTAATCTCACCATTTCACTTCAGTCTTAGAGACACAACATATACTAGTTTCGTTTTTGCACAAGCAAGCTTTCTTTCTGTCTTCCTCAATAAATAGATACTCAAGCAGAACTCTGACTAATCTGTTGGTAGTTTGTTGTTTTGTTTGTTTTTTTTTCTTCTCAAATATTGGTGACCTCTTTTTTAAACTTAAAAAGCCACTGCACTATTAAATATCACCAGCTTCTTTATAGAAAATTATGCATGGTGTACAGTCTGAAAGCTTGTATAGTGTTTCTAGAAATGTAAAATATATTAAAACTTAAGTCTTACTTCCTGTCATTGTACTATCAGATAAGAAATACTGTTCTATTATGCTGTGTAAATTAAGCTATTCAACAGTATTATTAAAATGCCTACTACAAGCAGTCGAACTAACACAACTCAGGTTGCTGCAGATTCTGTCCTATTTCTAAGTTTCCCTTCTGCATCCAAAATAGGGTGCTCAAAACTCAATACCCAACGGTGAGCTCAGTTGCAATGTTTGAACATCAGAAATACATCTCATAATTAGAAATGCACGATAGTGTCTTTATATTATATAAAGCTGAAACATCTAACATTTTTATTTGCTAGTAAGACTCCCAACATTTAAATTTCTGTAAAATTGGAGTGAAATATCAAAGACTCAAAGAGGAATGCTGTGGAGGGACTTGTTAGCAGAGAGTGAGCCCTGGAGGGCTACCTTTCTGATTAAGATAATACTCAGTAGGTAATCTGTTTTGAATTCCCTAGGCTAAAGGAATAAATGCCTTGGGAAGGATAAAATAAACTATTGCTAAAATAAATTATTACAGCAAGTGTAGGAGTTAAAGCCCAGAATAATAAGCAAAAGAACTAAGAGGGGATCATGAAGGGAAAGATTTGAAGTGTAGGCGGTAAAGAGAATAAGAAATGAATATCACTTTAAAATATCCAAGCAAAGCCACAGATTAAGTTTGGACTTACTTGCAGAAAAATAAAAGCATTTCTGGAAAAGTACAAGGAAAGAACTTAAATATAAGATTCAAAAGCATTGAGAATAAAGTCATAAGCAATAGCTAGAGATGATCAAAGAACCAAAAGAGAGTAGAGTCGTTACAGATGTCATCTGATCAAAACTGGGAAAAAAAAGGATACTTAGAGAAGAAAGGCTCAGGTATAACAAATAAGAAGAGCAAAGTGTCCATAGATACATTGTAAATAGGTTTAGACAGAATATAGTTTTTAATAAAAGGACTAAAAATTTGCTACTGTAGCTATGCTTTAAAGTTTATCATCTGTAGTTATCTTTCATTCTTATATGACGACCCTGCATATATGCTGAGATATTTAGGAACTCACAGTTACCTACCTGTGTATTATAAATGTTCATTTCCATTGAGCGCTCTGGACTAAACTGTTATTTTGGTATTATCAGTAGTTTTTCTATAATATTCCTGTTGGCTCTATGTATGGACTGACAATATGAAAGGCTGTTAAAACTACTGTTGCTGTGATTTGTACCTTCTCTGATTTTTACCTTTAGAATAAATCACATCAAAACCTTGTATTAAGGTTACCCTTGCTCTTATGGAAGTAGCTCAGAATTTTTTTTTCCTTCCACTCCTAGGCAAGAGAATGGAGGAAATATTTAATTGGCATTTCTGTGAGGTTGTTCTTGTCAACCCTACACTGAAAAGTGGTAGGAGTCACTTTAAAGTTTTAAAGACTTTGGGGCATCCCTGAGATACTGGGAGGTATTTTATGAAATTGTTTAACTTCTTTCACACTACCTCATCTAAACCATAGGCACTGAACTCCAGCTGTGATAACTGAATTTTGTGTGTTGTTTTGTGAAATGTCATTGTGAAATGAGACATAAGTGCTTCACACAGCTCTAGCCAAATATTTGCCCCAAGGGACAGAATGAAAATACTTGTATTTGCCTTAAAATATTAGGAAAAAGAAGTTTGTGTAATGTATGATTACACTAATCTTTTTCCTTATCACCTGAAAAGTATCATTAGAGGCAGTGGTGTGAGCTTTCCCTTTCATGTGAGTTGAAACTAGTTGTAAGAACTGCTAAGCTACATTGGCAGGTGGGCAGATTAAGGATGTCTTTCTCTTCCCACAGTTTTTAGTATTTTTTTCTCTCTTTTCCAGGAACTGAACACTGCTCCCAATTAAAGGCCATAAAACCAGTTTTCATACCAAACCACAGTAACTGATCATCTGACCACTATTTTTAGCTTTGTCATAAACCTCTGGGTTTTGGGGGGCTTTTCTCAAGACAGATCCTGCTTCTCAAGAGAACAAATCCATGCATACTTTTGAATATTCAGGTATTCAAATGACCTTAAAAATAATTTCCATGACCGCAAGAATGTATGTGAATGATTTTCTGGATAATAGTGTGCTATGCGGCACACTACCAAGATCAATCCTCATATAAAGAACAAAACCACTGTAATGTGTTCTAAAAAGTACTTGTAAAAACTGCCTCTAAAAAGATCAAGTGAAGATCTACCTATGCTAAAAACCAGTATTAAAAGTCTTGTCAAGATCCCATTTATTTATTTCTGTAAAGAATGCAACATGACGCATTCATGAATCTTTGAAATTCAAGATAGAATCATAGGATAGTTAGGGTAAGAAGGACTACAGTGCCCTGGGAGAGGTGGTTAGGGGCTCTGGGGCTCAGATAGGTTTTTCATCAATCCTCCAGGTCAAAGGGGAGGACCTTAAAAAGGCTAGGTGGATTTAGCATGTTAATAAATGGTTAGAACTGTGGTGCCATAGTCAGGGGTTTAGGCATTTAGAACATTGGACTCGATTTGGGAGGCCAGGTCTACTGGAGGCTGGTGGAGCTGCTACGCGCTGCTTTGGTAGACTTGCCAGGCTGATCAAGAAAGCTTTAAACTAGATGTGTTGGGGGAGAGGAGCACTGATCCATCCCAACACTCACAGCCAGTTACCATCACCTATAATAAATGCTCGGAGTGATGCAGAGATATTTCAGCTGCTCCAAAAGAGCTGGCTTCATTTGGAGCTCAGCTCAGATGCCTCTATACAAACAACCATAGTATGGGGAATAAACAAGAGGAATTAAAGATGTGTGCACAGCTATGTGGATATGATATCATTGGCATCACAAAAACATGGTGGGATGGCTCCTACAACTGGAGTGTTGGAATGGAAAGTTATAGGCTCTTTAGGAAAGACAAGTCAGGTGGACAGGGAGCTGAAGTAGCTATTTATGTCAGTGATAGGCTGAAGAGTTTTGAAAATTCTGAAAAAGTATGTCCATGGATACACAGTGCAAAATAAAAGCAAGCAAAGAAACTTTGGGCTACCTGTGATCTTTTGAAAGAAATGCATAGTAAAGGTATTTTGTACATCCAATTTTGCACTTGACTGTATTTCGGTGAAATCCATAAGGTGTTAGAGGGCCACACAGCCTCTAAGATGTAGGCCTGAGGGTGCAGTGAAGTTGGGTGGCTTCTGTTCTCCCTATAGAAATCTGCTTTTTGTTTTCACTTTAATAAAGCTGGCCAGATTTGCTGACTATTGTGTGAGGCCACTAATCGCTATCTGCCCATCCTTTCATAGTCCTTTGATACTCGTGTTTCTCAAGAAAGAACTAAAAGGAGCAATCTCTGGGCACCATACAATGTGAGAACTGCAGTTTACCAAGGGCTTGTAATGGCCATTCTCAGTGTGCATTCAGACTATAGGGGCATGCAGAATTTCTCTCTGGTTTAGGGGAAGGAGCCTCCCATACCTCAATGTATGAATGCTTTATGGTTGGATTGTGGATAGATGCCTGTGTAATACATTCATATAAAGATCTTAAATACATGTGATAATAAAACATACAATTTTTTTTTCTTTCCATTTCCACTTTTGCCAGTGCAGTTTTCCTTGAATTAAAACCTTTCTGCAGAGGAATTCACAGACTTGCATAAATGGATAATATCTTAAAGAGGAAGTTAACTACTTCTCATAATTCGAAAGAATGCAAAATATCAACTACTTCTTGATTGACATGAATATGCCTCGAAGTGAAGCCAGTTAAGGGCGAATAAACTACAAAAATGGCCGAATTTGAGAAATACAAATGTATTTACTTATTTAATGCATTTAATTCTTTGCTTTCAAAAAAACAAAGACAAGATAATTTTACTTTTTACAAGGAAAGATAAAACAGAAGGATTTTATATCCACTCTGCATGTATTTTTGTTGTACCTTATGTTTGTAGAATTGTGAATTATCCTTTTCTGTATTGAAATAGAAAGTTATAACTCTGACTGTTGTTGGTGTTGTGTTTTCAAAGCCCCATTCAAGCAACAGTCTTAAACACAGTTTTAATAAGATTTTTTAACTCCAGCCAATTGTCACACTGTGCACAGAGCATGAGGCAGTCAGCTGAGGAATTATAATAGTTCAACCCCTCCACAGGAGCCCAGAATATGGAGCCCACTGCCAATAAAGTAACAGCTCCCAGAAAAACACCTTTCAAAGCAGGACAGCTGAACATTTAAAACACTTGAAAATGATGCATGGTGTGAGATGCTAGTATTTTCAACCACAGCTTTCACTGTCATGCAAAGAATATACTACATTTCTGGGTTTTGCCTGTTTCACTCTGCATTTAATTAGCTGTTAAGTAAGCATTTCTTTTCCAATGGAATTTCGCTTCTGTTTCTAAACGACTGAAGACAATGTAGCTGTAAAAGACCCAGAACAACACATCCACATGATATTCCATGGGCAGATGGCATGCTAGCCTGACCTTGTTTATCACTGGACCACATCCTGTGACAAGGTTTGTTTTTTTTTTTTTTTGTAATGACTGTAGCAGTCCCAGGCTTTCTATCACATTCCTCCCTTCCCCCCTTCTTATTCAGATAACACAACTGTAAGGTCAGACAGCTGTTGACTTCATTCTGTAGTACCTAATTTCACTGGAGACCTCTGAAATTTTAAAACACATATCTTAATCAGTGCATCAAGTGAGGCACTGATTAAAAATTATTCTAGTGAATGATATTGCATTTATCGACATGGACTTTGAGCACAGCTTAACTACTGTTAAAAATATTTTTTTTTTACTTACTTTAGGTTAATAAAGAATTTGTTTAAACTACATAGTTAATTGGTTTCTATTTGAAATGTATTTGGTATTGTCCCAGAAGTTTCAAGCCAGCTGTAGCAAGTATAAACACATCATTTTTATACATTAAAAATGCAAAAATTGTCTTTTATATCATATGCTTGCAACATTTTTTACCTGAAAAATGTAGAGTTATTACTTAGCACATGTAACAATTTTTTCTCTAAAGATTTTCAACTCAAAGATTGAATTCAAATTATATATATATCTTAATGTTTCCATCATTGTTGTCACTTTTATTAGCTTTTTTCAGTTTCAGCTTCCTTCTAAATTCTACCAAATAAGCAGGAGTTGCAACAGAAAGTAATTTGTGTTCATAAAGTAATAATAAATCCAGGGGAGAAGACCATTTATCCTTCTTTCAGTGAAAACTTCTTCTAGAGTTTGGTTAGTCCAGATGCTGCCCTTTGAGAAGATAGAAAACTGAAGCTCAAAAGCTGGCACATCTTTGCACATGATAAGGTCAGCAGAAATTTCAGGAGACTATACTCTTTATTTTGGCAGTGCTTTGTATGCAGATATGGCTTCAGCTGCAGTTTACACATCTGCACTTTAAAAACACATTACCATTTTTCATCCAATCCCTAGTCTGTATAAGTGCTAGATTTTAAGCTTTGTGTCAATCCACAGTGCTTTATTTTGGCTTTGGAGTACAGATACGACTCCCTAGCAACTGTGATACATGAGGACTCACTCATCAACTTTCAGGCTAGGGATGATATTTAGGATATATCTGTTTTAAATAAAGGATGAGTCACAAAAGACAAATCAAAAAATGGCCCTACCAGGGACTGTTTTGGAAATCTGTTGTCAGTAACTTCCCATATCTAATATTTGTGCCCAATGTGTATAATGACAAATTATATATGTCAAAAAAGCAGAGACCTCTGAATTAACATGGTGGGGTAACAGGACACTCAAACACATTTGCTAGAAAATATTGGCTTTTTAGGCTCTATCCTGTGGATTCTCATCTTCAGCAGGCACTCAGTTTTTCTAAAGTCTAGCAAAATCTGCAGTCCCAAGTCCCTTCAATCCCATGGCCCCAGTCACACTGTGATTATCCTTACCTGTACTATGAGACTGTTGTGGCCTTCAGCAGAAGCTTCCTGTACCCTCAGTGCCCCTGGAAGGAGTCTGTAGCCTGCGTGAGCTCCTGAAGGGCATCAGACAATTACCTGTGAAGAGCATTAGGTAGCTGGTATTAAAGCCACAGCAGAGACTCTTCTTACAATTTAATAACACTACATTGTCAAATGTCAGTGCCCATCCAGATGTGCACTGTTTTATCATGAACACAGGTATTCTCTGAGGGCCTTACTACATGAGGCACTATGTAATTTTTTTTAATGAGAGTTCTTTAATTCGACATTCTCAGCCTCTTATTTCTTCTAACATGCTTCTGCATGCTTCTAAGCCAAGGTGCCTGATGTTCTGAACAATCAACTTTGTATTGCACAATCCCCTGCCAACTTCAGAAACTGTTTTCATCCAAGTCTTATGAGTCTTTCTTCAAGATATGCAATACATATAGAGAAAAATAAACTCAGAATGCTTAATCCTTATTATGCTGCTAAGTCCATATCCTCCAAGTCACGACTTGAGTCACCCCAGTATCTGCTCCTTGTCTGTATTAGTATACATAATACATACATATACATACATACATATACAACTCTACTGCATTAGTATACATTTTTGTGATTTAATTTAATGCAGAATTCACCTGAAATAGTTGTTCCATATTTCAGGGAAATCCAACAGTACAGAGAGGATAATGATACAAATCAACCCCAACTGATCTAGCTCTCTAGCAAGTTAAAAGGAACGATGCATATGCCAAAGAAAAAAATTCTCTCAACATAAGAAGACACAGCAGAGAGCTACACAAGCAGAACCCCTGCCTTTCATCTGCAGAACTGAAATCTGGCATGTTATTATCTGTTTATGCAATGCTACTTCTATTTTGATTGCTTAGTTCTTGCTATCTTAGCATTCTGATTTCATTTGTACTTTACTTTGTTAATCCTTAACTGTTCAGGCTGAAATTTCCTGTGCTGGATATTTGTCTCAAAATGGAAAGCTTTAGGAAAAGAGATTTAACAGTTTCTATGCTGAAATTAGCAAATTGTGATATTGTCCCATGTTAATAAATTATTCAGCAATAGAGTTCCTTAATAACCTCTAATTTGTCCATATTTTTCAACAAAACCTTGGATTTTGCCCTGATACCATGATATCTAATGCTTTCAGTGAAAATCACACTTATCTGGCAAAATTATTTTCCTCTGAAAAGAACCACATTCCTCACATAATTTATTGAGACTTGATTAAGAAGAGCTATTTAGTTACCGAGGGGTTACATCTTTAATGAACACACTTTGCACCAAAAAAACCCTCGTCTGCATCTGGACTGTATGTGTATTATCCTACAGACTTCCTGTGAAGAATTTTACTGAACACCTTGCTTTTAGGCATTATCTTGTGTTTTATATGTTTTTAATACAATGTTTAATTATGTGATCCATGGGATGTTTTTTAAGGAGGAGTGTGGCCTGGACAGTATCTCAGGACCTTTATATATGGCTCCTGGGGAATTGCCAGGATTGTGCAGGAAATGAACCTGGTGTGTGGGGAAACATTGCCTCGGTAGCAGACTATGAACATGAATAAAGCAAGGTTTTGCAAGAGAAAAAAGCAAGATGGGAGAATTCTACCCCACCTCTGTTTCGGACTTCCTATGTGTTGTACAAAATGTCCATCACACTGAATGATTCCTTGTCTCTGGTTGCCCCACAACAACCTTAGGCTATTATTTACAGATCATATGAACATTTGTATCTGCAGGCAATATCTGGGAGGAAATTTATCTTAATACCTCAATTGTTCAACTCTGAGTAGAAAAACCCCTAATAATTTTACAGCCAGTCCTGTTTTAACACCATTTCAAGAAAAAGGATTGCTACAGTGAACACCTAGTAGAGCTGGCTGAAAACTTCCACAGGGAATTTTAATTACTAAGTATGGATTTGACATGGCCAAAATAGTTTATGGGAAAGCAACAATTCTATCAAAAGTTTAAACAGGAACCAGACTGTTCTTGTATACAGTTTTTGGAGTATTTCTTCTGAAATTAAAAAAAAAAAAAAAGTTGGAGGAATTGACGATTAAGTAATATGCCTCATCCTTGGAAGTGTTCAAGGCCAGGTTGTACAGGATCTTTAACAAGGTGGTCTAATGAGAGGTGTCTCTGCTTATGACAAGGAGGTTGGAACTAGATCATCTTTAAGATTCCTTCCAACCCAAACTATTCTATGATTCTATGATAACATAAACATTATTGGAGCAGAATTATATCTCACTGTGTTATAGGAGAGAATGCTGTACTTGCCTTTCATTTTAATCCAATCTTCACATACTGAGTCTCTGCAAATAAATAACTAAAGCCACATTTTTCTCTCTCGATCTGCCTTTTTAGGTGGTGCATGATGAAAGAATGCCTTTCTTTACTGGATCTGATTTTTAAGATAATACATCTTATATAGCAAGAATGTCCACTTTTCTTTACACAATAGACTATGAATTGGCCAACAGCCCCAAGAAACATATTTCCTCTTTGAAAGAAAAAGGATGGCATCAGGAACCACTCACAGGCCATATCTTCAATAGGTGTCCTGACAGGGTTGAATCAGGTCTTAGAGCAAGGTAGTGATGCTGGTTTTGGTAGCTGTGTCCATTTTCCATTCCCACAAAACCAGGCAAAGGATTTCTACTGGCCTTGCTGCATGTTGCATGATCTAACTCCAGCATGGGATCTGTGAACAAAACACAAACTCTTACATCACCTGAGTTTCACTGTTTTTCCTTCCTAAAACGGCTTGTAACAATAAATGACTCTCCTTAACCAACTCTGATTCAGAATAAGGTCTATTGGAAATTAGTGTTTTTGATAAAAAAAACTTGTAATTGAAAAATGTGCCACACTTGTCAGATTATGTCCAATTTAAATATTTTCACGCTGTGGAGGAATCTGCTTACATGTGTTCCCAGGACATTACTACTGTCAGTTCCCCTTTTTGTTACAGAGCAAAATTAAAGATTTTGTTTACTTAAGTTATGGTAAGCCACAGGAGAGAACTACTTAAAAAAATAACTCAAAGTAAGACAAAAAGTATTGATATTGCACATCAGACATTAATATAGAATATATGCTCAGTATATCTCATGTGCCTATGTCTCATTAAAAAAAACCAAAACAAACAACTGTAGTTTTAGGAGGGGTTTGGTTAGCAGGCATTCGGGCTTGAATTATATTTGCATTTTTTATAATTGCAGTTACATATACACAGATGACATCCATGCAGTCTAGAATAGTCTTTCTTATAAGTGTGAGGTCTCTCATTAATGTGAGCATGTACATATCTATCCTTGGTCTGACTCAGAAAATTTTAAGGAATATTTTCTGCACCGCCGTTCTTTTCCAGCAGTCAGTGATGTGAGGAAGGTGACAGTTCCCTAGATATACACTTTACGGTATTTATGACTAAGTTAGTTCTGTTAAACATTGAGTACCTCATAAACAAATTGGTCTGAAGAGGTTATATAAAGTGGTTTTATTAAACTGAACAACAAAAAATGTAGATTATTCATTACACTAGACAGCAAAACTGCAGGTTATATAGACATTACAGGAAGGTCATAAACATTTGGATGAAGCCATATTTTTAAAAGACAGCTTTATTTTTTTTTTCTTTATAAAGAGGTGATATATAGATTTACCAATTACCACAACACGTGTTACAAGTGTATTTTTTAATCAATGAACAACCAGTTGACAATCCTACAATAAACTATTTTATGCTCCTTTTCAAATGTAAGTATTGCAATACAGAATACTCTTCTTAGGATAACCCACTTGTGAAACTCCAAGTTCATTTGCTGTTACTTTACTGTTACTATGAATTTACTTTAACATTGTATTATTAGTATACATTCCTACTATCTCTGCATCTGCAGATTATTTTTGCCACCATTTAGAGAATAATATTTAGAGAAAAGAAATTTATAGTTGTATGAAATCACCTCCTATCTTTAATGAAGATTGATTTTGAGATTATTGTTTGAATGTATTATTTAATTTACATAGATAAAGAACAGATTATCATTTTGCTAATCTAGAAAATATTTTGTCAGTCATAAGACTTCACAGAGGAGCTCTGACTATTCAGCTAAGCTCGTTAACGTGGGATTTCACTAGTTACTTCCCTTATTCAACAGCTCAAAACTTCCCATTTTCATGTCTGCTTTGAAGCTCCCTACAGAACAGATGTACTGCTGCACACACACACCTAAAACCTCAGGATAGCTGTGGACATAAAGGATTGCATTAATCTTGACTAACTTCTCATGCCTACAGCACTCATCTGCAGCTAATTTAATCACTCCAAACTCTGTTTGTAATCAAGGATAGGAACAGGTGTTTATGGAGCATAATTTGTCTCACTGTAAAGTAAAGATAAAATAGGCCAGATTTGTTGAGATTAATTTTATTTACCCAAAAAGGTGCTATAATTTAGCAGGCAGTTAACAGAATACGCAAAGACAGGGGAAAGGAGGATAGCTTATATAAGGCTATAGGCCAATCACCAAAAGCCCACCCAGCTGCTCAGTCATTATGACCCTATCTTTAGGAGGATGAGCTGCAGAGAAAATAGAAAGAAAAGGAAAGCTTGTGGGTTGAGGTAAAAGCCGGGAGATAGCTTACTAATTACTGTTGTTGCCAACAGAGACTCAACTTGGGGAAAATTTAAGTTAATTTATTGCCAATTAAAATAGATTTGGATAGTGAGAACAAAAAGCCAAACATAAAGCCCACACGTTTTCTCCTGTCTTTCCCAGGTTCCACTTCATTCTTTCACTCCAGATGCCACTAGAAAGGGGGTGGAGGATGGGGTTTGTGGTCAGTCCATAATAGCTCCTCTGCCGCTTCTTCCCTCTCACACTTTTCCCCTCCTCCAGTGTGGGCTCTCCACAGACCACAGCTCCTTCAGGAGACATTCACTTACTCTGGCATGGGGTCCTCCATGGGTGGCAGTGCAGATATTTGCTAGACAAAACAGCTCCCCTTAGCTGCCCCCAGCAGGGGCCACAGTTTTATGTTCCTTGCTTCCAGTCATATCTTCAATATGATTGCCATACACCATTTTGAAAATAAAATATATAATGCACTTACAATGGTCATTAGAATGATTAAGGGATGTTTTCCTCTTAAGCCACTATTTTGAGGCTTTTATAAATTGAAAATGATTGCTTGCTTGGATGACCTTTCTTCAGGCATGTTTTCAATGCCAAGGTTATTTCTTTTCTTTGACTAAAGGGGGGGGGTTGACAAAATTAAATGTTTCTGGTTTCGAAATGTCTGAGTGGGGAAAAAACATTGAGATGCTTATTTACAGAGTACTGCAAAATGACTTAATTCTATCTTCAATTTTGTCACTCACAAAAGAATAATTATAATGTAAAGCTATTTAAGGAAAAACTTCTTGCTTGAAAATGACGTAAACACATGTCTGGTGCTGACAGAGGGGTTCAACCCTTTTCCCTCCAGCTGAGCCTAAAGGCAGTCATAAAATACAGGTTCTCTATGAAGCCTTCTGGTGCTGCCAACCTGAACACTGCTAAAATGCTTAAATGCATAGAAGGACCAATAAGATGGTTTTGTTTTAAGGAACTGACATTAGTCAAGTCCTTTTAAGAGGAAGTAAAGCACAATCAATTTCAGTCACACCCAAGCGAAATATGTCAGTAAATGTACCACATAATCACTAAGATGTAAGTGTCATGACATTAAACAGTAGTTTTTCAGTTAGTCTCCTTGGCCTCTAACTCAACTTTCAGAAGAGGAAGAAGGGTGGACCAAAATCATAGAATTTAGAACTATGACCAATTTTGGGGTTACTTTAATAAAAATGTCTGGTTTATTGTGACTACTTTAGACATCTTTTTTTTAAACAGGATATTTGGGAACCAGTCTATCTTTCTGTATTTCATTAGACAAATTATCTTTAAATACAATGAATTAAATAGCTGATCCTCTTTCACTCACTCTTTTGTCCAGGTGAAATCTGTGTGTATTTTAAGGCACTGATCATTTCAGAGACAGAAGGAAGTTGAGGATCAAAAGCATGAGTCCTATGAATAAATTATGACAAATCTCTAAGCACATGATTTTAAAGCAGGTTAAGGAGAGAGTATTCATACCACATAATATTCAGACACCTAATCTAGCAGCCTGCATTCTGTGTAATCCAGAAGAAAAACAGGATGCAAACTACTGCCTGTGTCCATTAGTGGCCTAGGCTACTAACTTTAGCTGTGTTGCGTAGATGATAAACCCTCAAAGCATTAAGCAATCGTAACTGCAACTAATATGGCTACTCCCACAAGTAATATTTTTAAGATATTAAAATAAACAGTGCTAAAGTTATCAGAATCACATCCCCAATACATAGCCCACTAAATTTTTCACACAAGCTATCAGGGAGGCTAGAGCTTTTTAAAATCTATATTACTATTGCTCTTAGATTTTGCTTTTCTGTGCCAATTTTAAAGCCTAATAAAATAACATGAAACTTACCAAATGTCCTTCTTCCCCCTCTCTCTTCCCAGTCCTTCTGAAACACAACCATGCCAGTTTTTCAATAATGAAGCTGGCCGGACATGGCAAGCAGGTCTCCAAAAGAAAGGAGAATCCTTTTACTTGGATTTTTCATGTAAGATCTATGTAACAGAAAACAGAAAACGTAAGTGAAAAATCCTTGCTCTTAGAACTTGATAGCTACAGTGCTAGGAAGCTATTTGGCAATTTTTATTCATATTCTAGAATAATGTGATCATCTACAGCCACATAAAAAGCATACCTGAGAACTAACAGGTTAAACTTCCAAAATTCTCTCATGTCGTTTCACTGTATGATATTAACAGTGCATAAAATAAACCATATCAGTTATTATAGTTGTTTTGGTAAGATAAGTAAGAAAAGTATATTCTTTTATAGCATATAGTAAAAACTATACCAAATAGACTTTTCAATGGAGATATTTAGGACTGACAAGTGCATTTAGGATAAGATTTCCAACATTAAAAATAGGAGGAATTTCAGTGAGCAATATGAGTTTTGCAAATCTTAGAAGATAAAGCTCAGCATTGTGGAACTTGTAATGGCATTTAAAATAAGTATCTGTTAAACGCTGCCCATCATCTTAGTTTCTAGATTTCTGCAATAGTATGTCTCTGAAGTTACCTGCATTTTGTGATGACTTTTTATCTTTCTTCTTAGGTGTTCCTGTGTCTACACACTAAAAATCTTTATTTACACGTTTCGCATGGACCTGGGTCAGTGCTGTGTGCTATGCCTCTTATTCATGCTGCTTAGTAATTGCGGTTTTAAAAATGTTTACTTTAGTGTGGGTGGTAGTGAAATCTATAGTTGCGGGTTTCTTTTTAGCAGATATTCCCTTGCTTTATATATATATATATATAAAATCATATTTATTGCTTTATATATAATATATATATATAACAATATGTCTATTGAGGCTTTTTAATGTCATCTCAGTATCTTGCAGCTCAATTTTTTTTGCTTGAATTATAATAGCAACTTCACTCTACAAATAATAATAAAATTCTCACTGATTGCTAAATTCCTAATACAGCATAATACTGCTTTAATGGATCTGGATAACAGGATCATCCATTTGCAAATGCATATGAGCAAGAAATGATGCTGTTAGTACAAAGTTATGTTTTCATCCCTAAAAACAGGTATAGGGCTTAGAAGAACTGGATTTTGCTAACTTCTATGGACTTTACAAGGAAATGGGGGTGTCATGTAAATGTCTGTTACTGGAGACTAATTTAAGCTGTACAGTCACACACTTGAGTTAAGTAAGTACTATATTCCAGAAAATACAACAAAATTAAAACTGAGACACAAGTGAATTCTAGAAACATCATTGTGATACCAGACCAAATAAAGTGATAGACCCAAGAAGGTTTATTTTTGGTCTTAGTGCAACTGTAGCTAGCTGAACCCTTCTAAGATGTGGCAATAGAAGAACATAATCTCATTATAATATACGTCGCCTCTTTTTGCAAAAGAGTATCCACATTAAAGGTTCATATTAATCTGGGTCTGTAGTGGAACAGATTATTTTATTTTATCTACCAGGAGAATAAGTGTACTCTAGCAAGGCAAAGAAGTAAATTCCTTGTGATAAAATTAGAAGCCAATTATAAAATAGAACCATAAAATTAAGAAAATGCAAATTAAGAGGCCAGTAAGATTGACATCAGATATATTTTAGTCCCAGTTGTTTCTTAGGCATTACCTGAGACACTTGTCAATTACGAGACAAGGGCCAAACCAGTACTACTTCTTGAAAGTACTGTCATTTGGAAAGAGAACCCCAGCTTGAGTCCCTTTTCCTGCAGTTTTATTGGAGATAGTTGTATGTTGGTGAGCACAAACAGGTTTCCAAATGTATTTTTCACAAATCTTCTCTTTTCCTTTCTCCTCTAAACTATTCATGAAGAAACCTATTTCCTTGAGATTCTGGTTACTTGAAAAATGCTTATAAAATACTTTTTAAACTTTTTAAGGACGGTTTGTCTTTTAACATCTAAAGATTCTTTGACAGGTTAATTTTTTTATGCTAGGTTTATCTTCCTACTTACAAGCTCTATTGAATTACAATACCTTTTTCTTCCCAGACATTGTGATTTGCATTTATTATTGTTAAAATTAAGTATCATTAAAAACAACCTGCATAACTTTGTGGTAGTCTCATAATATCTGATCTCCTGCTGTCTTTCTAATGAGGATTGAGGAGGACCACTGATGACTGATGTGACACTTGGGGTGGTTTCTTTTTAACTATTTTCTAAAGTAACTTCCCCAACCACCTTTTGTCAGATTTGAAGTTTCATGCTGCCACAGCCAGGTAGCTATTTAATCTTACAGTGACTGACAGGCAAAATAATTACTGAAAGAAACCAGAGATCCACTGGGGAACATATAGGAAATTTGCTTTGTGGATTTACCTCACAAATCCATTGGAGCTGCTACATAATGGGTTCTTCTGCATCATTTAATAAGAAAAAGCTAAAATTTAGGCTAAAATGAGCCAGAAACTGCATCAAGATGTGGTAGCACAGAACTATAATAGATGTGTCATTGCAGCTTCCCTTGTTCATGCGTGACTGAAAACTGGTATATTTCTCAGAGATTATGCAAATGGTCTGGATTTCATGCAGCCACAGGGTACAATTTTTTTTGTCTATGAAAGTTTAGAAATGCCTTTAAAAGCATCCTTGTGCATAATGGCTATAGACCTGCAATGGAAAAATGCCATTTTTTTCACAACATTTGGCTTCAGTAATGTTATTCAGTTTTTACAGGGTGTCTCTAATAGCTTCATTTAGTCAAACTGTAAATAATGGGGCCAGACACATTCCCTTCTACTCTCTTTGCCCAAAGATTCTGTAAGCAGACAACAATTTTGTTTAGCACAAGACAATTGCCTTTTGACAGGCAATTTTACGAGAGAAACCTTGATCTTCTTGTAGCTTTCACTTGTCTCAGTTTGATGGATTATCAAAGACCTTATTTTTGAATTCTGAACTACTATTGATCTAAATAGGCAATAAAAATGATCCCACACAGAAGTTTACTTGTTCAAATACAGGTGATTTCTGATATAACATCAGAACAGTAAAATTTTGCCTCTTCTTTCTCCAGATATTTAGTAGATCAAATGCCAGGAAAATATAATATAGCAACATGATAATAAAGCTACAATGACATATGAACTCTAATATGAAAAATAAGTAGTATTAATATTGACAGTGTTTTTCTACTGTTGCCTCCACCTAGTTTGCAAAAGTTTGTATTCCTTGCTCCCTTTCTCCCTCTCCTATGAATCTTTTGCTTCACCTTTCCTATGCAGTTTTATATCTTCTCTTTGTGTTCAGTCTTCCACATACTGGCGGGAAGCTCTTTCAGAACTATTTCTTTGTGAATGTTCAACAAATCTGAAAACCATCATCTAAACTGAGGAGATAAACATGGGACCTTACAAGCAGTCACTGGAAAAAAATCAGAAAAAAAAAAATTCCTTTTTGAGGGCAGCTATTCATTTGTGATTTGACATTTTATTTCCAGAATTAACATCGCATCTTTTTACCTTCCTCTTTGTACTTTTAACTTATCTTTCTGAAGTTATCCTCCCTTTTTGCCAGTTGTCCTTGTTCTCACATAGTACTAGTCTTTTTTTTTTAAGCTACCATTCATATTTTTATGTGAAAGGAGGGATACCTAGACCAGGTTGCTCAAGGGTGGCTATAGTTGGGCTTTGAATATCTCTAAAGATGAAGTCTCTACAGCCTGTCTGGGCAATGTGTGCTAGTACTCAGCCACTGTCACAATGAAAAAGTGTTTCCTGATGTCCAGACAGCATCTCCTGTGTTAAAATGTGTGCTTGTTGTCCCTGGTCCTGTCACTGGGCACCACTGAAAAGAGCCTGGCTCTGTCCTCTTTAGGCAGTCCTGTCAGATATTTATACATTTTCATAACATCCTCCTTTATTTTTCTCTTCTCTAGGGAAACAGTTCCAGGTTTCTTAGCTTGTTACTGTGACATGTGCATCAATACCTTAATCACCTTCAAAGCTTCATTTTCTTGCTGGACTTTCTCCACTTTCCCTGTGTATGTCCTGTACTGGGAAGCCCAGGTCTGGACACAGCAACTTGATGAAGAGGCATTTTGTCATGTCATCCAGATCATTAAAGAAGGTGTTATACAGTATTGCCCCCCACATCAACCCCTGGAGTACTCCACTAGTAATTCATTTTCAGCTGGACTTGATGTCCCTGATCAAATCTCTTTAAGTCTGCCAGTTCAACCAGTCACTTATCTAGCTCATACTTCTGAGTCTGCATACTTTTACAAAGTATAAATTGGTCATAGTGTCACATAAAATGTTACCATTAAGGTTTTAGATTTCAAAGTATATGTGATTTAAGCAGAACAAATTTTATCAGATTTATAAAGAGATTAGTTTCCTCTAAATTTGACCATGTTTCCTCACTTGATATATAATCCATATGATACATATATGTTTTTTCTTAAACTATGGTGTATGCAGAAGGGCAACAAAGGTAAATGTAGGCATGATATGGCAGTCTGACGAGTCAGGCTGAGATGACATTCTTTGTCCTTCATAACTGTAGCCAAAAGAGATGCAAAGTGACTTTGCAACCAGTGACAGCGATCAGAAAGCCAACACATAGATGTGGTGTTTTTCATAACACAAAAAAATAGACAGGAAGCCAAAATCAAACCTCCAAGAACATTTCAAGATATGTATTAAATTTAAAAACAAGCTCAAATAAGCAATCAGCTATACACTGTGTCAATTGCTGTACAAGCCTATGCTTTTCTGAGTTTTCAGAAGGTTCACACTATTCAAGAGTGAAATGTTTGTCATTCAGTAGTCACAATGACCTTGGATCTCTTCTGAAACACAGACACATTTTCCCTACTGATTTTTGTTTTTAACATCTGACCTCAATTATTACTAGGTTTTGAATATATCAGTCCCTGTGTGGCCCACGTGATTCTCTGACCTTCCGATTAACTACGCAGAAGTGCCACTCTATAAAAACCAAGACATGCGAACTCAAAATGTTCTGTTTTCTATTGGTTTAGTTTCATAATTTATACCCAGTTTCAAGCATAATAAGCTGTGTTACTCCTTGACAAACAAATTTCAATAGGAATTTAAAACTTCAGTTGTAAATGATGTCAAATATTTTGAGAGAAAATCGTGAACCTGTCAGTTAAGCACACCTTGGAATCCTTTTTACTCCCAGAAATCTGAGTATTTGAATAATAAATGCAACTGAAGTATTCAATAGGCAGGAAAATTGTCACAAATTCGGATAATTGCAGCTGCAAGTTTCTGTAGGTATTTGCCTTTGATAACTAAATAATGGCAACACCCAAATGTAGCTTTTCATTGCAAGTTCAGGAATATTTAAAAGTTGCTATGGATGCCACACTAAATGAAGGCCCAAGGCATTCATGTGTGAAAGGTCCACCCTTCTCTGCATAAAGGGATACAGGAATTATTCTATTTTCTCGTTGTGAATGTGGAGCCTTAGCCTGTGCTAGGGATTAAAGTTTCTGAAGAATTAAAACTGATCAAACGTATAATGGATGTCTCATGTGAGCTAGATGAAAATAATACACTAGAAGAACTCAGTGATGTGTTTGATTAAACTGCTTGCATTAAGGACACACTTCACATTTATTTAAACTCTGAAGTAACCCCATTTATTTCTTTAGCTGAGAAATTCTGTTGGAAGTGAGAGATTGTGTTCGGTAGAAACAGTAACGCAAGATGAATTTATAAGTTATTAAGTCAGTGTGAACCACCTGGCTAGCTGCAGTCAAAGGTGGTTGATGTGGGTAAAAAAGAGGAGGAGGAGATTGTTGGAGAGTATGCCAAGAAGTGAATAAATTTGGTAACAACTCAGTGAGAACACCTTCATGTACCAACTGTGAAAGAAATAAGTAGAACACTAGCAGTAAAACCTCAGTCTCCTAAATGCATACATTTTAGCCAATATGTATTCCCAGAAAAATAACCTTCACATAATATGACCTTTAATAAAGGTCTTTTCTTTGTGATTACCTTAAATCCAGCAGATATGTTTCATGAGCACCTACAAGAACATGAAAGGGAGCAGGAGCTAGACAAAAAACTGAGTGTGAACAGCTAAAAAGGAGGGTACTTCAGTCCGAGTATACAATTCCCAAACCCTTTTCCCAGCTATCCATTTATTAAGAGCTTTAGTTTACAGTGTCAAATTTTCAGAGCTGTTCAATGATATGTTGTTATTTCTAGTAGCACTAGTTTATCAGCTAAATGACTATACCCTGTTTTGGGAGCAGGGACAAGAATCGTGACACAGCGATTTAACTGTGTGCTGAAAGAGTCACTTCATCTCTTCTTTCTTCACCACATCCACGTTCTACAGACCATTGTCTTACTGCAGTGTAGGTCACGTATCGCTAGACTATTAATAGTTTGGTGTGTTCAGTACCACAATCCAGAAAAGATGTGGTACTACTACCCCTTTTTCCTACACTTTATAAGAAAAGCATGTATTTCACACACATTTCAAGTTAGCTTTCAGGTTAGTGTAACTATGTCTTGGTAACCCTGTGAAAGATAATCTTAAGATTTCACTGAAAACTGTAAAAAAAACCCCAATACCAAAACCCAAACCAAACCAAACAAAACTCAACTCCATACATCATCAGATAATTTTCCTTTTGCTCTCCAGAGAGCTCACCATGTGTTTTCAAGTTTGTACTACATCTCATGAGCTAATGCAGACTAAATATTTTTCATTGGTGAACCTGGCACTACAGGCAGGCTGGGGTAAGAACTACAGGCTGAGAGAAATAGTTTTCTAAAGTTTCCCCTGTAACTTGCAAAAGTTCTTGTTTGAAAGCCTTGGGTGATTTCAGTGCAAAATTAAAAGCAATCTGAGAATGTGAGCATGATGAAGAACATAAACAATTTTTAAAGGTGCAGCCATTTAACTGTTATTAAAGAATGGAAGTTGAGACCTGGGAACTGCCTGGGTGAAATTCTCCTCTCTGGGTTAGAGCTTCAGCCAGCTCTCCTTCCATCTGCATGGCATAACGAGTCAGTCCCTTGGAAAGGCCTTCTAGAACTACTAGAACTCCCAGAATTCAATACTTTTAGAGCCAGAACACTGGAGTTAGTGAATAAAGTGGGTTTTAGCCATAAGTCTGAACTTGCTGTGTAGAATTAACTAGTGCTCCCTAGGCAGTGTATTCCAGCTTGCTGACTAGCTGAAGGCGCAGATGCACAGAGCTTCATGATTGTCAGCATCTTCTTGATCCATGGGTGTGCATTTTGTGTTTTTTTTTATGGCACCAATACTCCCCATGGTTGGATACAGTACAGAATATGTGTAGTGTAGTACAGGCAGTCATCAATCAAAGTTTTGATGTGTGCTCCTTAGGTTACTCAAGGACAACAAGACACACTGTGAGGTTTGGCATAGTACAGAGGGAGAGCTGCCACAGCTATTAGCAATGCTGTGCCTTGTAGAAATACTCATCTGACACTGGCAACAATAAAGCTGTGTTAGCACAACTCCCATGTTAATGAACTCTAGTAATAAATCATATGAGAAATAGATTAAGGCAAACAAAACATAAAACAGGTAAAGAATGATGTGTCAGTGCCAAGGCCTTAAGATATTCAAGAATAACAAATTTCTACTGGCCTTTTGCAGTCACTGCAAGAACTGTCCACTTAATTCTGAAATCTTTGAGACCTCTAAGAATTAGAGCTTAACCCAGATCCCTTAAACTCACGCTGAATTAAATTTTCAGGAACATGACTTGTTTTAGGAACAAAATATAGCTGCAAAAGGAAAAAGGACAGATATATGACAGATTTTCTTAGGACAGATTTCAGACAGAATTTCTTTAATAATACGGTCACATGCCTCAAAGGAAAGGTTAAGAGCTTAGTACATCCAATTTCTTGTCACTGTCTTCTCCTGATCCTGTATTCAGAGGTTATTTCCCCATATGTTTTGCCACTTTAAACAATTCCTCTCCTTAAGCAGTGTATATTGCTACGTTCCTATTCAGTCAGCCATGTGTATGTGTAAAATGCACAGTTGATGTTGGCTATTACTATGCTATAACTTGCTGTGACAGCTCCCATTCCTGAACTTTAAAAATCTGAATAAAAATACTTTTATTGCAAATATCCACTTCCTCTAAAAGAATCTCAAAATAATCTATTTAAATCTGTTGTATTTCTAGGAAAAGAAGAATTAAGTTTGCAAACACCTCTCAGCTTCAAATGTCTTTAAGTCAACAAACTGCAAAGCTGTAGGAAGTAGTTATCACATAACTGATATAGTAGTGCAAAAGAATACCTAATCTGAAAACCTTAGTTTGTAAAAATTTTCTCAGGATTTAGCATGGAGTTAAGAATGTAATGTACAGAGAAAGAGGGTGATATAGCCAAAAATTTTAAAAGAATATGAGCTCCTGGTCATAATAGAAGTTTCATAGCTAAAACGTTACCTAAAAGGCAATGGTTCAGGCTGCAGAAGCCATGTGTACTTGGCAGTACGTGATGAAAGACAGATTTGTTTACAGCACAACTTAACTATGTGTAATATTATTGACATGGCTGAGACCAATAACAAGCAGATTGTGCTGTCCAGCTCCTTGTTTCATCCAGACATCAGGACAGCTGCTCTCCTTCCTTTCTTGACACTTTTTTATGTTTTAAGGAAAATATTTTAAGCCATTCATGGTCTACTAGATGTATCATAACTGTATTTCTGATTTTGCTCATCTTCAGCTGAGCAGGATCAGACTTGATAATGCATGAATTAATCTTTTCTGCTTCATCCAGAAAATCCAAATAATGTATTTTGTGAATACCTTAACCCATTTTTGTCTCAGACAACACATGAACCCTTCTTTTTGCTGAAATCCCTATGAATCCTTCTTTTTGCTGAAATCCCTGTGAATCCTTCTCTTCGTACGCCTATAACTCCAGCACTTACCTATAATAAATAGGAAATATGTGGCTGATGGAAAGTAATAGGCAGAATTGGAACAGGTTCTCCTGGAAAAAAAATAGGGAAACACACACTGTAAAACCTTATGTTGGAACTAGATGACCTTAAGGTCCTTTCCAACCCTAGCTATTCTGTGATTCTACTATTATTTAACAGTGTACTTATATATAAAACACTCATCTACCTAATATCAGACTACATCCAATGAATGGCAAGCCATTTTGTTTCAATAAAAGCAAGAAAAGTCAGTAGACTATGGCAAAAAAAAAAACAAACAAAAACCCAAGATGCAGAAAAGAAACTGAAAACTAAAACCAAAAAAGCAAAACACCTTGCAATAAAAGCTCAGACAATTCAAACTAATTATGTCTGTAAAAGCTTTGTGCAAACTTCTCATAAATCACATTTTGTACGGCAAGCTACACATTACAGTTTTTGGTCTTCTACTATTCAGGCTATTGCCTTTTCAAAAGATTCCTTTCATAAGATAATTAAGAAGGGATGAATATTTACTACACTTGTTGTATGTTTGCATATAGAATTTGCCTCATGCAAAGACTAAGAATTTGGCTGAAAAATGGAAAGCTTCAGATTCTTTGAATAATTAAAACGAGAGAATTATACTATACTTTTTTTTTGCAGCTAGTGTTAGCTGCTTGAAACGAATAGAAGAATACTAACAGAAAGTAATAATTTGGGGGATAGAGGAAAAATTTTATTTCTCTGTGTGCTCTTGAGATACAGAACAAAAGCAGGTTAATATTAATCAGAAATCAATTCTTTTTTAACACAGCCTCGGTTGCTGTGACATGTGGACTTACTTTGCCTGCATAATTACACAGAAGCAAAAGTACGATACAAGATCCATTTTTAGCTTGAAAATTTGATCCTAAATCTGGATTAATTCACTAATATGGGGAAGGTACCTGAGTTTCTCTCAGTAATGTCAAGATCACAAACTTTTTTAAAAAAAACCAGTAACAAGTGAGATTCTTGTAAAATGAGTTTTACACACAATTACACAAGCAGCCTTTAAGGATAAAGGATAGTGTCAAAATAATTCAAAGGCTTCTGTTTCTCTCTCTAGAATACCTTCTCCATCTTCCCTTCATGTCAAAGGATGAACTTAGGCTTGTTTGTCATAATCCATAAAACATTTTCTATTTTTCTGTCACTTTATTATAATATTTAGTTTTCTATAAATGTTTTCTTGTTAGTTTAAAAATACTTCAAGGCACTCGAAGTACACTGAATTACCCAGAATTCCTCAAGATGTCTTCTCTGTCCTTTTTCATATATTTTTCTTTTTCAGCCCAGGGATAGGTCCTCTGTTCTTAGAGAAACTTTAAAGATTAACTTTGTTAGTTCAAAGAGTGCTTTGATTAGTTTATCAGATACATTCATCAACCTCTCTGAACCTGCATCTTTCTATGTTATCTTAATATTCTTTAAGGTCTTCTTTTTGGAATTTGCTTTAAATTTCTACTCAATTTCTGAAATTGGTGAATCTGGTCACAGTTCACTTTTCCTAGAAAGATTAAAGCAAAAAAGAAAACTCTTTGTATCATCTTTTTTTTTTCTTTGTTATGCATCTTTCCTTTCCTTTCCTTTCCTTTCCTTTCCTTTCCTTTCCTTTCCTTTCCTTTCCTTTCCTTTCCTTTCCTTTCCTTTCCTTTCCTTTCCTTTCCTTTCCTTTCCTTTCCTTTCCTTTCCTTTCCTTTCCTTTCCTTTCCTTTCCTTTCCTTTCCTTTCCTTTCCTTTCCTTTCCTTTCCTTTCCTTTCCTTTCCTTTCCTTTCCTTTCCTTTCCTTCCCTTCCCTTCCCTTCCCTTCCCTTCCCTTTCTTTCCTTTCTTCCCTTCCCTTTCCCTTTTCTTTCCCTTTCCCTTTCCCTTTCCCTTTCCCTTTCCCTTTCCCTTTCCCTTTCCCTTTCCCTTTCCCTTTCCCTCCTTTCTTAATTCTGATAAATTATTAAAGCTTTTATTATTCCTTTTTATGTGTCTTGTTAATTGAAACGCATTGTTTAATGTGAACCATAGGAAGGGAACAATGCTGGAAAGCCTAAGGAATACCCTTTTTCTTATTATAGGACAACACAAACTGAGACAGGCATAATGATTTATTTGATAAAAGTTATGCATTTTTATAAAGAGCAGGGTGGTTATAGAAGTTGCTAAGATATTCTAAGTTGTCTGCTAGCAAAGGAATAGCAATAAGAGCATTTCATTTCTTAGGGGAGCAAAGAATAGAATACAGTTATTAAAAAAAGGAAAAGAGTCTCCAAATAAAGCTAGAAGGTCATATTTAATAACAGACTTAATGGAACATAAAACATTGAGAGCAAAGGTTCAATGGTTATGAGAGCAAAATGAATATACTGGCATAGGCTTTACTCAAGTATTACATTTGGCATGATGGGTTCTAAGGTAAGAGAAAAAGTCAAGAATAAAATTAGACATCTGAAATTGGTAATTAAGGCCACATTCTAGTCTTGGACTTATATGCACAACTCATTTATACAGCCAAGTAAATGAAATGTCTCTCTTCTTCTGAATGGAAGGTATAACTGGCATTACATCATAGAAAAATGGCCAAGTGCGTAAGAAAAGAGAAAGAAATGACAACTCCTTTCCTCTCTTTTCCTGTCCTGTCTTCACTGTCAATTCAGCATGGAGTAATAATTGTAAAAGGTCCAAAAAGTTACATGTGCATAAACCCAAGATAATTCTTTGCATCTGAATTCACAGGCATCCCTAACATTAAAGTATTGAGACCAAAGGACATATTTAGGAATGTGAATTATAATATTGCAGGTTTTGGAACTTCAGAACAGCAACACAGTTCAATTCCTAATGTCTTTTCACAGTAACCTAAATGTTTTGTTGATCGTGCTTTTTTAAACAAACAAAAAACCCCCCACAATTAGAATCATGGAACCATAGAATAGATAGAGTTGGAAAGGACCTTAAGATCATCTATTTCCAACCCCCCTGACATTGGCAGGGACACCCCACACTAAACCATCTCACCCAAGGCTCTGTCCAACCTCGCCTTGAACACCTCCAGGGATGGAGCATTCACAACTTCCCTGCGCAACCCATTCCAGTGCCTCACCACCCCTACAGTAAAGAACTTCTTCCTTACTTCTAATCTAAACTTCCCCTGTTTAAGTTTTAACCCGTTACCCCTCGTCCTGTCACTACAGTCTCTAATAAACAGTTCATCCCCAGCATCCGTATAGCCCCTCTTCAGATACTGGAAGGCTGCTATGAGGTCTCCATGCAGCCTTCTCTTCTCCAGGATGAACAGCCCCAACTTTCCCAGCTTATCTTCATACAGGAAGTGCTCCAGTCCCCTGATCATCCTCGTGGCCCTTCTCTGGACTTGTTCCAACAGTTCCATGTCCTTCTTATGTTGAGGACACCAGAACTGCACACAATACTCCAGGTGAGGTCTCACAAGAGCAGAGTAGAGGGGCAGGATGACCTCCTTCGACCTGCTGGACACGCTGCTTTTGATGCAGCCCAGGATACAGTTGGCTTTCTGGGCTGCGAGCGCACACTGAAGCTGGCTCATGTTCATTTTCTCATCAACGAACACCCCCAAGTCCTTCACTGCAGGGCTGCTCTGAATCTCTTCTTTTCCCAACCCTGTATTTGTGCCTGGGATTGCTCCGACCCAAGTGTAGGACCTTGCACTTGGCATGGTTAAACTTCATGAGGTTGGCATCAGCCCACCTCACAAGCGTTCACAAGCATTCCTTCCCTTCAGCGTATCAACCAAACCACACAGCTTGGTGTCATCGGCAAACTTGCTGAGGGTGCACTCAATCCCACTGTCCATGTCACTGACAAGGATGTTGTCCCAACACTGATCCCTGAGGGACACCACTTATTACTGGTCTCCAGCCGGACATTGAGCCATTGACCACAACTCTTTGTGTGCGGCCATCCAGCCAGTTCTTTATCCACCGAGTGGTCCATCTATCAAATTGATGTCTCTCCAATTTAGAGACAAGGATGTTGTGTGGGACAGTGTCGAACGCTTTGCACAAGCTTTAGCTGAGAAGACACAAATAATTTTCAACTAAGTTTGGTGCCAATACTGTTCTGGCTATCTTCACAAACAGTGAATTGTCTGAAGTTAAACTTCTTTCTACATAACATCATCATAACACACATGCAAGTTGAAGAGAAACAAGTTGCTGAAAATAAGGAGCTTGATGGGAAATGGACAAGAATGTTATTATTAACAGACACCTAAATAATAAGTGTATATTATTTATGTCTTGTAAAACTTTTTTTCTGTGTGCATACCTGTGCTAATTTCAAACAGAACTGGTAGAAGTGCAGCTTCAGCACAAGCTTTGAAGTACAACCACCTCCTTTACACCCTCAGAAAACAAGGTCCCAGATCCCCAGCTGCTTCAGGACAGCTAAAGTCCTGCTGAGAGCTCCTCAGTTCTGTCCTACAGCTGCTGACATGCCCACTCTCTTCATTTCACCTCCAGGAAAGGCTGGGTGTACCCTTTGGAGCTGAAAGTTCAAAATTGGATTTGGAGAATGATGATGAGGATGACTGTAACTTTAGGGCTACTTATGTTTTTTTGCAGTCTTAGTTACTTCAAATGTTTGTGGCAGTATTGCCTTAGCACAACAGCCTTTATGTCAAACCACTTAAAGGCAAATAAAGGAAGTTCTGGAATCATGTGAATAAATGGCACATATCAAGCAAGTCTATTTTTTGTCCTTGAATGAGATTATCAGACTGACAGGGCAGTAGTAGGAGAACGAAGAGGCTGCAAACGTAACTCTGATATGAAATTAAGTTGTGAATGGACATGAAAAGTAGCATCAAATGTATTTTGTTGTGCGTCATTTCATAGCTAGGATATATCGGTTAAAAAAAAAAAAAATGTGTAAATCTATACCATAGATATGTTCAGAAAATTGATTGTTAAAGTGTTGTGTTAATCTTAAATTTGTTTAAAAATGCTTATTTCCCACTATCAGCAAGCTTAGAGAAATCAGCCAGAGATAACAAAAGCTTTGCAATGTCAATCATTTTTGTAATACAACTTCATCATAAACGATCTGAAGACAAATGACATCTTCTTCTGGGGCTATATTAACACCATTTTCTTCTGCACTTGGCCTCAGCACATCCTAAGCTACAGTCTTGTTTCTAGTGTGTAGCTGAATGGCTTTACAAATTACAGTTTAGGCACAATTCTACTGATGATGCAGGTACTAGAAGAAATAGGATATAGCTGAATCCTTTCTAAATGTAACAGCAATAAAGAAGTGAGGAAGAAAAAAGAAAAAAAGGTCTTTTTTTTGTTTCTTAGCAAGGTGCACACACATAACAAGAAGCTGATGAATAATGGCTCTCCACATATGTAGATTTCATTGGCTGTATCTACATGCTATATTTTTAGAAATATAATAATTTTTCTGTTAGTTGTTGATATAATGTTTTTATTTATATCCCTGATTTTTTCTTCCGAAGATACAGAGCATTTAATTTCTTATGAGATTGGACCCCTATTGTTATTTTGCTTAATTAATAACTATTCTGTTGAACAATCTTGTTAAAAATGGATTGTTACAAGTCTAATCTTATAATTATGAAAACAGGACTTAAGTGGATGTTCTGAGAAATTATTTCCATTGCTTAGCTCTTACTGGTTTGGGGAAAAAGCCAAAAAAGCAAGAAGACTTCCTTGCCAGAGCAGCAAAGGATTGTTTAACTCTGAAAGTAAAATAAGGGATGCCCAGATTTTTGTTCCATCTCATCTCACTGTCAGAATCAAAACATTTTCTCTTTTGATTTTGATAATGAGCAGATGTACACTGATAAGTGCAGCAAGTCACACTTTTACTCTGCCCACACAGTAAGAGGTCAGGATGTGTGAATCTAATTTCCTCTGTTTTCCTGACCCTGAGCCAAGACAACTATTTGTAGCAATGGTTATAGCCACAGAACTGAAAAGGAAGAAAAGGATGAGAGCAATAGTAGGGAAACAAGCCATTTCCCCAGCTGGAATTGAGGAGATTTAGTGCTCTAGTAATACAGCTAAACAGTTTCTAGACTGAATGTGGCCAGCGTCTAGAAAGCTACAAGTAGATTTATGAAAACAGAATTCCATTTGAGACTAATGTAGCCAAATTTAGGAGTGGCATTCAGTTGAAGGTTAAGATAAATAAATTAATGCAAATTTCCTAAGCTCCTATTATATTCAATAAAGAGTGGGGTCATGATGTGGTTGAATACATGTGTGTTCCCAGGATACAGGGTGCTCAGGATAGCCAAAGAAGGGTGGCAGAAATGAAGCAAGTGTCCCTTTCTGGAATAGGGATCAAAGGCCAGATGTGCTAATGTAGGAGTAGTGGGTGTCCTTGGATGACATCAGATGTTGAGGTTTAGGCAAGAGGGTCCCACTCCCAGTCCACACAGCAACAGGACCCACAGCCAGCTCCCCTCTCTCTTTACCTTTTTCTCTCTCTTGCTCATTCATTTTCTCTCTCTCACATCCTTTCCTTCTCTGTATCAGAGGAGCAAAATGATTCCAGATATAGCGGTATGCAGTCATTGTTGAACCTCACTTGTGTTCTCTAAATGAATCAGAGGTGAGAAAAATCAAACAGGCCTGTTATTTGTGGTGAGACCCATGGAGGAGTCATGCAATATCCTAGCAATCCAAGTGCCTAAGCACTATCTATTTTTCTCAGGATAAATACCTGAATATGGTAGGCTGACCTTGGCTGTTTGCCAGATATCCACTCAGCTGCCTTATCGTTCCACCCTGTTGAGTAAAACAGGCACTGGAAACAGTTAGATGCTGTAGGATCTTGAAGGCCTGGTAGCAATTGCACAGACAGACATGAATAGATCTTCAGTAATGAAATTTCAGCATTCTAGGAAACAAATAAAAGATATTAATTTCTTCCATGCAATAAGCAATACAACCAAATATGGTATTCCTTGCAGAGTAGAATATGTTTCTGTGTTTCCATAATTTTCACTGATCCAGGATTCTTCAGTGAGTGTTAGGAATTCACCCATAGTCTTGACCACTGCAGTTGTCCTTAGAATGCTTGATTCAGCTTGCAGATACACAAGAACATCTACCACTCCAGTAAGAAAAGTATTGCATTCAGATTGCATAAAAATTTCCTTTTACAGTGCTTTCTGGCAGGAAGTAGTATTTCCCCCTCTCTATCTCTTTTAAAATGTTTTTACTCCAGCTACCTTTCTTTTGGGGCCTTTTACACTGTTTTTATGGAACACCTGAAGATAATAATCTTTTCCAGCAGAAGACAGATCAATGAATCTTCAATTAAAATTTATCATCTTAAAAACATATAAAGGCATTTTCAAAGATTTCTTGTGCCCATCTGGTGGTATCTCATAGCCAGAAAAGTTCATCTGCTGCTCCTGATTATTCCTCACCTGAGGTGGTAATCCTGTTTTCTGATATGATAATCATTTTCACAGCAACTGATTTTGATGCCAGAGACAGACCATGACTTGGGTTAGAGAAAAAGTGTCCAAACCAGTTGAATTTACAAGAATTAAAAGATAGAACTCGTTTTTTACATTTAGCAAAAATTTTATAAGAAAAGTTTTTTTTTTAAAAAATTAACCTAAAATGAGACCTACTGTTCCAAGCTACCTTTCAGCATCAGTGAGTATTTTCAGGTTACATACCAATCAAAATCTAGTGTTTTATTTGTCAAATAAAGATTTGTAGAAAGTTAAATTTTCATTAAAATTAATATATTCTTAATAACATTGATTAAACCCTTCAGCAAATGCAAGTGAAAATAAAAAATACAGTTATAACTAACAGCAGTGACAAGAAAAATTTACATACACTGGTGGATATAGAAGATTTTAATCTCTTACACATTCACTGTACATACATTTTCAAGTATGGGAAACACCTTGATACATATTCCTATAGGGCATTCTAACAGGATGCCATAAGGTTATAGCATGTTTTCTCTAGAATGACTGATTTTCAGGTGGCTTGCAGGTGTACAGCTTGAGAAAGTAAAACTCTTACTTTGTAGGTGGTTCTGCAATACCACAGAATTAGGAATTTTCACAGCATATACAGCAACAGAAATATACTCATTTAAAACATTAGAAAATATAACCATGGTTGTGTTTGTCTTGGATACAAAATCATATTGGAATTTACAGAAATGAAAGGACTGATTAGATTGCTGCAGCTACTGTTTAAAAGGAGTAACAGTCAAGTTTCTATTGTAATCCAAGACAAATGCTCTGCTTAATCAATGACCAATTCAAGCACAGTTGCTCATCAAACTGAAACAATAAATGGTATGGAGGTCTTCTATTCAGTACCTAAGAAGTGATTCTTTGTTTATCAAAACTAAAAGCAGCACACCACAAAATATTGATTGATTCTCTGAACTAAATTAGGGATTGGCTGAACCAGTCTGGGTATCAGGATGATACAAAAAATTACTGCCTTTCAGGTAAAGATGGCTTCCTGAAGATCCAAATATAAAAATGTTTTCCCATCTAATAACTGACATGTGATGAGACAGTGACACAAGGGAGAACAGTTTGGGCAGTATTTTCGATATTTGCACGTTCCTCAGGGCATTTTTGGGTCACTGGCAATGATCAGAACTTACTAAAGGGAACCTGTCCAAAGGACTTGTCAAGGGGCATCCTTTCACTTCTCCTCCCTGAGTTTAGGATTTCCAAAATATATGGTACTTCGCCCAGCAGAATTGCACCACTCAGCTGTAAAGCAGCAGCAGATAACCTCTCTCTGGGTTAGTCTATCACTGCAGAGGCGAGTACAGAGACTCCAGGGAAACAGCGTATCCAGGAGGAAATGGTTCTTGCAAGTCACCATGAGTCACTGTTCCAAGCTGGCAAAGCAAGGAGTGCCAGGGACGTTTAATGAAAACTCTTGAATTTTGTGGACTATTGAGAGGTCAAAGAAAAGTAATAATAATGAATCACAAGCACTTATTCAACTACAACTGCAGCTTAGTTTCGATTATTTATAACGCTTCATAATGTGCTAATAAATGTTCTGTAGTAGCGTATCATGAAAATGTAATGAAGTTCTAGTGAAACACTCATTATGGCATTCAGCTCTTAATTCTGCTTTGAGAAAATGAAAACACAGGAAAATATAATCTGTTCCTGAAAGAGTGTTTCCCCTGTCTCAGATGTTTTTTGTCTATTTCAATTCTTTATCATTTTTTTTTTAACTTTTCTGATTTGTAAATGTACTATATTTTCCTTACTTTATAGAAAATCTCATTTTATACCTTTTCTTTCTTGCTGTGCCTATCAAAATCTCTTTATCTGAAATAGATAAATATGAATTTATAATACCTTGAATTTAACTTCCTCTGTCCCTTTTTTATGCCTGCTAGCTCTGCCCATTCCACTGGACGTTTTTCAACTTATTCTGACATTGAATTCAAAAGTGGTATAGACAAAAATAGTTATACGTGTGAGTGTAGAGTCCGAATTAAGTTTCTACAGGCACTATAAATCTAATTTCAAATTAGTTTTAAATTTTGAATTTGAAATTCATTTCAAACGCATTGTACCAGTAGTATTTTAGTTTGAATGTTCAAGTCAGGATTTATTGTGGGCTGCCCTACCTCAGGGCACTTTCATAATTTTCCAAATATTTGCTGTGTGTCTGAATATAATCTGGGAAGAATTGTAGAAGAAAAAGAAGCTCTTCAGGGTGCCGTCCTGGGAAAACTTTAATACTAAACATTGAGCTCCCAAATTCTGCTGTCAGGGAACATTAAAAAGAAAGTGTTCAGCTTTCCTTTAGCATGCCTTAGATTCTTTCATCTGATCAAAGTCCATGACCTGACGGAAAATACCTATACTTATTTTTCTGGATGAGGTCAGACATCATTTAATACTTTAAAACAATTGAACAATTGAGATAAGAGATAAGACAGAGACCAGACTTTAATTATACTTACCTTTACTCTGCCTACACCGAAATATAGTAATGCTTTATTACTCACGTATGCTAGTCATTAATTTTTAAGAAATATTATCTGAGCTTATGAAGTCCCGCAAGAACAACCTTCAGCACCTTTCACCATAAGTGATAAGAGCATTTTATCAACATCTTATTCTCTTCTATGTTCACACTAATAAAAGTACTCCCTACTAATGCCACTGAACATTTATGTTCTTTGTAAAATGAGAAAAAGTTAATATCATGTTTTATTGAGATTGCCTATAATGCAACCAAACCAAAAGGCTGCACAGAAAGATACACAGAAGACATAGATTCCTCAGTAAGTTTAGGCCTATCCTCCTCCTTTGGACTATGTCAATACACTTCAGCCAAATCTCAAGCCTATTACCTTTTGCATCTGCCTGGTGTGCATCTTTCTTATTCCTCTGCCACCTATTCATTGTAAGGATCAAAATGATAGTCCCTACAGATAACTTTTCTGCTTCATTTGTATAAATACTACAGGTTAGTCTGAAATCCTGGAGTAGGGGAATGAAATGTGGATTGAAGCCTCGTTTTAACACGGAAACATGTTAACAAAGACTTGTTTTATAGGTAGAGGGTTTTTATCTGAAAGGTATCTTTCATGCCCTGTTAAAGAATGTGTAAATCGTACCTTCCAAAAACAACTGAAGATTGTTTTGTCAGCTTGAGAAATTTTAATAGAACTATAGATTCTCTGTGCTTAAAAATAACGTATAATCAGTCAATATCATATTCTTAAATTATTTAGCAAATGCACAAAGATAGATCAGACATTTGATAATAACAGAAGCTCAGCAATGGAGAAAATTGATTGAATGCACTTTGAGCATGAATAAAGGAGTTGATGATTTATTGACACTTTGTAGATTAATCTTAGGCCACATTGAGCAGTGAAGCAGAATAGCAAGCCTGATTTGCAGAAATTTTAAGAACAATCCTACAACAGTGAAAAAAAAAGATAGATCACACTTTTTGACATAAAGTATTTCTGACAGCTTTCAGTGATCTTGAAAGACACCATCTCTAAACAATGGGGGAAACCCTGTGTAATTTGTGACAAATGTGACAGTTCTATTATTTCGAATGACAAAGAAAAGGTTGAAAAAAAGCTCAAACAAATACAAAATAAATCAAAACCAAAATAGCTCTATTTTAGTATGCTATGCTATGATTTTATTTAAATAATTACTAACTCATCCATTTCATAAAGACAATATGTCTATTTCAGATTTACCAGTCCAGTCTTCCTTGATTGCTTGTTTTGTATTTTGTTAGATAATTTGAGGTTGGTATCTAACATGGAATTTCTGAATATTTGATATCAGGGCTTGAATTCTGTAGCTTCAGGATTATTTTTCCCCCTTAAGTCCCCCTTTTCCCACCTTAAGTCACATGTCTATTTTATTTACAGTGGATAAGAATGAGAAACTGGATTGTTTTTCTGCTGTATATGCAAAAGGTGCTTAGACGATGCAGATTCTTGTCAGTTTCCAATCAGTTTTAGAATTTAGCTCATTTCCTCAACTCCTAGTATTCTAATAGAAAAATATACAAGAGAAAACCCTTTTAAAAAGTAATGTAGACTGCCTAAGGGCAGTCAGCAGTAACAGTTGTTAAAAATGCTTGTAATCGGTATACTTCTTATCTTCTCATAGTGATGGTGTATAGGCGAGTCTACTGTGCTGATAGTTAAAAGCAATCTTCACTATATACATATATATAAGAGATATAAGAACATGATATGCAAGTATGTAATATTTGGGAATTACACCCTTAAAGTACAGAGATTCTGTAAGGAGTTTTCTACCTGGGGTGATTTATTCAGTATCCGTGAAACAACAGAATATCCTGTCCAAATGTCCACACAGACAAAACAGTAACTTCCTTACTTTATTTTATACAGACTATGAGGAAGGCTTGTGGGAACCTTTGTCTGGAAAGAAATATTCTACAAAATCCTAGATTATATTTCCTTCTAGTAGGTCATCTTGACAAATGACTGTTTTCATCAAGAATTTGGTATTCTCCATTTGCATTAACAAATGATACAAAGCAATGTAATATTTTTGATGAATGAGTTTTGATTGGAAAAAAAAGAGGCTATAACTAGATACAGCAAGATGGTAAAACAAAGTGGTCTAACATAACTGCTTTATATGTAGATGCTGCCTGTGAGAGAAAAATGCAACATGTTTGCAAAGACAACAGTAAAAGTTGACAGGCGTTGAAAGTTATGTTTGAACACAAGAAAATTCAGAAGTTTTTGTTTACTCAGATACGAAGGATTCTGGCATGAGGAAAAAGACAAAAATATTGAAAGACAATTTAAAAAGTCAAAGAATCAATTAAACAAAAAAGAGGCTATTCAAAGTGAAAGAATCCTACAAATGAATCATTTTTTACTTACTGTGGAAAGACAAGAAAACACGAGTAAACAAAGCTTTAGAGTGAAGAACAAATCAGAGCAAGTTAGTGGTAAGGGCTATATTCTGGTCTAGGATAAGGTGTCCTGTCTCTACCAGAAAGCATTTCACTGCAGTCCTCAAATTCTGAATCTGTCCTCTCAAAAAAATGTCTTTCCTTGGGTTTGAAAATTAAATAACTATCACTTATTCCTGGGTAGACATCTTTTGGTTTTAGGAGGATGGAATTAAAGGAAGGCATGATGAAAGAAGTCTTCACTGTTTTCCTTTTTTTCTTCTAATTTCTTTAATATAACATAACTATCATCAAGAATAGCATGGTGGTAAAATTATTAATATTTAAGATTTGAGAGATCTGTCTGAGAAGTTTGTTCTAACTATAAGAACATTCCTTTTGACTAAAAGCTAATAGTCGGTGACTGTTTCTAACTCTCCACATCTGAGCTAAGATGATGGTGGGTGTGCCACTCCTATAGGCTCTACCAAGAGCCATCTCTCCATCCTGTCACATTATTTCCTGTTTCATTCCTTCTTAGAACTGTGGCAGTTAGCAAGCTATTTAAGAAGTCTATTCCAGGGATGGATATCTAGCTTTGTTAACATTGAAATGATTATTTTTACTCTCGTTTTTTTTATGGACTAGTATATAATTTGTGTCTCTACAGTCACTTGGAAAACAGCAGGGGAACAAAGGGGGAGATGCAGTCAAAATGTTCTCTCATTATGGTCATAGTTAACAAAGCTTCTGCCTGACCTGTCCTAAATTCAATGATGAGTGGTATCCTTCAGGTGTCTGTATTGGGACCGGTACTGGTTAATATCAGTGACACAGACATTAGGACTGAGTGCACACTCTGCAACTTTTCAAACACCAATCTGAGTGATGTGGTTGACATTTCTGAGGAATGGGATGCCATCCAGAGGGGCCAGGACAGGCTCAAGAAGTGGACCCATGTGATAATATTGGATGTTTTTATTTAAGTGATAGAAAAAAGAATCTCAGCAGTCATGAAGTATGATGAACTGAAGTAATAATGAAAAGAATTCAGGAGAATATTCTTTAAAATACTAATTCCTGTAGACTTAAATTTCAGTGTCCTATCAATACCTATTCTTTTAAATATCTGATCCTTCAAAGGTAGAATTTATGAAAAATCTGAGGCCAGGAGAAGCTCAGAGAAAAAAAATGATTCATTCTCCTTTATCATAAAAACATCATGCAAGCTAGAGAATTGAGAAAACCTATATGCACATGTTTTAATGATTCAAAGAAATAAATAAAGCATTACTCATAGCTATCCCAAGATGGATAGCCAAACCATAATCTAGATGGTTTAAAGCTCTGAATTTTTTATTTTTTATTAACTGAAATTACTGGAAAATCCTAAATTGAACAAATTTCTATTAGAAAATGTTGGCATGAAGAAATTGAAAAATTACAAAGATGAATGTTGAACCAAGAAGATCATACATGCACCAAAACAGCAACATATGCTTTGTGTAAAACATTATTATACACCACCATTGCATTAAGGCACCTTAGTGGGGGAATAGCTATTAGTGATTGCCCTTTAATTCACTTTTCTATGACTGTTCCTAAGTTCAAGTTTTCAAGTAAGATTTTTTTAAGGGTATATTTGAAGACATATCTATTTATTCTGTTTCCTTCCTATTTTGCACCCTTAGCCAGAAAGTATCTTATCAATAAACTAGGCAATTGTTTTGCACTGTTAGAAACAGTTGATTTTATTTTCAGCAATGTTCTTAAGTATCATAAGTGTAACTACAAACTACACACAAATGAACAGCTTAATCCAAACTTCTTTATTCTTAATTTCTCTCTTGTTAAACTGAAGTCCTTTACTAACATAATAGTGTCATATGCATAATGCTGGGGAAAGATTTTTTTTCTCATTTTAATGTTTTACTTATAGGCGCTAAAAATTTTAGAGATATCAGCCCCCAGCATTATGATACAATGTTAATTTAGAATCAGATGACCATTATTTCACTGTAAATCTTTCTTGCAGATTTATAGAGTCATAAACCTGATGGTGCTTTAGAGATGCTTCAAAAGAGAGCAGCAGGCACAAGGGAAATGTTGGAAAGCAAGGTGTTGCTGGATGCTCTAGAACTTCTTCAATTCTGAGGGGAGAATCAGGACACCTATGCAAGTGAACATGGCATACTGTGGGAAATGTTAGTGCTAACTTTGTCATTATTTCTCTAATATACTGCTTTTAAGACATATGGTCTTCTAGTTATTTCATGCCTCCCTTTGCTGTTGGCAAAGGTTAACAGTTGTTCTATGGTTTTCTGATAACATGGAAAAGGCTCTCTAGTGTTTCCGTTAACCACAGGTGGAGGAAGATTTGAAAACAATAGTCTGCAACATATTTTGTCTCATAATAATATCCACAAGAATATGAATAAGGCCTAGTTTATTTTAATTGGTGAGATTGGTGTTTTCTTGGTAGATTTTGTATTCTTATTTTCCCTGATAGGTTAGAATTCTTTATGGACTCAATTGACTATTTAAAAGTTATATTGCCCATGTATGTTACAAACATAGAAACATACAATAGATAGGGTTGGAAAGGACCTTAAGTTCATCTAGTTCCAACCCCCCTGACATGGGCAGGGACACCCCACACTAAACCATCTCACCCTGTCCAACCTGACCTTGAACACCTCCAGGGATGGAGCATTCACAACTACCCCGGGCAACCCATTGCAGTGCCTCACCACCCTTACAGTAAAGAACTTCTTCCTTACTTCCAATCTAAACTTCCCCTGTTTAAGTTTTAACCCGTTACCCCTTGTCCTATCACTACAGTCCCTAATGAAGAGTCCCTCCCCAGCATCCCTATAGACCCCAGTTAGATACTGGAAGGCTGCTATGAGGTCTCCATGCAGCCTTCTCTTCTCCAGGCTGAACCGCCCCAACTTTCTCAGCCTGTCTTCATATGGGAGGTGCTCCAGTCCCCTGATCATCCTCGTGGCCCTCCTCCGGGCTTGTTCCAACAGTTCCATGTCCTTCTTATGTTAAGGACACAGGAACTGCACACAGTACTCCAAGTGAGGTCTCATGACAGCAGAGTAGAGGGGCAGGATGACCTCCTTCGACCTGCTGGACACGCTGCTTTTGATGCAGCCCAGGGTACGGTTGGCTTTCTGGGCTGCGAGCACACACTAAAACCGTTTCATGTTCATTTTCTCATCAACCAACACCCCCAAATCCTTCTCCGCAGGGCTGCTCTGAATCTCTTCTCTGCCCAACCTGTAGCTGTGCCTGGGATTGCTCCAACCCAGGTATAGGACCTTGCACTTGGCACGGTTAAACTTCATAAGGTTGGCATCAGCCCACCTCACAAGCGTGTCAAGGTCCCTCTGGATGGAATCCCTTCCCTCCAGCGTACAAACTGAATCATGCAACTTGGTGTCATCGGCAAACTTGCTGAGGGCGCACTCAATCCCACTGTCCATGTCACCGACAAAGATGTTGAACAAGACCGGTCCCAACACCGATCCCTGAGGGACACCACTGGTTACTGGTCTCCAGCTGGACATTGAGCCATTGACCACAACTCTTTGTGTGCAGTCATCTAGCCAGGTCTTCATCCACTGAGTGGTCCACTCAGTGTCTCTCCAAATTTTTGTCTGTCCAATTTAGAGACAAGGATGTCATGTGGGACAGTGTCGAATGCTTTGCACAAGTCCAGGTAGATGACATCAACTGCTCTACCCCTGTCCATCAGTTCTGTAGACCCATCAGAGAAGGCCACCAAATTAGGCAGGCAGGATTTCCCCTTAGTGAAGCCATGCTGGCTGTCACCAAGCACCTTGTTGTTTTTCATGTGCCTTAGTATGCCTTCCAGGAGAATCTGCTCCAAGATTTTGCCAGGTACAGAAGTGAGACTGACTGGGCTGTAATTCCCTGGGTCATCCATTTTCCCCTTCTTGAAAATGGGGGTTATATTTCCCTCTTACCAGTTGTCGGGAACTTCACCTGACTGCCATGATTTTTCAAGAATGATGGACAGTGGCTTAACAACTTCATTTGCCAGCTTCTTCAGGACCCGCAGATGGATTTCATCAGGTCTCATGGACTTGTGTGAGTTCAGATTTTTAAGATGGTCTTGAAAGAGATCCTCTCCTACAGTGGGCCCAAGGTCTTCATTCTCATAGTCCCTGCCTCTGTATTTCAAAACTTGGGCTGTGTGATCAGAGCATTTGCCAGTGAAGACTGAGGCAAAGAAGTCATTCAGAACCTCAGCCTTCTCCAAATCCAGGATACCCAGTTCCCCTCATAGCTTCCAGAGGTGTACTATGTTGTCCCCAGTCTGTCTTTCATTTGTAGTGTACCTATAGAATCCCTTCCTGTTATCTTTCATATCCCTAGCTAAGTTTAATTCTTACTGGGCCTTAGCTTTCCTAACCTGGTCCCTAGCTTCCCATAAAACATCCCTGTATTCTTCTCAGGGCACCTGTCCTTGCTTCCACCTTTTATAAGTCTCTTTTTTCCTTCAATGCCTCCTCAGCAGCTCCCTATCCATCCAAGGAGGTCTCCTGGCCCTCCTGCTGTATTTCCTCTAGTCAGGATGCAATACTTCTGAGCTTGGAGCAAGTAATTCTTGAATATCAACCAACAGTCTTGGGCCCCTCTGCCCTCTAGGGCTATATCCCATGGAACCTTCCTAAGCAGGTTCCTGAAGAGGCCAAAGTCTGCTCTCTTGAAGTCCACGTCAGTGAGCTTGCTGCACGCTCTTCTCACTGTCCTGAGGATCTGGAATTCAGCCATCTCATGATCACTAGAGCCAAGGCTGCCCTGGAGAGTCACATTTCCGACCAGCCCCTCCCTGTTGGTGAGCATAAGCTCAAACATGGCACCTCTCCTTGTCGGCTCCTCTATTACTTGTAGAAGGAAGTTGTCTTCCACACAATTGAGGAACCTCCTGGATTGCTTGTGCTGGGCTGTACCGTCATTCCTCCAACAGATGTCAGGGTGATTGAAGTCACCCATGAGAACAAGGGCCTGCAAGCATGAGGCTGTTCCTATCTGTCTATAGAGCACTTCATCCACAGAGTCCTCTTGATCAGGTGGTGTGTAACAGACCCCTGCAGTAATGTCCCCCATCATTGTTCTCCTTTTGACCCTGACCCACAAACTCTCTGTTGACTGCTCACCTGTCCCCAGACAGAGTTCCATACTCTCCAGCCTATCCCCAACATAAATAGCAGCTCCCCCTCCCCACCTGCTGGGCCTGTCTTTTCAAAAGAGCCTGTAACCTTCCATTCCAACACTGCAGTCATAGGAGCCATCCCACCATGTTTCTGTGATGCCTATTATATCATACCCCCGTAAACATGCACACATCTCTAATTCCTCTTGTTTGTTCCCCATGCTACGGGCATTTTTATAGAGGCATCTGAGCCAAGCTCCAACTGAAGCTAGCTCATTGGCTGGAGCTGCTGGGATATCTCTACATTGCTCTGAGCATTTATTATAGGTTCTGGCAACTGTCTGGGTGTGTTGGGATGGAATGATGCCCACCTACCCCAGCACATCTAGTTTAAAGATTTCTTGACCAGCCTGGCAAGCCTCTTACCAAAACTGCTCTTCCCCTTCGTTGTCAGAGCAGCTCCACCAGCCACCAGTAAAACTGGCTTACTAAATTGAATCCCATGTTCTAGATACCCATACCCCTGACAGTTGCTTTGTTGCTTTGTGTTTGAACAATGATGAAGGGAATTTATACCTTGTTTTTGAATATCTCCCCAAAGTCAGCAGCACAGAAAAGGATTAGAAATGCAGCATAAAATTGGAACTTGGCAATAAAATTTTTGTTTGATTTTGAGAGAGGTCATCCTTACATCAGTAGCAAAATGATTATAAATCTTTTTCTACATTACTAGCATTATTCTAGGATCATCAGTATTCTTATCTGATCACCTAAAATGCATGGAAAAGTGTCCTGGGTTCAGCAGTAGCAGTCATGTTTTTCCTTTGTGTTAACTGGTGCAGTGCTGTGTTTTGACTTCCAGCCTGAGAACAGTGTTGGTGAAGCCGATGTTTTCGGTTGTTGCTAAGTGATGTTTACCCTGACCAAGGACTCTGTGAGGCTCATGCTCTGCCAGGGAGGAGGGGAAGCTGTGAGGAAGCAGAGACGGGGCGCCTGACCCGGGCTAGCCGGGGAGGTATTCCATACCACAGCACGTCATGCCCGGGGTGAGGGGTAACTGGGAGTTACCCGGAAGGACAGGGGCTTCCGGGTGGAACTCGCTTTCTTGGCCGGTGGTATCGATGGTATCGTACTCTCTCTTCCCTTGTTATTTTCCCTTATCATTGTTTTAGCTGATAGTAGCGGTGGTGATTTGTTGCTGGACTGTTCTTGTCTCAACCCGTAGGAGTTGCACTCTCTCGATCCTCCTCCCTGTTCCTCCGGGAGCGGGGAAGGGGAGAGCCCCGGTGCGGGGCGGGGGGGGGGGAGACGGACACGGACCTCGATTGTTGTCAGCTCGGCACCACTCACTGGGAGTGAGTGAACAAGTTACCTGACTGGGTTTAAACCACAACAGTTCTTTTTGGCACCCAACGTGGGTCACGAGGGGTTGAGATAAGAACAGATCTGACTGGATTGATAGTCACTCGTCACAATGCTGATTTATTGGCTCTCAAGGTTTTTACTCTTGATCTCACAGTTTCAGTATATCATATCTTACGTCCATCCGGTATTTGCTGTATTAGTGTTTTTCAAGTGTGGGGCTTCGGCTAAGGTTTTTATCCCATTGTACTTTATGGTAATGACTTGTAATACAATAAAATCATTGATCATGAAACTGATCTGGCTTATGTTCCCAGTGTGGTCACCACCTTTATACTTTGGGAGGTATATGATGGAGGTGCTTAGCAATTACACATCTTTTTTCTCCTTCTCAGGTGCTCAACCTGTGAAGGAAACATCCTTTACCCTCCTAGTCGTCCCCCCAGACCATTTACATTTGAGAGTTTTGAATTTTTTGAATGGCCTTTTAATGCTGTTGAGACTTGTTTGCTGATGGTGATGGGAATCACCATGCTAACGCACATACAGAGTGTGTTTTGCCCACTACTGATTTCAAGAGTTAAGCAGATTCAGGTTTGGGTCTTGTCTGGGGTCAAACGACGATGTAGGAGGACCGAGAGATTTTCCCTGAGGCTGGACAGCCATGAGTGGCAGGGTGTGTGGGATAGTATGGGCAAGTATCTAGGTCAGTACTTTGGAATTTCACTACCAAACAACTGCAAAATCCAGAAGAATTAGTAAAACACTTAAATGAGGTGTGTGGTCATTCTGGCCATACCAGAGATGGACAAATCACGGCAACGTGCTGGGGCTTGGCCTATGCTTACAGGGCCTTGTTCAACACTATCCAGCACCTTCAAAAGGAAAAGAATGTCGGCGGATCTGAGGGCAAAGCGACAGTCGCTACTCAAACTTTGGCTGCAATGAACAGCACAGCTACCCCAGCGGCAAGTACAGCAGCTGCTCAAACTTCAACTGCAACAGACAGCGCGGTTACCCCACCTCAAAGCACAGCAGCTGCACCACCCCCAGCAACAGGTACAGTTGCTACTCAAACCACAGTGATAATCACTGCAGCCAAACCAGAGGACCAATTCGTACCAATATCAGTTGCCCCTGTACGCAAGAGAACAAGCAAAAAGGAGGCAAAAAGGGTGAAGCGAGATGAAGAACCAATGAATTCACCACCCGGTCCAGAATCTGATCAGGAGTCATCATCACATGACGAAGAAGAAGAAGAAGAGGTAACTTCTCGACCTCGGACCTCAACCGAGCTGCGGAATATGCGAAAAGATTTTACCCGTCAACCAGGGGAGCACATCATCACCTGGTTACTCCGATGCTGGGACAATGGGGCCGATGGTCACGAACTAGAAGGTACAGAAGCCAAGCAGCTGGGATCACTTGCTAGAGAAGGGGGAATTGACAAAGCAATTGCAAGAGAGAAAAAGTCCCTCAGCCTTTGGAGGAGGCTCTTGGCAGCTGTGAAAGAAAGGTTTCTGTACAAGGACGATGTTACGAGTCGTTCGGCCAAGTGGACTACTATAGACAAAGGCATCCAGTCTCTGAGGGAATCGGCCATCGTAGAGATGATCTATCACATCAAGCCGAATAACGGGGATACACCTATAGATCCAGATGAAGTTGAATGTACACGACCCATGTGGCGAAAACTTACACGGAATGCACCGTCATCATATGCCCATTCATTGGCAACAGTGACCTGGAATGACATAGTACCACTAACAGTGGATGAAATGGTTCATAAACTCCGAGAGTTCGAAGACAATCTCACCCCTTCCATCATCTCAGCTGTGAAAAAACTGTCCCAGGACCTCGAACAATTGAGGAACAATCTATCTGATTTATCCAGCTCCTCACGTGTACCAACACACATCTCAGCTATTAACAAAAGGCGTCCTATTGTTCAAGAGAGGAGATACAGAAGGTATACGCCACGGGGTACCCTATGGTTTTACCTGCTGGATCACGGAGAAGACATGACAAAGTGGGATGGAAAACCTACTTCAGCTTTGGAGGAACGGGTGAGTGAACTGAAGAGGGGAGCAAGGGCCAAGACTGATCGTCCCATGAGAGCTACGGCTTCAGTCTCTGGTGAGCAGTTTCCCAGATGGAGTGGAAGAGCTGATTTTACTCCAGCTCCTGTGATAATGAAGAATAATCCCTTTCAACACGACTTAAGTGTCCAAGGCTGTGATGACCATTAGACGGGCCCTGCCTCCAGCCAGGTGGAGGTAGGGGACAATCGGATTTACTGGACTGTGTGGATCAGATGGCCTGGCACATCAGTCCCACAGAAGTATAAGGCTCTAGTAGATACCGGTGCACAGTGTACCCTGATGCCATCAAGCTGTCAAGGGGTGGAACCCATCTATATTTCTGGAGTAACACGAGGATCCCAAGAGTTGACTGTGCTGGAGGCTGAAATCAGCCTGACTGGGAGGGAATGGCAAAAGCACCCTATTGTGACTGGTCCAGAGGCTCCATGCATTCTCGGCATAGACTACCTCAAGAGAGGGTACTTCAAAGACCCAAAAGGGTACCGGTGGGCTTTTGGTATTGCTGCTTTGGAGACTGAGGAAATTGAGCAGCTGTCCACCTTGCCTGGTCTCTCAGAAGATCCCTCTGCTGTGGGGTTGCTGAAAGTTGAAGAACAACAAGTGCCAATTGCGACCACAACAGTGCACCGGCGGCAATATCGCACCAACCGAGACTCCCTGATTCCCATCCATCAGTTGATCCGTAGACTGGAGAGTCAGGGGGCGATCAGCAGGACCCGCTCACCCTTCAATAGCCCCACATGGCCAGTGCGAAAGTCTAATGGAGAATGGAGACTAACAGTAGACTATCGTGGCCTGAATGAAGTCGCACCACCATTGAGTGCTGCCGTACCGGACATGCTAGAACTTCAGTATGAACTAGAGTCAAAGGCAGCCAAGTGGTATGCCATGATTGATATTGCCAATGCATTTTTCTCAATTCCTTTGGCAGCAGAGTGCAGGCCACAGTTTGCTTTTACTTGGAGGGGTGTCCAGTTCACTTGGAACCGACTGCCTCAGGGGTGGAAACACAGCCCTACCATTTGCCATGGACTGATCCAGACTGCACTGGAAGAGGGGCAAGCTCCAGAACACCTGCAATACATTGATGACATTATTGTGTGGGGCGATACAGCGGAAGAAGTCTTTGAGAAAGGGAGGAAAATAATCCAAATCCTGCTGAAAGCCGGTTTTGCCATAAAACGGAGTAAGGTCAAGGGACCTGCACAGGAGATTCAGTTTTTGGGAATAAAATGGCAAGATGGACGTAGACAGATCCCCACAGATGTGATCAACAAGATAACAGCAATGTCTCCACCAACTAATAAGAAAGAAACGCAAGCTTTCTTGGGTGCAGTGGGGTTCTGGAGAATGCACATCCCAAATTACAGTTTGATTGTAAGCCCTCTCTATCCTGTGACCCGGAAGAAGAATGATTTTAAATGGGGCCCTGAGCAACAACAAGCCTTTGAGCAAATTAAACGCGAGATAGTTCATGCAGTAGCCCTTGGACCAGTCCGGACCGGACCAGATGTAAAAAATGTGCTGTACACTGCAGCTGGGGAGAACGGTCCTACCTGGAGCCTCTGGCAGAAAGCTCCAGGGGAGACTCGAGGTCGACCCCTCGGCTTTTGGTGTCAGGGATATAAAGGATCTGAGGCCAGCTATACCCCAACTGAGAAAGAGATACTGGCAGCCTATGAAGGGGTTCGAGCTGCTTCGGAAGTGATTGGCACTGAAGCACAGCTCCTCCTGGCACCCCGGCTGCCCGTGCTGGGCTGGATGTTCAAAGGCAGGGTCTCCTCTACACATCATGCAACTGATGCTACATGGAGTAAATGGGCTGCACTAATTACACAACGAACTCGAATAGGAAATCTCAGTCGTCCAGGCATTCTAGAAGTCATCATGGACTGGCCAGAGAGCAAAGATTTCAGAATGTCACCAGAGGAGGAGGTGATGCGTGCTGAAGAGGCCCCACCATATAATAAACTGTCAGAAAGTGAAAAGCAGTATGCCTTGTTTACTGATGGCTCTTGCCGTATTGTGGGAAAGCATCGGAGATGGAAGGCAGCTGTATGGAGTCCTGGACGACAAGTTGCAGAAACTGCTGATGGAGAGGGTGAATCAAGTCAGTTTGCCGAGGTGAAAGCCATCCAGCTGGGCCTGGACATTGCTGAACGAGAAAAGTGGCCAGTACTTTACCTCTATACTGACTCATGGATGGTGGCAAATGCCCTGTGGGGGTGGTTGAAGCAATGGAAGCAGAGCAACTGGCAACGCAGAGGTAAACCCATCTGGGCTGCTGCACTGTGGAAAGATATTGCTGCCAGGGTGCAGAACCTGGTGGTGAAGGTACTTCATGTAGATGCCCATGTACCCAAGAGTCGGGCCACTGAGGAACACCAGAACAACCAACAAGTGGATAAAGCGGCTGAGATTGAAGTGGCTCAGATGGACTTAGATTGGCAACATAAAGGTGAATTATTTTTGGCCCGGTGGGCCCATGACACTTCAGGCCATCAGGGCAGAGATGCAACATATAGATGGGCCCGTGACCGAGGGGTGGACTTAACAATGGACACTATTGCCCAGGTTATTCATGAGTGTGAAACATGTGCTGCAATTAAACAAGCCAAGCGGTTAAAGCCTCTTTGGTATGGAGGACGATGGTTGAAGTATAAATATGGGGAGGCCTGGCAGGTTGACTATATCACACTGCCACCAACCTGCCAAGGCAAGCGCCATGTGCTTACCATGGTGGAAGCAACCACCGGGTGGCTGGAAACATACGCTGTGCCCCATGCCACTGCCCGGAACACCATCCTGGGCCTTGAGAAACAGATTTTGTGGCGACACGGCACCCCAGAGAGAATTGAGTCAGACAATGGGACTCATTTCCGGAATAACCTTATAGATATTTGGGCCAAAGAGCATGGCATTGAGTGGGTATATCACATCCCCTACCATGCACCAGCCTCTGGGAAAATCGAACGGTACAATGGGCTGTTAAAAACTACACTGAGAGCAATGGGTGGGGGAACTTTCAAGCATTGGGATACACACTTACCAAAGGCCACCTGGTTGGTCAACACCAGAGGATCTGCCAACAGGGCCGGCCCGGCCCAGTCAGAACTTTTACATAGTGTAGAGGGGGACAAAGTTTTTGTGGTGCATATGAAGAATTTGCTGGGGAAGACAGTCTGGGTTATTCCTGCTTCAGGTAAAGGCAAACCCACTCGTGGGATTGCTTTTGCTCAGGGACCTGGATATACTTGGTGGGTAATGTGGGAAGATGGGGAAGTCCGATGTATACCTCAAGGGGATTTGATTTTAGGGGAAAACAGCCAGTGAACTCAATTGTATGCTGTTGCCTGCTGTGTAATGCTTTTATAGCCCATCAACTAGATGTCTCCAGGTCACCAGGGACTGGCCCTGACTTCTCTCCAGCCATCATCCCAACAGAGAATGATCTTGGAACATCATGGACCGAATGGACTCGGCAGCATTATAGGGATTGGTCCATGCACTAAGAAAATGATCTTTTCCTCTTGGTCTGTATGTATATGAATGTATATATGTGGGAGAGCGATGGCGTATTGAAAATGTGGGATCTGAGCACGACGTGAATGGTATGGAATAAGGGGTGGATAATGTCCTGGGTTCAGCAGTAGCAGTCATGTTTTTCCTTTGTGTTAACTGGTGCAGTGCTGTGTTTTGACTTTCAGCTTGAGAACAGTGTTGGTGAAGCCGATGTTTTCGGTTGTTGCTAAGTGATGTTTACCCTGACCAAGGACTCTGTGAGGCTCATGCTCTGCCAGGGAGGAGGGGAAGCTGTGAGGAAGCAGAGACGGGGCGCCTGACCCGGGCTAGCCGGGGAGGTATTCCATACCACAGCACGTCATGCCCGGGGTGAGGGGTAACTGGGAGTTACCCGGAGGACAGGGGCTTCCGGGTGGAACTCGCTTTCTTGGCCGGTGGTATCGGTGGTATCTTACTCTCTCTTCCCTTGTTATTTTCCCTTATCATTGTTTTAGCTGATAGTAGCGGTGGTGATTTGTTGCTGGACTGTTCTTGTCTCAACCCGTAGGAGTTGCACTCTCTCGATCCTCCTCCCTGTTCCTCCGGGAGCGGGGAAGGGGAGAGCCCCGGTGCGGGGGGGGGGCGGGGGAGACGGACACGGACCTCGATTGTTGTCAGCTTGGCACCACTCACTGGGAGTGAGTGAACAAGTTACCTGACTGGGTTTAAACCATGATAAAAAGACATCAGTCATTAACCAAGGGAAAAAAAAAAAAAAGGTGTTCATTTCCAGGCACATTTTTTGATTTTAAAAACAAGATAAAAGCTCTATGACTCAAACGACCCAAAGAAAACAATCAAAAGCTTTTTTTTTGTAACCACAATCATTATATTTACCTAAAAGATTGCGATTTTAAAAGCAAATATCGGTTACAGGAAGCTAAGACAAAAGCTGTCAGAGAACTGGGTAGTAAATAGCCCTTAAATTGTTTTCTTTGCTCATTTCAAAAGCTTAAGGCAAAGATTGTTTGACCTTTTACAAATGGGATGGTTTCCTCCAGGTCACAGCACTGTGTTGAGTGCAACTGGATGCAGCCATTGTGAATGGTAAAACTCTTGCTGCTGGCGCAGACACCTGCATAATGAGGATTTCTAAACCAATGGCATTTGCTTGTTTCAGTCCCAGAAAGCGTAGAATATGTCCTTCTGCTTTTTGCATTCAGTTTTGTTTCCACTTTTTATTTTTTTTTGATAGGGGGAGCAATTAAAGGATGTGATTATTCTACATGACCCAGAAATTTTAAAGGGGTCAAGGAAAGAAATGTCAGAGCAAAAAAGCTGCTCTCAAAATTAAGATATCTGTAGTCTGTTAGTTGTTACCTTGACATATTAATGAAATACGAAAGATATTTCTATTAAAGCTGATATTACACCTTATGAATATTATAATCAATGTCATATAAACTGTAGGGTAAATTTTGCACCCATTGAAAACAATGGGAATTTTTACTATTAACCTTGCAAGAATAAGACTTGACCTTATAGTCAATTTATCTCCTGTACTTCATTAATAATTCTTGCTTCCATATTGTTTTCTTTCCAGATAGCCCAGATAGCCACTATGCAGATAAGTAGTTCACTGAAGCCATACTTTCTTTTTTTTTATTATCTTGTGCTTCCTTAAGGTTTGCTTTTGCTGCAACCAATGTAAAAGTCAAACAACTAGGTTATGTTATAGTTGCAAGTATTTGAGAGTACATATGTCTGTACTCTACCACTAGTTGCAATCATACACTTATGAAGTGCCTACTCAGTGCTGCAAGGCAACATTTCTTCCAACTTTTTTTCTGTTTTAACCATAATTCTTTTACAACTTTAGGGTTACTGTGGAAACTCCCAGGAGTAAGATACCCTGTGTTACATGTTTCTAATCCTTAAACTGGAGCACAGGTGTTACCATAACAAGCTCTGTACACAAGAAAGTAAAAGGCACATCATAAACCCAAGATAATTTAAATATACTGTAAAAGATGGTTAGTTGAGTCCATAGAAATGTTCTATTAGACATTTATAAGAACTGTATACAGGTGAATGTATACTTTTTTGTCAGAATAGTTATTGAACAATTATTTTAAGAAGTTGTCCTGGGCTCAGCAGTAGCAGTTATTTTTCTCATTCTTGGTAGCTGGTACAGTGCTGTGTTTTGACTTTCAGCCTGGGAACAGAGCTGATGACACTGATGTTTTGGTTTGGCCAAGGACTTTGTGAGCCTCATGCTCTGCCAGGGAGGAGGCGAAGCCGAGAGGAAGCAGGGACAGGACACCTGACCCAAACTGACCAAAGAGGTATTCCATACCACAGCACATCATGCCCAGGATGTAACAGAATGACCCGGAAGGGCTGGTAGACTGCAGGGTTGGAGGATGTATTGGTTGGTGCTTGGTCAGGCTGGTGGGGGCTAGTTATCGGTCGGCTGGTGATGAGGTGTTGCATGCTCTTCCCTTGTTATTTCCTTTATCATTATTATTATTGGTGGTAGCAGTAGTGATTTGTGTTATACCTTAGTTACTAAACTGTTCTTATCTATCTCAACCCGTGGGAGTTGCATTCTTTTCTATTCTCCTCTCCGTCCCTCCAGGAGTAGGGGGAGGGAAGGGGGGGGGGGAGTAAGTGAACAAGCTGTCTGGCTGTGTTTGAACCATGACAGAAGTGTTTGTGAGAACCCTATGAGACCTTCTTCTGTCTCTTGCTGATAGTCATTCAGGATTCACAAACTTCATAAATATTTCCTGTATATTCCTGTAAAAAAACCTATCTGGTAGGTTTTTTTAGAGCAGTAACTTCACTGGTGTCCTGGGTTCAGCAGTAGCAGTCATTTTTTCTCCTTCTTAGTAGCTGATGCAGGACTGTGGTTTTGACTTTCGGCCTGGGAACAGAGCTGATAACACTGATGTTTTTAGCTGTACCTAAGTAATGTTTAGTCTGGCCAAGCACTTTGTGAGTCTCATGCTCTACCAGGGAGGAGGGAAAGCTGAGAGGAAGCAGAGACAGGACACCTGATCCAAACTAGCCAAAGACGTATTCCATACCACAGCACATCATGCCCAGGATGTAAACTGGGAGTTAACCAGAAAGACTGGCTCACTGCTCGGGTTGGGCTGCATATTGACGAGTGGTATTGTATTCTCTTCCCTTGTTATTTCCTTTATCATTATTATTATTGGTGGTAGCAGTAGTGATTTGTGTTATGCCGTAGTTACTGGACTGTCGTATCTCAACCCGTGGGAGTTACATTCTTTCAATTCTCCTCCCTGTCCCTCTGAGAGCCAGGGTGGGGTGAGGAGGGGAAAGAAAGTTGGGGCAGTGAGCGAGAGGTCTGCGTGGTTCTGATTTACAGACTGGGCTTAAACCATGACAGTTCTTTTATGGCAAAACCAGCTTTCAGCAGGATTTGGATTATTTTCCTCCCTTTCTCAAAGACTTCTTCCGCTGTATCGCCCCACACAATAATGTCATCAATGTATTGCAGGTGTTCTGGAGCTTGCCCCTCTTCCAGTGCAGTCTGGATCAGTCCATGGCAGATGGTAGGGCTGTGTTTCCACCCCTGGGGCAGTCAGTTCCAAATGTCCTGGAAGCCCCTCCAAGTGAAAGAGAACTGTGGTCTGCAGTCTGCTGCCAAAGGAATTGAGAAAAATGCATTGGCAATGTCAATTGTGGCATAACACTTGGCCGCCTTTGACTCCAGTTCATACTGAAGTTCTAGCATGTCCAGTACGGCAACAGTCGATGGTGGTGTGACTTCATTCAGGCCATGATAGTCTACTTTTAATCTCCACTCTCTATTAGACTTTCACACTGGCCATATGGAGCTATTAAAGGGTGAGCAGGTCCTGCTGATCACTCCTTGAGTCTTCAGTCTGGGGACCAGCTTATGGATGGGAATCAGGGAGTCCCAGTTGGTGCGATACTGCCGCTGGTGGACTGTTGTGGTGGCAATTGGCACTTGTTGTTCTTCGGCCTACAGGAAACCCACAACAGAGGGATCCTCTGAGAGACCAGGCAAGGTGGACAGTTGGTTAATTTCCAATGGGTTGCCCAGGGACGTTGTGAATGCTCTATCCCTGGCAGTGTTCAAGGCCAGGTTGGACGAAGCCTTGGGTGAGATGGTGTCTCTGCCCATGGCAGGGGGGTTGGAACTAGATGATCTTAAGGACCTTTCCAATCCTAATTATTCTATGATTCTATGAAAGTAATGAACACTTTCTAAGCAGTTTTGGATGCTCTGGTCAACACCTCCGGGATCCTGAAGATCTGAAGCTTCTCCAGGATGGCTAGGTTCATCTGATCCATCTCAAAGGTTAAAAACACAGTAATGAGTCTCAGGTACTGTCATGATTTCCCATGAGAAGAGTAATAGAAGTGGCAGCAGGGACAGAAACACTGGAAATGGCAGTGTAAATAATAAGATGCACAGATTTCACAATGAGGGTTGAACAGAATTTTCTAGCATGTATCAAGTGTGTTAACCTCAGTGCTAACAGGGTTGCATGCCATACATGTAACCGACATGCAACCCTTCTTCTCTAAGTCACTTATGTTCCAGTGTCCTTTAATGTTCACAGAGCAACTCTGAAAGGAACACATTTATTGACAGGTTCACATAGTAGATACTGAAGACTAATCCTTACTAAACCACTCAATTAGCAACTCAAACAACTGAAAGTCAGATGGGGAATTGCTAGTATTCCTTGTATATCGCTGACCTCTCTGGTTTTTTTTTTGTCTTTCTTATACTTTCTCTTGTCAGTATTTTTCATCTTGCATATTGTTTTGTCACTATCTCAATGATTACACTGTGTCCTGCTTTTCTTATCTTACTTGGTTTTAGCTCATGCATTTATTCCTTCATACCTATTTTCTTTGCAAAATTAAGCAAAGGTTTCACATTCAGGCTGCACTGAATTAAACTTTAAGTCAGAGACAGCTGAAACTCAGGGCTGAGGCTCATCTGGTGATCACGGTGTACGTTAGAAAGGCCCCAGGCTATACAGACACAAAACTCACTGGAGAACATTCCATCTGTCATGCAGTACGATGGGGCTAGTGTCATCTGGTATATGCTTACCCTCAGCAGTTTGTACCTACTTGAGTCTGCACCATCAGTCCTGCGAATCAAGGCAATATAGATGAAGTTGTTTACTCAAGGACTGTCTTACCTTAAGGAAGCTCAATACCATTCAGCTTTCACTCAGTTACTTTTCTAGGAACCGTAAAAGCACTGCATACTTAATACACTCTCTTTGTTGTTTAGAGCACTGAAGTAGCTTCAGCATTGTGAAGAATCGTTCCTGAAGTCTAGCACTTTGCTTTTTAGTGCTGCTGTGCATGGTGTAAGAATAGGCATTTACTTATACGTTTAGAATTTCTCTCGTTGTGTGTGTCATTGATGAACAGAAATATTATATACAATAATGTGTCACAATCTCTGTATCCTTAGTTTAATTCTATTATCATTCTTGTGCTTTAGGACTACATTAAAAAGGCTCAGAAGACCAAATGATAAGCTATTACTTAATGCTAATGATTGCACATGAAATCACAATTCTGATAAAATGGAAGAACATATTTATATTCATTAACAGGTTGGGAAAATATGTTGTTAGAAATTGCAATGGTTGAGAAAGCAAGGTACTATAAAGAATTTGACACATATAAGCATTTCTTTTAAAAGACCAGGCAAGAAAAAAATTAGAGAGTAAGATCAAGTCTTACATTTACTAGTTAAAGGGATTAGAATCTCAAGGCTGGCTTTTTTTATCTTTTCTTGGTTGCTTCCCTCAAGAATTAAGGTGTTTGCATCCTAAATGTTTTTTTACCTCTTGCAAATTATAACTTGGTATAGCATGCAAGTCATTCTTTATGGTAAATGAGTAAAGTTAAAAGATAAATATTTAATCTGAGTTATCTTATTTATTCTTGAAAAGCAGATGTCTTTCAGAGAATCCAACCCATGGGTTACAAGGAAGATTATTTTTGAGTTTGTTTGGTTATTTCTCTTTTGTTTTATTTATTGGTGCTTTTTTGGGGCTTTTTTTTTTTTGATTGGCTGTTTTTCAAGTGAAGAATCTTTAGCAGTTAGAATAAGTTTTTAGACAAAAATAGCAAAATAGACAAGTATTTATATATACTGTCTCTACAATATTTTGTGTATAAAAACCCACATACCAACCAAGTGTCTAGCAAAGAAGATTGTCACTGAAATAAAAACATACTCCAAAATATCATGTACTCCAATTTTGTATCAGTTCAAAACACTATATATTTCTCTGGAAATATATTATAATTTGAGTCATTAGTTGTTGTTTTAATTAGTGGTAACAGTGTTCACTCGTTGTTTTAATTAGTGGTAACAATGTTCACCTCTTTCTGCTCTATCTCCGTAAGATATGTCTGATGCATGAGCTCTGACAGTGAACATTAACATGGAGCTAATATGATAGTCTTCTCAGCTTTCCTCTTGAATGGGGTTATTAGAATAAGCACTTAGGAAAAATATTGTTCCTACAGGTAACTGGAAAAAGCAGTCTTCATGTAACTCTTAGAAACAACATTTTTACAACTACCAAATGGAACTAATAAATGTCCAAAGAAAAGAGAAGCATTACTGGTTCTTGTTGTGGTTTTTGGAATGTTGCAAGTACATCATCAGAGCTAAAATGCATCAGTAGAGTGCTAAAGAAACCTGAAACTTCTTATTTAATTTAGCTTAATATAAAGGCAATTTTCCAGAAAAATGTAATTATAATTACAACAGCACTATTAAACCCTTATAGTCAAAAGGCTTTCGTTCAACATTTTCATTAACTACTTCTGTCTTCGTGGTTTTCAAACTGGGTTACAACATGCATTTTGGTCATAATCTAACATATATAACATAGGAAAAAAAAACTTGCTATTTTATTAAAAATCTTCAAGAAAACACACAAGATTTCTTAGTTACTGAAGACAAAAGAAGAGAAACAGCCTCAATTCTCATGCCTTTTTTACTCTATCCCTTTTGTAGTTCTTTCTCAGTAGTTGTCAAAACAAAACAAAACAAACAAAAAAATACCCAGAAAATAGAAAAATGAGTTAATAATTCATTTAATATTTAAAAAAACAATTTCTTGTACTATTTTAGAGTCACCTTTAGAGAAAATTCCAGAGATTTTAAAAAATGTGACTTTTGAAGACATACCATCAACACTTAAATAATTTTGAAAAACTGTAATTTACTGTGTTTACTCTGCTCCCATCATGGGCTAGCAATATCCTTATGTATATTGTCTGGCACATTAGTAAAACTCAAACATGACCATAGATATATAATTCAGTTTACTTCTTTCAACTTAAAAAAAAATCTCCTCAGCGGAATCTTGACTAGGTTTATCTTTGTTTTTTATAGAAAATTAAGAATACATTTTATTTACATCAAGGGTAAAAGAATAATTTTTCATATGACTATGTACAAACTTCCTTCTCTATGACTGAAATCACTAGCTAAACTCCACAAAACAGATTCAGAAAGATGAGGTAGAAATGATTGGACTAGCCTCTAAGTGTTTTTCTTGAAGCCATTCCATAATCACTTTTTATTTCAGATCTTTTTCTTTGGTATGTGATTCCCATTCCCAAACGCCATAAACACATGACAGGGCTGTTTGAAGTCACATATTGGCCTAGGATTTTAGTTTGTAGATTATATGTAAACATTAGGAAATTCTTTTTATCTGCACTGGAGCTTCTTCTAAGATAAGCATTCAGATATTGTATTTGGTATTACTCAAGAGAGCACAAGCAATCTGCATAGATTTGCTACTGCCTCTCAAAACGATATGAAGAGACAAATTCAACTGCAAAGTCAGCAAACAGTCAAGTCCCTTGGTAAATTTATGACTTAAATCTATTTATAATTTGGCTTTTCCTCCCTCCCTTCTGAATACTTTAAATAAAATATGAAGTGAAAAAAAAAAAAAGATTTCCTTATTGAATTTGAGTCTGGACTGTTATATTTCAACTTTTTACTGCAGCTTTTAAAACCTAGAGTAGGAGTGGTAGCTTGCTGTGTTCGAGTCACCTGAGATCTGTGAGCATTTTTAACACAGGCAGGATTAAGTGGGAAAAAATATGGCTGTGCTAGCAGTAGAATCTGTAGCCTTGTTCTGCAGGGGAGTGGGTTGTGGACGGTTGTCTTTGGTGTGTGAAATTCCTTCTGATCTTTCTATCCTACTTTTCCTTTTGAATATGGAATGTTGCCCTGTGGAGTTTGACTGCATAAAGGTATTCATGTGCTGGTATGGTAACTCTTGCTGTACTACCATGAAGCCTAATATTTGTCACAAGAAGGCTCTTTCACTGCTGGCCTTTGGTCCATCTACTATTAAATGTTTCAAAAAAATCCCTACCCAACATCCTCCTCCTCCACTTTACATTTACTGTATTTAAACTGCGTGGTTTAAATTTAAAGTGGTGGGAGATGTGGCTGAATGGGGTATTCTTTCATTCCTCCAGTCAAAAAATAGACTCATCTCTGATGATTTTATTTGGTTCAGTTGAACTATTGTTTCTATGAAGCCTAAATTAGACAAGCAAACAGGTAAGGAGGAAAGCTAAAATTGTGAGAAATATTTACGAAGACAACATTTCAGGCTACATGCATAGGTCATTTTGACTAAAAGAAAAAGGGGATCTTCAGGTAACCATTTTGTATCTTTGCTTTACTACCCCTACCTTCTTTGTCTCCCTGTATGCCTTCCTAAAACACTGGTCCTCCATTTCCTACCATCTTTGCAGACATCTTTGGTGATTCCTCTTCACATCATATACCTCTTCTTCCTTCTGATATGCTTCACTGTGTCTAAGGACATTTTCTTCCTTTGTGGTACTGTATGTACATGTGGTACATGTAGATTTTGAGAGTGTGATAAGAACGTGTCCTGGATTCAGCAGTAGCAGTCATTTTTCTCCTTCTTAGTATCTGGTTCAGTGCTGTGTTTTGACTTTTGGCCTGGGAACAGAGCTGATGACACTGATGTTTTACTCTGACCAAGGACTTTCTGAGCCTCATGATCTCCCAGGGAGGAGGGAAGCCAGGAGGAAGCAGAGACAGGACACCTGACCCAAACTGACCAAAGAGGTATTCCATACCACAGCACATCATGCCCAGGATGTAACAGAGGACCTGGAAGGGCTGGTAGACTGCAGGGCTGGAGGATGTATTGGTCGGTGCTTGGTTGGGCTGGTGGGGGGCAAGTTATTTGTCGGGGGGTGGTGAGGTGTTCTATTCTCTTCCCTTGTTATTTCCTTTATCATTGTTATTATTGGTGATAGCAGTAGTGATTTGTGTTATACCTTAGTTACTAAACTGTTCTTATCTATCTCAACCCGTGGGAGTTGCATTCTTTTCTATTCTCCTCTCTGTCCCTCCGGGAGTAGGAGGGAGGGAAAGAATGGGGGGGGAGTGAGTGAATGAGCTGCCTGACTGGTTTTAAACCACGACAGTTTCTTGAGGTCGTAATTCTAAATTTGTGAAATGGAGTTGTTCACGTGTTCACATGGGATGCTGAAGGTCTACTTGGCCAGTTAGAGTCTGTGATTAAATTATGGAGAGAATATATATATATATCGGTAAATAGGAAGTAAGACTAAGGAAAGTATCTCCTCTTGTTTGGACATGTGGATTGCCACAGAAATCAGAACTGGTTTTGGCAATATTTCTGCTGGTGTTGTATGACAAGATTACTTTTAAGAACCTTTTCACTAGGATGTTTTCTTATACAAAACCAGTGTACTGGGTTTGGAGATGTTTTATGCAGAGATCCAGCTGTTTATCTCTTTAGCTCTGCAACATGGATATCTACAGATCCTAATTTATTTGTTGAACACATAAAGCATGTCCTGAACGAAAAAGCATTGATCTTGTCATCACCACATCATGAGCGCATCGCCACTCAGTATTACTGTTCTGTTCCATTTGTGGAATCAGCGAGTTGAAAGGTTTGGTGTGGGAATACAGGGGTATACAGAGTACATCAGTTTTCACAAGCCTTTAAGAACAGTATGAATATAGGATTATTTTTTGTTGTTGAACTATGCTTAGCTGAAAGTTCTCAATTTCTTTGCTTTGCATCTGAAATAAGGATACCCAAAGCTATAATACATTCTAAGCACCTACTGGCATTAATAATTAGAGCTTTTTCTGCTCTGTGTAGTCAACAGAGGAATACGTGTCTGATGATTGAGTTTTTGTATATTGTTTCAGTTGAATCAGAGATACAAATACTTAAGATAATACAAGTCTGTGTTAAAAGAGCTTTAAGTCTGTAAACCATTGAATGAAGCATATAGATCCCTACCTGGAAAAGCCAGCAGCACTTACTCGTTATCCCACTGGACAATATACAGTATTTTTGGTATGTTCTTATCTGAGATTACTTTTTTTGTGTTAGCAAATGCTTACAGAGGTTGAATATTTTATGTATTTCATTGGTTTTGAAACACAGAGATGTCTATTTCCTGTTCAAGAGGAAAATCTGCATCTAGAATTTGACCAGCTGATAAACTGTCTGCTTCTTTAAAGCAGGATGTTTGAGTGTGGTTCTTGCCACATGCAAAAAGATGGTCATAGAACCACATATTTTCACATTGTTTTTCCAAGGCATGAGGTTTAAAACATGTCTTTTCATGCTGTTTTCTGAGGAGTTGAAATCTGAAAAAAAATTAAAATCTGATTTTCATCTTCTTATGTGCTATGCAAAGAAAAGTTATGCAATATGTTTCAATTTTCAACAGTTTTTTGTATGGATTTTAATACTGTCTCGTACCACATAAATAGGAATCAGCTGAGTTAGAAGTATTATTGCATCACATATATACACTAAACTTCGGCTTCAAAAAAAAGTATTAGAAACAGCTTTAAAGGAACACTATCAAGGTTAAGTAGCTCACATATTGAGAGTCTAAATCTGAAAAGAAATGTTCTGTTTTATCAATGAGTATTTTGAAAACATAAAATACTGCTTGGAGAGGGAGAAGGGTTAACCCGGCAATGTCCCTGTAATGTTTCTTAAGTAGTTTACATTAATGACCCATGTCTGACAAATTTCCCAATAACCTTAAAGAAGAACCTTGGTTAACTTTCTTTTTCATTTTATAGTTTTCAGTTAAGCACCATTTCATTGAGTAAGATTATATTCCGGTATATGTAAAGTAGCTCTGCCAATGCTTCATAAAAGCAGTATCTTCATCTCATTTTGTGTAATGGAAGTAGGTCTTCTCTGTTAATTACATGCACTCATGGACTCATGAAATAATTGAGTTCTGGATACTGGTCAAACACCCCAAAGAAAATTATGGAAAACCAGAGGATTCATTTTTTTCAAATATAGATAGACCCATTCAAAGAAAATTCAAAGCACTTTCTTTCACACATAGAACCTGTCATTCTCATGATTGGTTTGAATATTAATTATCACAGGGCTCTGTGTTCATTTAATATTCAATATATATTTATTTTTATATTATGTGGCAAAAGCCAAAATTGTGTAGTAACTTCTATTTTATAGATTTTTCAATTCCATATGTATTCATATGTAGAACTTCCAATAAGAGTCAATTTTTATTGAAAAGCAACTGTTTTTACCTTGTTTATAAGAAATATGAAAATATAATTCAGTGATTTAAAAGCAAGTTTCTTCATGAATGTTGTTAAATCTTTAGCTCAGAGCTCCCTGTAATGTACTTTGAAATTTCTTAAATAAAGTGTCATACAAATTCTGAGTGTTGAAATGTGTAGATAAAAACAGATAAAAATAGACACCTCAAAAAAAGAAAAAAAGAAAAAAAAAAAGAGGCATTAAATGGTAAAAAGTGTCCTGGGTTCAGCAGTAGCAGTCATTTCCTCCTTCTTAGTAGCTGGCACAGCACTGTGGTTTTGACTTTTGGCCTGGGAATAGAGCTGATAACACCGATGTTTTTAGTTGTTGCTAAGTCATGTTTACTCTGACCAAGGACTTTCTGAGTCTCATGCTCTGCCAGGGAGGAGGGGAAGTCAGGAGCAAGCAGAGACAGGACACCCGACCCAAACTAGCCAAAGAGGTATTTCATACCACAGCACGTCATGCCCAGTATATAAACTGGGGGCAGTCACCCAGAAGGACTAGATCACTGCTCAGGTTGGGCTGGGTATCAGTTGGCGGGTGGTGAGCGGTATTCTCTTCCCTTGTTATTTCCCTTATCATTATTATTATTGGTGGTAGCAGTAGTGATTTGTGTTATACCTTAGTTACTGGACTGTTCTTATCTCAACCCGTGGGAGTTAAATTCTTTTGATTCTCCTCCCCATCCCTCCGGGAGTGGGGGGAGGAAGGTGGAGGAATGAGCGCATGGCTGCTTGTCTTCTGGGTTGCTGGCTGGGCTTAAAACACGACAAAAAGATAGAGCTGTTTTCTCAAATACTATTGGGCATTTGCAGTGGGATCCAACTGAGCTAACTAGACATCTGAGCATTATTTGTCTAAACTTAAATGGTCAACCCAGATCACTTCCTAGTGACCTTCAGGGCCACACAAGGTAAATATGCACCTTTAGAGAGCAAAACATTTTTTGCAAGGATTAATGTACAAAACAGGCTGAATGAACTGGAACCATCTTTACCTTCACAGTTAGTGGAGATATATCTGTATGGATATCTGTACAGTGACTAATTTAGATTTAGACAATTAACATTTAGATTTTCAAAAGTAAATAATTGTCATTCTTATGTTCTGATACTGTAATTTAAAGAATGTTTTCGTGCAAGGTGTCATTTGTTATGTAAGAGTGATACGGAAATGAAATGATCCAGTCCACTTTCATTCATTCAGAATGAACCTCTTTGGAGGTGCTCTAATAAAGCAAATCTGCTGACAGTCCTGAGATTTCAGGCATATGATTCTTGAGATACAAAGACTGAACTGTTCAAATCCCAGAACCATAATATTTATATACCAGCAATTGGTATCTTTCTATTCCTATGCAGGTTCAGTCATTCAGACTAATAGGACTTTCATTTTGTCAGGTAAAGTACAAATGCAAATAGACTACAAATATTGCTTCTACCTTTTGTAAAATCCACCTGCTTCTTGTGCCAAATACATAAGAGTCAATTGTGTGGAGGGCAAAGTGACCTGTGCTTTGTGAATTTGCACTCGTTAGAAGGAAAATGCCATGAGAAAGATTGCGAGAAAGATTGCAAGAAAGATAAATAAGTTCTTTACTATAAGGGTGGTGAGGCACAGGAATGGATTGCCCAGGGAAGTTGTGAATGCTCCATTCCTGGAGGTGTTCAAGCCCAGGTTGGACAGAGCCTTGGGTGACATGTTTTAATGTGGGGTGTCCCTGCCCATGGCTGGGGGGGTTGGAACTTGATGATCTTAAGGTCCTTTCCAACCCTAACTATTCTATGATTCTATGATTCTATGAAATAGAGACAAACTCTCAGTTTACTCTTCTCATCCTTTTCTCTCACTCTGTTTTTTATCCTGATAGGCAGAGCAGACAAAGAATACCCTTCAAAACCATAAACTGTTTTAACAGTTTTTCTTCCATGTGAGCAGGTGAAATGTATCTTGACTGAAGACAGAAATTAATGAGAGAAAAAAATAAGGTGAGGAAAAAACATAAAAAGAAAGGAAGTTCAATGCCGCCCTGTTCTTAGATTTAGATCAAGGCCTTAGTTTTACTTACAGGACTTCTACTTTTGTTTTAAAAAATCTTGTCTAATGCTGGAGTACCAAAGATGGCATCATAGAACTTCATTTCCCACAGACAGGATTAATTGCTCTCCTCCCTGCTACACCTGAGCAGAGCAGTCAGTTGCCTAGCCTCAGCCCAATTAGATGGAATGCACAGACGATAGTATGTGAGTTCTACTGCTACCTCCTCCCAGAGTGAAAATAAAGCATATTCACCTTCATGTTTGAAGACCAATCGCTAACAAAAAACATCACAGAAGAGGTGTGCTCTTTAATTAAATTAGATATTTTGGCTCTTCCTCTGAAATCTTAAAAAAAAACCCCAAATATTAGTAAACAATTCTTTATAAAACAGGATGAGAGAACTATTATTTCATAGCTTTCCTTCATCTGCAAAAATCAGATATAGAAAAATACGTATACAAAATCAAAAGAGAATCATGCAGTCTGTGTGCCTTGCTCCCCAAACTGACCTAATTATCATAAGCTTCACTAAAAAAAAAATCTAACTCTCAGGGGAAGCTACACATTCCTGAAAAAGGCAAGTGATACTCCATTAAGAAATAAACTGATAAAATTTAGGAATTATTGTTCCTTTCCCTTTTCTTTCTCTTTCCCTTTTATGTTTCCCTTTTCTGTTTCTCTTTCCCTTTCTTTTTCCCTTTTCCTTCCCTTTCCTCTTTTCTTTTTCCTTTCTTTTCCTTTCTTGTTTCATTTTTATTTTCAGATTGGCAAAGCAGAAATTGCGTAGAAATGCAATAGACCAAGGATATGTGCTGTGATATTTTCTTATTCATTAATTTCTTGATGAATTTTGCATGGAAAAAAACCTAGTTTTGTTATAGAATCACAGAATTAATGAAGGGCTGATGATAGACAGGACCTCTGGAGATTGTCTGGTCCTACCTCCCTGTTCAAGCAGGGCCACCTAGAACAGGTTGCCAATGACTATATTCAGACAACTTTTGAATATCTCCAAGGATGAAGTCTGCAGAACCTCTCTAGGCAACCTATCCTACTGCTAAGCTACCCTCACAGCGAAAGTGTGTTTTCTGATGTTCAGATGGACCTCTTATGTTTTAGCATGTATGCATTGCCTTTTGTCCTGTTACTGGGCACTGCTGAAAAGAGTCTGTCTCTGTCTTCTTTACACCCTCGTTTCAGGTATTTACATACATTGACAATATTCTCCCCAAGACTTCTCTTTTCTACACTGAACAGTTAGTTCCAGGTCTCTCAGCCTTTCCTCATACGAGAGGTGTTAATCATCCTTGTGCCCTTTGGTGAGCCTATCCATTTAAGTCTTATATGCAGACTTGCTGAGGGTACATTCTGCCCCATCAGCCAGATCATTAGAATGTTAGAGGATTAAACCCAGTGTTCACTTCTAGGATACACTGGTAGTTAGTGGTCTCTAACTATACTTTGTGTCACTGATCACAGTCCTCTGATCCTGGGTGGGCACACCATTTTCAGGCTACTTTGCTGTCTGTTCATCCAGCACATACTTCCACAGCTTCTCCATAAGGATCCTATGCAAGACAGTTTTGAAAGCCTTACCAAAGTCTAGGTAAGCAAAAAACTGTCCTTTCTTCTCTTTAGTGTCTCTCCTTATGTTAACACGTACCAAAGAAAATTAATTTTATGGCTTGGGCTGGATTGACAAGCAAGATTAAGGAAAGCAGGATCTGTTGGAAGATGTATATTTCATAGTAAATTAGACCTTTTTAAATGATGTTTCTATAAAGACTACAGGAGATAGGAAGACCCTATGTTTGTCTGGTAACAGAAATTGTCCCGTAGACCTCATATTTTGTGGATGAGTCCTAAATACATTTGAATGTCAGATAAATGCTGCTTATCTTCAGAAATAGTGTTTAAGGTAGGAACAGAAGTGAAACTGTAGCTGTACAGGCAATATGACTGATTAGAATTGTCTTGAACAGTAATCTCAAGTCCTGTTGCAATTAATTATCTGCTTTTGAAGCTGTGTCTGACCAGATAGAAATTGGGAATTCTAATGATGAGCCAGTAGATGTCAAGGACTATGCCAGAGTCAATTCAAGGCCCAGAGAGACTATTTGCTTTCATTTAACACAAGACAAAACAGCACAAATATATTATGATAAGCAAAAACTTGAAGTAATTTTTTTCTAATGTATAGCTCTCCATATGTCAGTTACTGTATATAAATTACCAGAAAATCCATTATTTCCACAACTTAAAGCTCTTTCTTTTCTAAAAATAGGTACATGGAAAGTTCACTGAGATCTGTTTAATTCATTTTGTTAAATAGACAGCAATGTAAAATCCTGGGCCTATATTTGTTAACATATTCCTAAAACTTGTTAATTAAGCTGGAAAAAGTATGCATGACCTAAGAGAATTTTGCTTTGTTAAACTCTCTTAAGTTCTAAATTTCCTATCAGTTCTACTGTAAAATGACAGATGCTTACATCTTTATGCTAACCACTTTGTAAATACATACTCTGGAAATACCTACCTCTATGTAAAAGATAGAAGAAATTATTAAAAAGGGCTCACCTTCTTAAAACTGTTCTCTTGATTTTTTTATACACACACCCCCCCCCCCGTTAAATGGCTCTACTTTGCCAGGAAGTGGTAGAATTTATAGGTATCATTAGACCTAGCCAGTGGATGAAAAATAGTAATTCATAATTTTTGCTATTGAATTTGTACAGGACCTCTATGTACACATTTCCTTCTGGAGACAATGAGATTTAAGGATGTTTCTCCTGACAAAGTGACACAGATATTTGTTTATTGTTATCTTGTGTACCTCCTTTTCCCGTAGCTGTTTTAAGTAAATAAGCACGGTAAGATAAGAAATATTGACCATCTTACTGACATAATAAAAACCACTAAGATTTTGTCCTCAGAGTTCTTCAATAGGATTATGCTTTCAACGCTACTTGTAACGTACCCAAAGATAATTTTTTTCCTCTTATTAGTAGCACTTTTGGGGACCATTAATCTTTGAGTAATTGAGAAACACTGGCTAAGCTGTTAGTTTTAAATGACACACTTGTAGCTGTCATTTAAATTGACAGTTACAACTGTAATTGAGACTAAGGGTCAGAAAGTAACTACTCTGCCGTTGAATTTTTACTGCTTTATTAAATTACTGACCTGATGCAACTCTGCACCTGGCTGTGGTGTATAATCATAAGCTATCAGAATCTTTTTAGCACATAAGGGCAGAAATTGTAATTTTGATCCTTCCTGTCATAAAACGTCATATTCTGGTTTCTATTGCTTATGCTGTTGAATTCTGGATGGATATGTGGATGGATATTCTTTCTTTCAGCCTGCCTATCTAACTGACATCATGTCTGCACAATTTGCTGTGTCATACACCACATTGTGTGACCTTCAATGCAGTATTCCCTCAATTGTTTAGACCTTGCACAGAATCAATAATTATTTCTTACACGGAAAGCAAACAAAAAATATTCTATATGGAAGACCTTCAGTATTGTGGCACAAAGTTCAGTGGTTTTAATTTTTTTTTAGTGATACTTTGCTTTGGTTGGGTGTTTTGCAGACACAAGTATATGACTTTGAATTGTTTGAATTTATTATTATTTTACTCTCATAAATATTACTCAAAATGGAAGAAAAGACACTTATCCTTAAATTCTGTGTTATTTCTATATGGCATTGAAAATGCCCATTCTTGAGCAGCTCATCATATTTGCTCTTTTAACTCTTTGCAGACATAGTATAGTTCTTAAAAATGCTGTTTGTGCCGTTATTTTTGTAGAGACAATTATAATGAGCTTTCTATCAAAATCTGGTATTTGACCACCGTGAGTTCAGGTATTTGAATGCTTTCACTAGAATACTAAGGTTGATGTCAGACCTGCAGCTTTTAAGGAAAGGTGGTGGGATGGCTCCTATGACTGGAGTGTTGGAATGGAAAGTTATAGGCTTGTAGGAAACACAAGACAGGCAGATGGAGAGGGGGTGTAGCTATTTATGTCGATAGGCTGAAGAGTATGGAACTGAACTCTGTCTGAGGACAGATGATCAGTCAACAGAGAGTTTGTGGGTCAGGGTCAAAGGGAGAACAATGATGGGGGACATTACTGTGGGGATCTGTTACAGGCCACCTGATCAAGAGGACTCTGCGGATGAAGTGCTCTATAGACAGATAGGAGCAGCCTCATACTCACAGGCCCTTGTCCTCATGAGGGACTTCAACCATCCTGACATCTGTTGGAATGACAGTACAGCCCAGCACAAGCAATCCAGGAGGTTCCTTGATTGTGTGGAAGACAACACAATCCTTCTGCAAGTAATAGAGGAGCCAACAAGGAGAGGCCCTGTCCTTGACCTCGTGCTCACCAACAGGGAGGGGCTGGTCGGAAATGTGACTCTCCAGGGCAGCCTTGGCTCTAGTGATCATGAGATGGTCGAATTCCAGATCCTCAGGACAGTGAGAAGAGCGTGCAGCAAGCTCACTGCCCTGGACTTCAAAAGAGCAGACTTTGGCCTCTTCAGGAACCTGCTTAGCAAGGTTCCATAGGATATAGCCCTAGAGGGCAGAGGGGCCCAAGACTGTTGGTTGATATTCAAGAATTACTTGCTCCAAGCTCAGAAGTATTGCATCCTGACTAGAGGGAAATACAACAGGAGGGCCAGGAGACCTCCTTGGATGGACAGGGAGCTGCTGAGGAAACTTTGAAGATAAAAAGAGGCTTATAAAAGGTGGAAGTGAGGACAGGCAGCCTGGGAAGAGTACAGGCACATTGTCTGGGAAGCTAAGTCAGGAAAGCTAAGGTCCAGTTAGAATTGAGTCTAGCCAAGGATGTCAGAAATAACACAATGGCTTCTATAGGTATGTTTCTAAGAAAAGACAGACTAGGGACAAAGTGGGTCTTCTCTGAAGGTTACTCAACTGACTGAAGCAATCGATACTACCAGGTGTTTTTAGCAGTAATGTTCAGAAATTTCTTCTTATTAATGTCAGCTAATCGTTGCTAGGCAGGATTAGAAATAACAGTATAATTTAGTTTAATATTTGGGAATAATTTTAATATTAAATATGTACTTCATAGCCCTCATTTCAAATTTGGTTTAGTCCAGGCTACAATTGCCTTTCTAGGTCATTTAGTCATTTACTGCTAGATTTTCAGATCTCTTTACTAGATTTGTAGTTATTGTGACAATTAAGAAAAATGTCTAATATTTTAGACTCATGAGTCTCAAATTAAATGCAGCAATGTAATGTAGGAAGGCTTACAGATCTGCTTATCCTATGACATTATTTGCACAGTGGGCTTTCTCTCTGTACCAGTATAAACCTGGTTTCTTTTCCCACTTTGATCCCTTTGGGTTTATACAAGAATAAAATATGTCCAAGTCAGAGAAGGTTTAGCTCAGTAATCTCTGAAATAAGTGCTATAACACAGGGGATATTTTAAAGCTCTATCATCTGGCAAAGCATCTTAGAATTATTATTTGTATTTATATTAAGGTACTAGGTGGAACCATTTAACAAGATCTTTCCTATTCAGTGCATTAATTGCTAGGGCAGGGTCCCATCCTCTGGGGCTCTGGAATTAATGTACCATGATTGTTTCACATTGATTTCAGTAACTGTGGAATTTGAAATCTTAAATAAACCTTTTTTGTGTTAAAGCTGTTAAACAATGCAGTAATCAACCATGTATCTCTGAGGGAGAACTAGGTTGTTATTTTCTAACATACAGGAGCTGAACATCAAAACTCACTTTTCATCTATCATATCAAGCTGACTATTTCAGTAGGGATTGTATGCTAGATACTTTCAAGAGGAGTAATTTCTGGTTTTAAGACTGTGAGATTTTTTCTGTGCAAGTAAATACTGAAACAGTGAGGCTAAATGTGGTTATCCAAGATGGACTGGAATCTATTTTACATTACCTGTCTTTTGGTCCTTCCAGAGGTTTGAGTTGATCTGAAAGAAGATATGATCCTCACTGTCTGCTGAGGAGGTCATAGTTCAAAGAATGACTGAAGGTTCTCAGGAGAACCTCATGCCCCTATTTTCCATCTCAGTGGTCCTTGACATTTGTGCTGTTGGGCCACAGGATCAGGCCCCTGCCTAACACAGCACCACTGTGTTCCCTGGTCCAGCAGTGACTTCAAATGGAAGGCAAAGCTAGACATTTCAACAAACATTTCTCTGATTATAATACTTTCTTAGTATTACTAAACCAGTGATAATTTTAGACAATTTCTAATGAAAAGGGATGAAAATGTCTTCTATCAAGTCATACCCAAGTCTGATGAGATTCCATTTATTTTTAACTTATAGGCCAGACCTTTTGAGACATTATGGTCACATTGTGCAAGTATTAGAAAAGAAGAATATTATTTGGACCCCTTTCCTACTTCTAGAATGGAAATATGAAAAGTCACTGAATTACAGGCTGCAGCATATGAGTCATTTTCCTTTTGAGTAAAGTTTGAGTCATGCTGGCTGCCATTGCCAATACTTTTCCACTCAATATGAATGGAATATATGAGTATTCTGTGTTTGGAAATGTTATGGTTATAGTTCTCTATCTCTTATAGTTCACATCTTTTGCTATTCTTGTGGAAAAATGTTTAAAGACACTTCACTATTAGGAATGATAAAGGGAGTGTGCTCCTAGCTATTTTTAATGAGTATTCTGGGATAGTGTTATGATGTTCCTATCCTGTGTCTCTCTGTCAAACAGAGATGCTGATCTCTCTTTACTCTTTCTATTCAGCTGAATGTATGTTAAATCACTCTTCAGAGTTCTGAGCAATATCTAGAACATATTGCAAACTCTACGTATTGTAAAGAAAGATAGCATAACTGAAGTTCTTTTGATATGAGGTGTACTGTGACTGTTCTCTATTAAGCTGAAGTGATACCTTAAGGTCATATGGTACTGTGATTGTGACTGTAGGGGAAGAATTTGAAATAAATTAATAATATACAAATATCTCCTGACAGTTTACATTTTATACGTGGCAGCCTAGATGCTAAACAGAAGGCCTACTAGTTGAACTAGCCATGGTAATACAAAGGGAATATATTGAAAGAAGTGTTGGCTTAGCTGCAATTAAGGTATAGAATTATTTTCTGTTACTTCATTTATACAGACTGCTAATCCATTACACCTTGGCTCTGCAAAACTGTTAGTATCTTGGATACCAATGTTGCTGCTTTTATTTATTTTGAATGATTCTTTTCACTTTCCAAAATAAATTTAGCAAAGGAATACAAATACTTTGTTAACACAGCACAGGCCTTGTAACTGCAAGACATCACACAAGCTTGCATTTATTACCAGCTGTACTCTCACCATTTCTTCTGAATGTTATTTTCGTAATAGACAGACGCAGAAAACCTATCTTGCACACTTTAATGGAACATGACAGCAGCAGTTAAGCTCGCATAGGAATAATTGTCTCAACCCAGCATCACAGTCAATTCTTCCTCTGAATTGCAATTAAATTGATAGCCATTCTGTTCATTTGCAGCAATATATGTCTACCTTGGCCAAGCCACCTATGCAGTTGAAATTATTTGGCAATATTCCATTTTATATTCCAGTTCATCTTACTACTGCATAGTATTCTGATTAAAACAAACAAATAAAAAAACAGCTGCAAACTTGATCCATACAGTACCAATAGTATATTTCAAGGGCTGATTGAGAAATGAATGTGTTAACCGGGATTTGCCCTCAAGTGAAATTTTTTGCATTTAAGTTCTATTGAGATGATTGATTAAAATCCCTTTGCTACACAATGTTTTCAATACTCATCTGAAATAATGAAAAATATTGAAATAACATTTGGTAAACATAAACAAGTAGCATAAAATAATGGAGGAATTATGAATAATAGTGGAAAAAAACTGACACATGGAGTGGTATGGACCATTTGGTAGGTGATTAATGTGTATTTTAACATTACTATATGAGCAATAACACATCTAGAAACAGCATTTCATATGATATATAGGCTGTGACCTAATACCTTAGCATGTGTTCTCAGCAAAAAGATTTGTGAAAAAAAAAAAAGGTAGGTAGAATAATTTCAAATATAAGTTGAATACTAGTGTTTGACAATAGAGAATAACTTTAGTGCTATGCAAGTACAACTAATTTCAGAGTAGTAGATACGTTGCCCATTCTTAAAAGGATGTTAAAACCCAGAAGATGCAATAAAAAAATAGAACAGTCATACTTCAGAAATTTTGAAAATTTCTTGAAGCATAATATTTTCAAAACTCATTTGTCTGGGTTTGAGAAGAACTAGATTACTAGATTACATGGTGCATGTACCTTTACAAGGAGAAAAGACCAGATTCTGGAATCTTAACAGTTTGTGGAGAAAAGGCATAACAAGAACCAAATTCTAGCAGCTGAAGCCAGAAAAAAAAATATTGGAAATTTAGAAACATGCTTTGAATAGTGAGAATGCAAAGCTGTTCATACAAAATAGCACATTAAATGATGACTCGTTCATTTCTTGTCTTCAAATCAAAGATTTGCCTTTCTGATTCACAATTCAGTTCACAAGTGTGATGCATAATGACTTATAAATCTTTCTGGTTGTACACATCATTAATACAGATCTGTGGAAACCATGTAAGTAAACATGATCGTATATATGGCTTTATCAGTATTATGGATTTATTTCTTCACAAAAAGAAAAACAAAATCATGATGGAGACAGAATAGCTGCTAACATCACCAAAAATCTCAGAACATGAAATACAGGAGTGTATGAAGTATAACAACATTATCTTGTTATGGTGACACACTAATGTTTTTCCTGTGCAAAGAGGTGACAACAACAATATGCGCACTTCTCCAAATTAAATGGGAGCCAAGCAGGAGGGCTTTGTTATATGCACTAAAATTTGGCTGATTCATTGTTTTAGCATTTGCAGTTGGTAAATGTTAGTCAAGTCAGATCCATTTAAAGGTCATCAGCAACAAGAGGTCCTCGGATTATCATATTATTCCCTGGCCAAATACACTGCAAATGACTGCAACACTCTTGGAAACTTCCCACTGAACAAATTGCTCTCTGTGTCCTATACTGCATATGGCATACACAATTAGAAAGAGGTTGGGATGAATAAGGACCTCATAAATCTCACAGATAGGTTTAGGTACCATATTCTTCTACTGTATCTTCTCCTGGGGGAGGGAAAGAGTGTGAGGAGTCCTCCTCCTGATGAGGAAGGAACAGCAGAGGTAACCTGTGATGAAATGACACTAACCCCCATTCCCAAACCCCTGTGCCACTCAGGGGAAGGAAACAGAGAAAAGCGGGAATAAAGTTAAGCCAGGGAAGAACGGATGGGTGAGGGGAAGGTGGTTTAAGATTTGGTTTTAGTTCTTATTTTCCCCAACTCAAGTCTATTTTGCCCATGATGGTAATTGGTGACTGATCTCTCCCTGTCCTTATCTTGACTCAGGAGCCTTTTGTTATATATTCTCTTCCCAGTTCAGTGGGGGAGTGATAGAATAGCTTTGATGAGCACCAGGTGTCCAGCCATGGTCAACCTGCCACATGCACGAACAACTTTTTTTGGAAAGCACAGCTGGCAGTGGCATTGATGGGTATGTGTTCTGTGCTGCTTTTGCTGATGTGACCATTTTGCAAAGCATGCAAATGTTATGGCATCTGTGAGAAAACAATGGCAAATTCTTCTAACCATTTTTACTCAATGTTTCTGTATATTAATCATTAAATAATAAACAGTGGGAAACAATTTCTGGAGCACAAGAATGCAGAATTCCTATCTCCAGACTGGTTGTCCCGATAACAGGGATAGAAACAATATTCTTCTCACCTGACCTTTCTCAGTCCTTTGACTCAGGAATCTGCTGTTCTCAGCTCCTCAGTGGTATGACTTGAACAGGAGAGCTAAAAATTAACCAGTCTAGTCTTTAGGGCTTGTTCTTGAGAGATGTGAAGTGTTTGATCGCCCTTAAAATGAAAAAAGGACAAAATGCGTGCCTCCTTGAGTGGATACTCTCCTCCTACAGGTTATTCTATAAAAGATGCATGACCTTACACAACAGCTACATACTAAATAAAATGTATTCAAAACTTTCTTGCTATATCTCAGCATCCATCATTCTTCAGATTTGGAATAAAGTAACAAAGCTAAAAGAAAATGGAAAAAATCCCATATCTTGCACTAAATGCAAGAAAAAAATGAAAGAAAGTAATTTTTCACGTCTTCCTAAATTCTCCTTTTTAGTTCTTTCCATTGATATGCTTGTTTTAAAAAATTGTGTTGTTCAGTGAAAACAAACTCATAGTTGAGCATCACTAAGAACTGATCCATCATAAGATAAAATCTAAGCATCCTGTTACAAGCTAGTTATGGCCCATAGCAAGAGGCAGCTTAATTAGCTGACAAATGGAAATTCTACTGCGGCTTTTGTTGGTCTTATTTTTTATTGTGTATTGTGTTTTTCTTGAGAGATTTATGAAGAACATCATCCTCTGTAGGATATTCCTTACTGTGCTCTATTACTACTGAAGTTTTGACAGCTGGTGCAGCTTTTTGATGATGTATGCAGGTACCCTGGAAGCCCATAATTCAGAACATATCTAGATGTTTCTTCCTCTTCAAAGCACAGGTTGTTGCTGACTGAATTAGGAATATATTTTAATTAACAATGTGTCTCCTTTCTTTGGAGTCATACCACAGAGGTTTCATGGCACCTCTCTGCAGCTACATTATTATTTTTGTTTTGGTTTTTTTTTTTGGTCATGTCCTTATTAGTTTCTTCCAGTTGAGGAATCCTTTTCCTTACCTATGCTTATGATACATCCCACATCCAAAGCACATTACTGGAAATTAATTTTAACAAAATAGAGTGTTTAACAGGACAAAGCTATACATTATGTAAGTTTCACCCCCGATTACCTTCACTGACCATGTTTTCTGTGTCTTTGGTCTCTGTTCTATGATGTGAAGTAAGCGTTCAAAAACCGTACATCACATTACACACTACTTAGTGGGAAATTAATATCATGAAAGAAGTATTTCAAAGCTCAACTACAATTCTGACTAGTCTTATTAAATAAAATCTGATAGCTTGAAGAATTAGCTGCAGTATTCCAAAGTAGGATATTAGCACAGATTAAAGAAAATTGTAACCATGAAAAAATCATTAAATGTGCATTTTGGATAAAATTTGGATGCATGTATACATGATGCAGAACACAGCAAAGGTCTCAAACCATCACTGAACTTTGGTTCAAAGTGAATCCCTTTGATGATTTCAGTTTTCAGACTATAGTGCAAGTCATCATATTTCTGTTCTACATCTGTCCCATGAGAAAAGTTTAAATATGCAAGCAGAATCATAAAACACATGAAGCAGTATCAGCATTTTGCAGATGTTTTGTTTATTACATTACCAGATTTTTTATTTATGAACTTTGCTCTGATGATGTTAATATCAGAGTTTATTATTTTTACAGAGGGTAAAACTGTTATTAAACTAATTACTGATGATCGGTAATTACTGATTTTCTATATTAGCAGAATAATGTTAATTTGTAGGAATTATGTGCTAAATTTTAAAATTCATAGCAAGTAGATTTTTCTTATACATATATAAGAAACATGCATATATAAGAATAGTATTCATTCTCAGGCATAATTTTACTCTTTCAGCATATTTTTGTACAACACATGCTTTCTTTCCTCTGGACTCAAAAATCTAATTATTTTAAGAGGCACAAGATGTGTGTCACATAAATTATTCTTTTCTTATCCTATTTATTGTCATGTAGATTAATTTCAGAACTATTGATTGTCAAAAAATTCTGTGTGAAAGCTGAAAGGTTCTGTATCGGTAAGCCATTACTAAGAGAATAAGTAGGTGGAAGAGCTTGTAGCCAAATGAGGGGGGTGCCGCAGCCAGAGAAGTAGAAGCATGCAAAGTAATATAATTGGCATTACTCACCTTGAACCCTGCTGTGGTTTAACCCAGCAAGTGGCTAAGCACCACACAGCTGTTCACTAATTTCCCCTCAGTGTGATGGGGGAGAGAATTGGGAAAAAAGTTAAAACACCTGGATTGAGATGAAGACAATTCAGTAAAACAGAAAAGGAAGGGAAATAATGCTAATGATAAAGGAATATACAAAACAAGTGATGCACAATGCAATTGCAACCTGCTGACTGATGCCCAGCCAGTCCCCAAGCAGCAGGTTCCCCACCCCCAGCCTACTCCCCATAGTTTTATTGTTCAGCATAATGTCACACAGTGTGAAATATTCCCTGGGTCAGTTGGTATCAGCTGTCCTGGCTATATACCCTCCCAGCTTCTTGTGCACCCCCAGCCACCTCACTGGCAGGGCAACACGAGAAACTGTAAAGTCTTTGACTCAACAACTAAAACATCGGTGTGTTGTCAATGTTGTTCTCATTCTAAACCCAAAACATAGCACTTTAGCAGCTGCTAGGAATAAAATTAACTATCTCAGCCAAAACCTGGACAAACCCACAAACAGCATAAGAGGAAAAGAGGGTATAAACCTATATAACACAGTAATGCTGCTGAGAGTAAACCAGGCCTAGATATGTAAATGACCCATAACTAAAAGGGGTGAATAAGGACTTCTGTTTCCATTGCATAGTAGAACACAGTGACTATCAACACATGTTCAAATAGTAAAATCTGCAAGACAGAAAAAGGATGTAAAACAAGCAAAAAAGTTCTGGTAGAATCAGAATATATTTGAAGAATGAGTGGGATGAAAAATGAAACAAATTCTTACCTGAAAAATATGATCAGCTTTGTTGGAGGTGGCTGAGAGTTTCACCTTTTCCTTGGGGAAAGGGAAGGAATTGAAAAACATCAACAATGAAAGAGCTAAATGGAGAAGAAACAAGTCGCCCACTTCAGTACTGGCCTTCTTCACTGAAGAGTATTCCAGCTTGGCTACCCCGGGCTTGAGGACTAAGATCATCAGGGCTGTGACCTTCACTGCCAAGTACAGTATCAACTCTGATTACTGCTCTGCATGCGGTTCTGAATGCACAGCATCAGTACTGTACCCTGATGGTGAGCTTAAGGCAAGATTGTTAAGGACCAGTCAATTGAATACATAGTGATAACTGTGGGTGATGAGTAAGAACTGAACCTTGGCAGCAAGTGTGAGGCTGATGAATGTCAGTCTTGTAAGATGCTATTCTGAAGTTTGAAACTGACTTAACTTACTGATATTTTAATGATTCCATCAAAAAGACCTCTAATTTCCTAATTTGGGGTTTGTTGGTTTTAGGGTTTTTCATTATAGTTTAATGTTTTTCATAGTTAACACTCCTGTGCCACCAGAAAAAAAACACAATCAAAACAAAACAAAAAAAAATCTAAACCTAACTAGTTGTTGATTAAAGTCAAATAAGTTCATTCCAGAACTAAGTGGCTTCCCCTCACCTAAAACACACACCATGACAACTAGGTTTTCTTTGAATTAAACTTTCTTTATATTCCAAAGACCAACATAAAAGATGTGATGGGAGCTGGATGAAAGCAGAGGAAATTATACTGACACAGGTGATGAAAGAGCCAGAAAAGCTCGGAAGCTGTGGAGGAGCTGCAAAATGGTCACCAAAGGGAATAAAAAGGGAGGACTCACAATAGAACAGTGAACAGTCTAAACTCTTAAAAGAAACACTGCCTGACGCTAGAATCTGTAGAAAAAAGGAGATGGAGAAGACACTGTCTTGTTGGTTGAGATACACAGGGAGATGGCTCTTCAATTACCATCATGGGTGAAATAGACTCAACTTGGGAAAAATTAATTTCCTTTTTTGCCAATTAACATAGAGTAGTGTAGGGAAAAAAAAAAGGACAAAAAATTCAAACAACACCTCAACATTCTCTCCTCCTCTCTGTTTCCCATGCTCAGCTTCAGTTCTTCACTCCTGAGTAGTGTTGTGGCTGAAGGGACAATATGGTAAGTACCCAGCAATTCTTCCCTGCTGCTCCTTCCCTCTCACACTTTTCCCAGATCCAGCATGGACTTTCTATGAACTACAGTTCTCTCAGAGTGTCCAGCTGCTCCGGCATGGGGTCCTCCATAGGCTGCAGGGAGCCAATCTGCTTCTTCATGGTCTTTTCTAGGGGAATTTCAGCTCCAACCCCAGGAGCACCTCCTCCCCTCCTCCTTCTCTGACCTTGCTCATTCTTTCTGCTCCCTCCTCATCTCTACCTGGTATTCTGCTTTTTCCTAAACACCTTTTCCAGAGGCACCCCCACCTCAGCTGATGGGCTTAGCTATGCCTTGTGGTGGGTCAGATGGATCTGTCCTGATCCAGCTGTATTTGGGGCAGCCCTGGCCTCTCCTCATAGAGGGGACCTGCAGCCCCATGTCTAGTTTATCTCTGCCTCCCTGCAGAGGCATGGTCTGAAGTTTGCAATTCAACAGAACAATTGTGATTCATTCAAATGGCATTTTGTCCAGACCCTACAAGAAGCACCCCAACAAGCTAGCAAGTTTTCTAACATCTTGTTCTGCCTTTTTTTCTAAAATGTAGTAAATGTTTGAGATGATTCCACAAACAAACACTGGTAACTTGTATTGTTCTGCATATGATCCTTGTTGATATATCCTATGAAAAGTGCTAACTGCATTTGTTTTTCTGATACACATTTTGAGAAAAGTACACTTACAGGAAACATTATCATATTAGCTTGTGACTTAGAAAAACAGCCACCAAACAGAGAAGAGCCCATAGTACTCTGGAAGCTCTACCAGCAAAAGGTATTATTGATAAATACACAGTTGTGTGGACAAGGGTTGAACAGCCTGCATTGCATCTGAGGTGCTGGGAGGGTGTTTTACTGAGAAAACTGATGTATTTTCTATCATAGCTACAGCTTTAAGCACAGATGCGCATCAGAGGCACATGGATCATAACACCACACATAATAGGCAGCCAGAGATTGCATGTTGCTTCCTTGTCAGGTTCACTAGTTAGCTGTAGGGAGCTAGGATTCTAAATCCTATAGGTTAAGAATTACATTTTGGCCCTTATTGTAATAGATATATTATCATTGCTCAGTAAAGCTTTAAAAAAAAGTGACTGGGTTGTTATGGGATTATTACTAGGGATACAAGCCACTCATAAGCTGAATCTTCAGGCTGAATCAGTAATAAAGTGTTTCCAAAATATTGTTTTTAATTTGTGAGTTTTGGAAGGTAAATGAGATGTATCTGCTGGAGTGAATATTTTAGTTTTGATTCTCTAAACTCAAGAATTTTATACCCACAAAGTACTTCCTTACTTTAAATGCATATTATATATTTAGCAATGATTTTCAAAATCATTTTAATATCTAGACAAATATACTACCCACAGAGCAGGTCTAGTATGGAAAGAAATTTTCATGATATGGTTTAGATACAAGATGGTGCGGTAGAATGTGATCTTCATTCACAATTCCTAGCAAATGGACCTTTAATTAGATAAATTCTGCAACACCTGTGACCTGTACAAGCCTTGCTACCTTTTATAAGGTTGCCATGTAAGCCAAAAGAATGGTTGCTTGGCATCAAAACCATCTTATCTACAGGAAGTCTCTGATTTATTTAGACTCATGTGAAAGCTAAAAATGTGCTCAACTGTTTTAAGTGCCCTCGACAAAATAAAATCCTAAAGAAAGGAATCTGAAATTGGCCAAAATAAATTACCCTCTTTCGATCATGTTTGTATGTGATTTTTACAATTATAGATCTGTTCCTTCCATTGCAAAAATTGTAAAAGATAAATCTTTCAAAAGTAATGCTAGCTGGCAACATGATACAATAAGAATATAATATTTGAAACTCCATAGTTCTTTAATGCCATTTTAATAAAATAATTCTCAGCATGTCAAATACCTCTCCCTGTTTTCTCTGTATAAGGCTACTGTTCTCAATGTAGTTGGAGCAGGGAATAGATGAGTTCAAATCTGGCATCAAAAATGATATCTGCATTAAATCACTGTCCTGTTTTATACATGAGATGCAATGATTTTTCTGGATTACATGTGGAGCAAATATTTTCCTTTAAGACTATTTTCCTTCAAGACTATTTTCCTTCTCAAAGAAGTGTGGAATGCATGTGATAAACATGCGTTGCAGCAGCATGTGGTACTTCTTTGTCCTTGAAAGACTCAAAATGATCTGCAAGTGAATTAATGCAAAGGGCAGGTGCAGTAAAACCATTGTTGAAGAGACTGTGTAGCTGTATGATCATCACCACCTTGCAACTGGGAGCATGTGTGCCTCCCCAGCCAGTGCCAAAAAGAGAATTAGAATGCTTTTGACTACTTGTCACTCTGGCTGGCATTACCTCCATGTTTTATAATTTGCTCTGAATATTAAGAAAACAGAAACTGTAATAAACACTTTTATTACTCTTGATGGTTACAGCCATTCAGGCATATACTGCTCTCTCACATGGTTTAGAATCTGAAACAGAATGTTTTTTTGTTGCCCTAACTTTTAGATAATCTGTCAAAATATTGTCTTTGGTGGTGCTGCAATTTCTTTATCCGGAAGCACAGTCTACTTCTGCCTTTGCTTCTGAACACAAACAAATCAATCTGTCTCTCACAAAAGAGAAGGGAGAAACCTGTAAATTATCCCTTGTGAGAGAAACTTAAAAATAAGAGAAGTGAAATAACATAATAAAAAATGAATAGATATGAAAAAAAATACTATTTTCTCCTCATACCGGAGCTATCAGCAGAAAAACGAGAACTTTAATGAAATACGTTCAGACCCAAATGGAGGATGTCAGTGATGGAAAAGCAAATATTTTTGTTTGTGTTTTCACCATGGGATAGTAATATTGACTCAAGATGAGCAAAAAAGATACTATAAATATATATGAAAGTCTACATTTGAAAGAAATTCTAGGATCCTGTCATCACAGTGCAGTATGCTGCAATTTGATTCTTCTTGCCTCTATCTTCCATCGTAATTTATTCAGACAGCAAAGCTGGAAACTTCCAGCTCCTGTCTAAACCTGAATCCTACCTGGATCAAAAAGTAGAATGAGCCATTGGGATATGCCTACAATGAAGACCACAACAGGCATGCCCTATCCAGCTTTAAAATAGATGAGATGCAGTCTCACTGCAGCAGTGTGGCAAAGTATACCTCCCAGTCCTGCATGTGCTGTGCCCATTGACTCTAATTCTTTCACTATCTGACTTAAAACTAGATTGTGTCCCTGCACAACACTGTCTACTTGAGATTCTGACTCCTTCTCATCGACCTTGTGAAGATAGTGACTGCTGCTTGCCCTTAAAGGAGAGAGGTCCTCTCTCTGCCCCACCCACAGCTTTGCAATGTAAAGCACTAAGGCAGATGGTACTCCAGGTCAACAGCTGGAGGCATTCAAGGCCAGGCTGGATGTGGTTCTAGGCAACCTGATCTAGTCCAAGATGTCCCTGTTCATTGAGGGGGGGTCGGACTAGATGGCCTTTGACCCAATTCTATGATTCGATGCAGTTAAGTAGCTGAATTGTGTCACGATACAGCATGCAGTGATCACTCCAAATAAGCACCAAACATCAAATGAAAAAAGGAAAATTAAAGTATTTTAGCTGATGACAAATGTCAAGGTGGCACCAGTGCTGCTAGAGGGAGGTGGTATACAATTTTTTGTGATACAAAGAAATGTCTTGTTCTGTCAATACTGATAGGAAAACTGCATGTTATGGGGTAATAAAGAAAAAAAAAGGTAAATTGGGACTATGAGACTTTCTCAATATCTTTGTGATAGCTTGGCAATGGTCATTAATCATATTTGAATTCAACATTGTTGTGATATAAATCTGACTCATGAAGTCATCCACAGATGAGTTCAATACCACTGTGGAATTAATACGGCTGAATATCACGCAAAGAAATTGGATAATACTCTCATAATGAAAAAAATGCAGCATTCTCTCTGATTATTTTTTTTTAGTGGTGTTTTTAAAAGATATTCCCACAATATCATATGCAAGTTTTGAATGCATTTCATCTATTTGCGATTTTAAAAAATTACCAGTATAGTCATACAGTAAGTATTCCTTGGGTTTGTGCAGGTAATTATCCCTAAAACAGGTTCAAATTTTAAAGTGTTACATACTTAGGCTGACTGCTGAACATTCTGAAGGTGAAATGTGGCTATGTACAACATGAATTTTGGCCCAAAACATTCCCTAGGCAGTAGAAATCAATACTGGGCACTGGATTTTACTGGGCGCATGGTGTGAAACAGTGGCTAGGAAAGAAAATGTGATTCTTAGTGTCACAGTTTAATCCCAGTTAGCAACTAAGCACCACATAGCTGCTCGCTCACTAACCCCCTCCACCCCACAATGGGATGGGGAGAAGAAATGGAAAAAAAGGTAACCGAACCCTGGACACTCAGATATACTGAAAAAGAAATGAAAAGTGGAAGCACATACCTATTTTTCAATCTGTATGGTACTAGTGAGAACTGTTCTGTGTTCTGTTTTCTAAACTCATTTTGAAGCAGTGTTTACATATTGAAAATGGCTTAAAAAAACAGCTACAAGAATGATGGAAATTCTGAAAAAAAAACCCACCAAAACCCAAAAGCCTTCATAGTGCTATACTAACCAGCTCAATCAATTTAGCTTAACAAAATGAAGGTTAAGAAGCAACCTGCTCATAGTCTATAAATGCAGATGCTTCTGACACTGAAGGGAAGTTTGAATTGTCAAAGGCATTACAGACCTGCAGCATGCAGCATAGGTCAATTGAAACTAGAAATGAAGCCTGCATTTTTACCATGAATCATCACTAACCAACAGAATAACTTAGCTAGATGCTTGATAAATTCTCCTGGGTTCAGCAGTAGCAGTCATTTTTTTCTTTCTTAGTAGCTGATGAAGTGCTGTGTTTTTGAGTTTTGGCCTGGGGACAGGGCTGATAACACCAATGTTTTTAGTTGTTGCTAAGTCATGTTTACTCTGACCAAGGACTTTGTGAGTCTCATGCTCTGCCAGCAAGGAGGGGAAGCCAGGAGGAAGCAGAGACAGGACACCTGACGCAAACTAGACAAAGGGGTATTCCATACCACAGCACGTCATGCCCAGGATGTAAAACTGGGGGCAGTTAACTGGAAGGGTTAGATCACTGCTTGGGTTAGACTGGGTATCGGTTGGTGGGTGGTGAGCGACTGTATTCTCTTCCCTTGTTATTTCCTTTATCATTATTATTATTGGTGGTAGCAGCAGTGATTTGTGTTATACCTTAGTTACTGGACTGTTCTTATCTCAACCTGTGGGAGTTACGTTCTTTGATTCTTCTCTCCATCCCTCTGGGAGTGGGGGGAGGAAGGGCGGGGAGTGAGAGAGCTACTACATGGTTCTGAGTTACTGGCTGGACTTAAAACACAACATAAGTGTTCAGAAAAAGATTAGATATCTGTCTGGAAAATATATCCCAGCTGAAACAGAAGTACTGAACTTGATATACCATTCAGGAAAATCAAATACATTAACAAGTAGGCCTCTTAAAACCTTTGTATTTAGCCAGGTTTGTTTTTCTTTCTGTGAAGGGACTCTGGGCTTAGTCTGAAATCAGAAATCTGCTCATAGACTACATAGAATCATAGAATGATTAGGGTTGGAAAGCACCTTAAGATCATCTAGTTCCAAACCCCTGCCATGGGCAGGGATACCTCATGTCACCCTGTCACCCAAGGCTCTGTCCAACCTGGTCTTGAACACTGCCAGGGATGGAGCATTTACCATTATGGGCAACCTGTTCCGGTGCCTCACCACCCTAACAGCATGACTTTCTTGGACTGCAAATGAAGCTTGCTTGCCCTGTGGTGCAGGTTCTTTATATTGCTTCTGTGGGCAGATTCACCCCTCAGTGCCACTGCAGTCTCTGATTCCACTGTCTAATATGAAACTGAGAAAAATCTTGATTGACATCAGTAAGAAAGGCTGAGTAGCTAGTTTTTAGGACTCAGGATATACCCTGTAAAATTGTCATATGGTGTGGGGGAGGCTGTTGTGCCTACCCCTTGGGCCTGCCCTGATTAAATATGCTCAGAACAAGCAACCTCAGTCTCATGCAGGAGATTACACTAAGATGAAAATAAGAGATAAATACCTTGGTACTGATCAAATCTGATGCAGAAATATTTGAGCCTTCTAATGAGTGAGAGAAATTACTCTGTCCTAAGTTTCACAAACCAGAATTACACAAGCCAAGATGGTGATAGGCAGGAATGATGGACCCAGTAAAGCTGGTCATAACTGAATCTGTTTACAAGGAACTGAGTAAGATACAATGCCAATAACCATATGATTATGGTTACTTCCAAGAATAGCCAGTTAATTACCTGGTAGTCTGGCTGTGGAATAAGACCTTATTCTTATTTACACTGACATTCCTTTTCATTCTCCAGATAATAAGTAAGCCTCAGCATGGAATTAATTCCTGCTTTTTAGGACTCCTGCTTTTTAGAGTATACGAGCATGCATGTAACCTGAATGCTGCAATCTATAAATTTAGCTCTTTGTTTAGTGTGACTAAATCCAACTTCCCTTTTATAGCAACACATCTTATTAGTGTTCCTAGTGCAGATTTTTAGTCCTGATTTACCACAAACTGTGGAGGATTAGAGATGCCACTTGTTTAGGTTATATCCAAAATTTGGAACCCAGAAACATTTTCAAGTACAGCCTACCTCCACCCGAGCACGCACCATCAGTCTTCATTTGCCCTGCCCTGTATCTGGATTTCAAATGGAAAGATGTCCATTTGAGGACCATGAGGGAGCTGCAGGACATGCTGCTCAGCCCCTAATCTGGACAGCCAAGGCATCAAGACCAATTCAGACTGTCCCGTAGCACAGACCTGCAGCATAGATAAAGTGTCTTTGGTTGTACCTGCACAGTCTGCTTCTTTTTCTGTTGAAGATTTCTGTGGAAAGGTGACTGGTGCTTCATATAAATCCAGAAAGAAATATCTATTCGTATCTGCTAGTATAAAATGTCCTTTCAACTCTACTGTGTTCAACAGACACGCTTATCCATGCATTCATCTGAAACCAGACACGCACTATATGAACACATATTGAAAGAATGTTTACTGGGACAATGCAAAATCCCAGCTCTAATCTTGCAGGTGTGTTTTTTTGGGGGAGAATTTAGAAATCTATTTAGCATTACTGCTGGCAACATAGAGAAAACATCAGGTAGGAAAAAGCATTTGGTTCTTTTGCTGCTGGGATTGTTTTTTTTTCTGGTCTTTGGGGGGGGGGGGGGAGTTTTTTCGGGGGGTTTTTGTTTTTGTTTGTTTGGTTGGTTTTGGTTTTTTGTGAGTTTTTTTTTTTTTTTTTTTTTGTTTGCAGATTTTGCTTTCATTGTAAAAAATTAATGGTACCTTCCAGGGGAATAAGTTAAAATTGAAAATATTTTATGTAATTGCACCCTTTTTAGATGTCTTATGAATGCCCAAGTGTAAATGAATCTAAATTATGAACTGGTGTTACATATAACTATTGAAAAGGTAACTGGCTTTGTTGCAAATCAATTTCAAGATGAGACTTTGTTTATAAAATTCATTTTCTCTTTCATTTCTGAAATTGAATGAAATATTAAGACAACTTTCTTTAGTAGACTGTTTTGTAGTGTATTTCCAAACTTAGGAAGGTTGATAAGACATCACTTTCACCCATTTTTAGATAGTCATCATTTATTTGTCTTTAAGGACAGAGCTAGAAGGAAGATCGAGGACAATTATGCCTTATTTATTGACTAAAAATTGCAGAAAGTGTAGGAAATTACTTGAAAAAAATGTCATTTGCCATGCCAACAGTCTAAAAATTATCACAGCTCTTTTCTTTTCTTTCCCCAGGGTCACACTAAGCATTTTTTATTTTTCACACTTACTGTGGTAGCATGGAATTTTCAGCTGGACTCCTTTCTTCTGAGCTACACTGTCTCTCTTGTACCATTTTAGATCAGAGGCAACTTGAAAAGACAGAAAGCACTCCAGTGCATATTTAACACAATACAGTAAAATTATTCTGAACTTCAAGCTTAGTTCCCATACTTTGGACAAAGGTACTCACTTGAGTAACATTAGAGTATCTGCCAAGGCTGCTTTCATGAGGCAGAGGGAAAAAGTGTCTTCTGTTTCACCTACAAGTGATGTGTTTCAAAATCTATCCTATGTCTCTCTTTTACCTATGTTTTTCTTTTCACTTTACTGGTTTCTATCCCACTAATTCTAACCTTCAATTTCCTGTTCAGACTCTCCTCACTCCAATTTCTCTTATAGGTATTCAAGTTCTTTCTCCCACATTTCTTCTGCTTTTCTTTCACCTTGTCTTCTGTCCTACTGCTGGTCTCCCATGGAGAGAGCTGGTTCCTTTTCTTCCTACAGTTCAGTCTGTAAAACTTTCAAAATTACTTTGGTATTGCACACTAAGCATGAATTATTTACATAACACATCATCAATGAGTGAAATTAATTACCAGTGAAATTCTCTTGATATTACTGAAGTTGTTCCTACAAACAGCGGCAAGAAGGCTAGTTTAGTATTTTAAATGTCGTAGACACTTTCTCCCTAGAGGATAACAAAGCACAGGGGAACCATTCAAAAACACGTGAGAAAAAATGCAGGTTGCATAATGAAGTGATTTTCTTTAATAAACAAGATAAATACTCACATGCCTTGAGTTCATTCTTGCTAATATAAACATGAGCAAAGCAGAAAAAAAGGTGATGTTATTTTTCTTTCTTTTTATTTTCCCAGGTTATTATTTCAACAACTTTTTTTTTTTTTTTTGGTGGAGACAGTATGGATTTTAATGCAAATTATGGATAAATCTGAAAGTGGGAATTAGGGTGAAAAACATTTATTTGTGTAATAAATATGTAAGACGAGCACAAGACGAGATACAAGTTTTCTAGTGTTCTGTATCATGAAGCTGAGGGTCTGCTGAATCTTAGACTATGTTCATGATCTTTGAACAGAGAAGTAAAGTCTGATGCTCCTCAGCTTACAACTGAATATTACTCTTTTGGCCTTGACTAGCACTCCATTGAAGAAAAGCTTCCAAGATAAAAGCTTTTCTGTGTGCATAACTTGGGGTGAAGAGAATATATTTTTCTTTACTTTTGGTAGAGCACCACATATACTTGTGTCAGTATGGAAATAATAACTTACTGGAAATCCATACTGTAGATTCACACTGTTACTATTGAAGGCAGTATTTAGGAAAAACCCTTGATAACATTTCATGCCTCACAGTGCCAGGGAGACTGAGGCTACTGGTATGAAAGCAGTCATCTGTTTTATGCAGACTCTTGTGGGATGTTCAGTGCCTTCAGCAGCAGGGACAGCTCAATCAGGTGTCCTCCAAAGCCTGCTTTATTTGTCTCACTACAGAACTATCATGTATAAAAGCTTTTATTTCTACAGACCTGGGTATTTCAAAGCTTTTTCTGTAAGCCACAGAGCCATCCTCTTTGTTTTCACACCCTTCACACTGTCAAAAATGCATTATAAATAATTCACAAGGCTAAAAGAAAACAAAACAAAACCAAATGCCACAAACTTTTTTACTGTTAGGGTGGTGATGCACTGGAATGGGTTGCCCAGGTGAATGCTCCATCCCTGGCGGTGTTCAAGGCCAGGCTGGACATAGCCTTGAGTGGTATCGTTTAGTGTGAGGCGTTCCTGCCCATGGCAGGGGGGGTTGGAACCAGATGATCTTAAGGTCCTTTCCAACCTTAACTATTCTATGATTCTATAAAGTTGAGCTTTATAGGGAGCATGTTTTGTTTCTCAGAGGAAGGGGAAATTGAATGAGGCTAGCACAAAGGCACATATACTTCTTTACATATTTAAAGGATTGCAAGAATAAATTAATTAGTAGAAATAATGAACAGCCTGAAAAATCAGCATATAACAGGTGCCCATATTAATTCTAGCTTTTATGTTTCAGACACATTTGACTCCTCCTAATTCTTTCCCTTCACACAGACAGTATAACCACACATGAGCTGTCCTTCACTATAAGAGTTTTTCCAATATCTAATTTTCAGATACATGAGACAGTGAATGTTGATTTCAAAACCAATGAACCAAGTAGGTTGTGCACATAACTTTTCAAGCATCAGGTTTCCCAGTCTTGGACTTTTAGAAACAGTTGTCCAAAGCAGTGATTTTTAAGCTGTATTTTCTGGGTCCTAAGGTTATAGCTTATCAGTAAATTAAACAACACCAGGAACCAGGACTGAAAATTGGTATATGCTTGTTCATGCTGTTAAATTTTTAGTATAGTCATAGACGAGGTTTGAGATCCCCTCATCAGCGACCTGACCCAATATGCATCCAGGAGGTAGCTACACTATATGGGAGGAGAGTGAGAATATTTTTCTTATGGATGCCCACTGCCAACAGACTGTCCTTGGATCATTTTATGTATCGGTAATAGATTTAGACGAAGAGCTCAAGAATTGTTACTTTACATGTGTATATAAACAACAACTAACAAAAAGTAGTTTATTGTCAGAAGACTGATAGTTTTTTAGATTTTTAGGGAATGTACAAATAGAAAATACAGCAAATGCTAGTGCACAGGGAGTTAGTTTGATGTGTTTTCTCCCTGTATGCAAAACCTACCCCTTACAGCATCAATATTGTCCATTTCAGAAAAACTGTGCACATACAGCTCCTCAGGCAAGAGAGACTTGTGGACAAATAGTGCTTTAAAAATATATGAGCATATATAATTGTACAAAATATAACTCAAACACAAAAGATGTCATGTTAGCAAGGCAATCTCAATTCTTTGATGTTAAAGACCAATTTCTGTGTCTGTGAAACAGAGATAATGCTGGACTTTTCCTTTTTTGACTCAAAGTTTTTGTTCCTCCATGTAAAGTAATGAGAAAAGACTAAGGAATCCCAGTAAAGATGTTGAAGTAAGACTAAAGTTTTTTTAACAAACAGAGTACCTGGACTTCATTTATATCAGTCATACTTTTGGTGGAAGACCATAGTAAATCTAATTACAACAATTAAAAAGAAATGTAAATATGAGGTTAAAATGAAGTTATTCTATGATTGTCTACCAGACATAGTGCTTGATACAAGAATGGTGACAGAAGATAAAAAAAAATAACTATGCTGTAGCTCAAAGATCCAGACCTTGGAGGCATTAATTAAAGGGTAGTTCTACAAAAGGTAAAACACTGTTCTGATAACTATATTTGATGACTTGCAAGATAGGAAGTTGCAGAGATTCACAACCCTACAAAAAATAAAGTAGGTAGATGTAACATTTGAAAAAGAAGGAGAGTAAGTATTAGCATTTACTGAAAGGCTTTTAATCATGCTTGGTACAATTACAAGCTTCACTGAGATCACAGGAATAGATCTGTGAAGTAAGACTCAACATAAGGAGAAGGCTGCTGAATATGAATCACTCAAGTTTTACATCAGCCATTATAATTTACAAAGTAAAATGCTTGTGATACTGCTTGTGTATGTAGCAAAAGCCATTATCTCCTCACAGTCAGATTGTGATCTTCAGCCTTTTGGTGCTGTTAATGATAGTGTTCATCTTACTTAACATTACACATCTAGCAGTCAAGTATCTGACTCTGTGCTAGTTACTCTAGTTTCCCAGAGGAGAGAAATAGGCACCTCCTGGGTTTGATTAGTTTTATACTAACAGGGATGAAGTAAAAATAATTAGAAGATTCGCTGACATTTCTTCAGTGGCAAAGGAAGTGTTGGGAAGAGGCCAGTACTTACTGTACAGAAACCTGGCATACAAAGGGAGCTCTGTGTTTCTCACCCTTTGCTCCCACTGTGTCCCCAGCAAGACCTGTTCTCTGCAGCATGGAAGGTGCACTTCAGCTGTGCACTCACACTGACAAGTATCCTCTTGACAGAAACAGTGGAGGGCAAAATCTGATATGTAGCTGGGACTAGAGGACAAAAGTGAGATGCCTGAGCATATCTTTCCATACAGCAGCATGAGAACCTTTTAGCTTGAAGTGGTTTAAACTCTGAAGAGTCCTACAGTAACTTCAACCAAAGGCCATGTCTTTTCTCCCTGATGCCTAAGTCTGCTTGCTTCAGTCCCATCATGTCTGAGGGAGTCTCCATAGCCTCCAACATCCAGGCATGTATTTGTTGTTTTCAGTTTGAGTATTCTAGAAGAGGACATTGGGCAACTGCATTGGGCTTACTTGTGATTGGAGACTTGATTGCTGCTGCTGAGGTTTTTAGAAAAAAAGAATAGAAATGCCTATTGATCTTAGCAGATTGCTATGCAAGAAATATATTCCCAGAAGTCTCAGGTTATTGTCATTTCTAATTTTAAACTTACCATCATCTGGTGACCATGACATAATTTTTTTCCACTTGACATATTCAAAGGGGAAACAAGATTCCGTGCACTCGTGTGCTGAATCAATGCTTTCAGAGTATTGTCAGCCTGATGACAGTCTTATTAATGTTATCAAAGTCATTGAACCTTAGAATCACAGAATTATTAGGGGTGGAAGAGACCTTAATAATCATTTAGTTCCACCCCCCTGCCACAGGCAGGGACACCTTCCACTAGACCAGTTTGCTCAAAGCCACAGCCAGCCTCACCTTTTACACTTCCAGGGATGGGACATTCACATATAAGTCCCACCAAAACAATTCAGAAAAGCTTTACTCTTGTCATGATGGCTGTCATCTGCTGAAATGAGAGCTACATCTGCTGAAAACAGAGCTACAATGGAGATATATACTTCTAATGGCTAAGGGCAGGCATGCAATTCCTGTGAATAGCAGAGCCATCCTATAGTACAACCCATACTTGTAATGACTGTACATTACTCACAATTATTGCATTAAGCCATTATTATTTGATCATTGAACAGAAGTTACAAGAAGAACAGAAGAGGAAAGAAGCTCCTTTTATGTCCATCTAAATACAGAATTCTTTTAAGAACAAAAACTCTTCACCATATTTATGTATCTCTCCCAATTTCTTTTCTATTTTTTTTTCCCTGACAAGTTTATGGTTAGCCCAGAGATATTAAGCACAGGCAATGAAGGAAGGAACTGAGCACTGAGGAGCAGTAGGGGAAAAAACTGAATAGAGCAGTGAAGTTTCTAGTGAAAGGATGAGGCTGGACCATCAAACCAGAGGTCTGAGGAATTTCTGTCTTAAGCTAGTAAGTAATATCTTCCCTGCAGTCCTTCCTATCCTGCATATTAGAAGCTTCTCTCAAGCAGTCTCACTAATTTCCAAATAAATATGCATCAGGGGGACTATTCTGCAGTTATTCTTTTTATAGATTCAGCAAGCATGGGAACATGACAACATCAGAAAGAGTTTTGTGCTGAAGGGCTAGTGGGAAAAAAAGGTGAATATAGTGATCTCAGTTCTCAGGTCATATTGATCAGTAAGACTTTATTTCTGTCTTTGCCTAAAAAAAATTAGAAGCTTCTTAGTAACCTAGGAAGCTAGATATAATTTTCTAAAGGGATTGAAAACCAAGTTCAAAAAGTGTTTAGAATGTTAATGAGGTGGGAAAAATTACTAGCCATTGTATTAGGAATTCTAAAAGGAAAATATCATTGTCTAATCATATAAACAAGACATAGTAACTATAATATTAATTTATGAATTGAGGTACTTATATATATTTATTTATTAGCTGTATGGTAGAATATTTTTATATATACCTATAAATATATATATGTCCATGTATCCCTTCCCAGTTGAAAGAGACCTCAGAAGATCATCTGGTGTGTGTGTATATAAACCTTTATAGTTTTCTGTTTAAAACATTTCTGTCTAAAACATCTTCACACTCTGTTTCCAAAAGCCTATATTTCTTTGAAAATAATTTGCCTTAGTATTCTAAGTTACATAGAAGTTTTGAAATTCTATTTTTTGCTATGATTCTATGAAATGTGAGAATCGCTGCTTTGTAAGTTAAACTACATTGTAATGACTCTAGCTTCATACTTGAATTCTATACGTATTTGCTTGTACAGAGAAAGAAGTGTTAGTCTCATAAAATACGACACTTTTGTTTGAGCTAAGTAAAGCCCCTATTCTAAGCATCCCACATTATTATTATTATTATGTAAAAAAAAACAAAAACAACCCTTTAAGCAAGTAAGATTAAGACCTTGGACCTTGCCCCAGAAATATTTCTGCAAGTAAATTATGTGCATCATTCCACACATATCACAAAGCTGCATAAGGGTGTGTACATACTTGAGTCTATATAAAATCAAGAACCAAATTTATTAATTTGGGTACTTAATGTAAATAGTGTAAATAATTAACTCTTGTTAGTATGAATATCATGTCCTAGGTCATACAGGAATGTAACCTGACTATTTACACACCCACCTCATTTTTTAAAGTTCAGTTTTCCATTCCAGATAATTCAGGAAAGTAAACATCTCAAAGAATATTACATAGATTTCTGAGAAAAAAATAGACCTAGTGACATTTTAGGCCCTCAAGTTCTTTTATCTGACTTTCAGCTGCTGGTCCAGAATGTAGAGATTTCTTTTAAGTCTTGTTTCTTATCTGCCAGACCCATGCAGGCATTTTATATATGCTAAAGTGTCCAAAATTGTACAAAATAATTGTAACCAGGCTTTTTGTTTAAAAAATCATGGAAATATAAACCATGGAAATTCAAATTCCTACATATATTTTTTTGCCTCAAGAGGGATTTGTCTTAGTTTTTTTTTGTTTCGCATCGTTTCCATGTCACATAACAATCACAAAAATAATCCCATAGGCAGAAGGAGAGTTTGGTGGATCCAGTTTCTTGGTATATTTTTATTGTAATGTGTAGCAGTGGAATGGGGTCTCCCAGAAATCTTGCCTTCATTTTCTTCTTTTTTCCAGTAACAACTGAAATTCTGCAAGCCACTGTGTGACAGTCTGAACATGTCTGTCTTGAAGCAACTGTAGATCTTTCGATATCTGACATCTATGGCATATTGTTTCCTGGTTTTATTAAGAATTTGCATTTTATTATAGTTCAGACAGTCTGGTTTTATGATGGAAATCTTTGCTACGTTTGCTTACATTTGGCACTTCAAGGCCTCTGTTGGCCAAGTATGAAAAAGGTCATTAATCCCAAATATATTTTCTTTGATACGGTACATTTGGGGCTGGTGAGAAAAATAATGAGACAAAATACTGAAGCAATAATAAATTTAACTGTTTTAATTGTCCCACCACTTACTGACTGAGAGTTCATGCCTAAATGATATATGATGTAGGCTGCTTTCTGGTTTGGAGCAGAATTCTGAACTGAAGAGATTTTAAAGATTGCTCATGAAATCTATTACCTGCAGATTGATACATTCAGCACCATATCAGCCAAATATTAGATCATCAGCATCAGCAGGTCATGATTGCAAGCTTTTTTCTTTCCTGCTCAGTGGGAAAAGAGGCTAAAGCAAATAAATATTCTGTAGCTGTCACGGTTTAACCACAGCCTGCAACTAAGCACCATCCAGATGCTTGCTCATTCCCTCCCAGTGAGGAGGACAGAGAATTGGAAAAGTGAGAAAACTCATGGATTAGGATAAAGACAGTTTAATAGGTCAAGCAAAAGCCATGCACACAAGCAAAGCAACACAAAGAATTCATTCACCACTGCCCAGGAAAACAAGACTGCATCATACATAATGGTTACTTGGGAAGGCAAAATGCTGTAGCTAGAAATGCCCCCCCAAATCCTTCTTCTTGCCACATCTTTATATGCTGAGCACAATATCATATGGTCTCAAATATCCCATTGGTCAGTTGGGATCAGCTGACCTGGCTACATCCTCTCCAAACTTCTTGTGCGACCCCAGCTTTCTTGCTGGTGGGGTGGGGTGAGGAGCAGAAAAGGCTCTGACTCTGTGTAAGCACTGCTCAGTGATAACTGAAACATATCACTTTTCAGCACAAATCGAAAACATAGTCCCATACTAGCTACTGTGAAGAAAAATGAACTCTACGCCAGCCAAAACCAACACACTGGCAAATTTAAGACTGGATCTGTGGCTTTTGAGAAGCCATTATCACTCTATCCTAATCTCTATTATATTCTGCCTCTTTTTTTTTTTTTTCCTCCAATTGTGTTTACCTATCTAGTCAATATTTTGAAATCATAGAAATATAGAATAGTTAGTGTTGGAGACAAACTTAAGATCATCAATTTCCAGCCCCCTGCCATGGGCAGGGACACCTCACACTAAACCATGTTACCCAAGGCTCTGTCCAGCCTGGCCTTGAACACCACCAGGGATGGAGCATTCGCAGCTTCCCTGCCCAACCCATTCCAGTGCATCACCACCCTCACAGTAAAGAACTTCTTCCTTACATCTAATCTATACTTCCCCTGTTTAGGTTTGAACCTGTTACCATTTGTCCTGTCACTACAGTCCCTAATGAAGAGTCCTTCCCCAGCATCCCTATAACCCCCTTCAGATACTGGAAGCCTGCTATGAGGTCTCCATGCAGCCTTCTCTTTCCCAGGCTGAACAGCTCCAACTTCCTCAGCCTGTCTTCATAAGGGAGGTGCTCACAGTTTTTTAATTTCTTCTGTTGGAAAATAGAACAGAAGGGCGTGTCCATAATGTTCAGTACAAGTGCTTAACACTGTGTTAACTGCAACTAAAAGCTCCTGTAATCAGTAATTATGATCCTTAAGAATGGCTGTAGAGCAGCAGTAGATTAAAAGGAAGGTTATAATCATAAAGGAAAACTGAAAAGAATATTTTAACTGTTAAAACATACCAAAACTGCATCAAAAAGATGAACTGTCTGCATCAACATAAAATGATAAAAAAGATTAATCAAGTCTGTAATGGAAAGCAACTGGAAGGGACCAAATGTCCTATGGAAGTGTGAAGAGGAAAACACCAATGAATGTTTTAGTAGGTATGACTGGCCATGTGTTTTCTATCTTTCTAGTTCATGGTTATTGTTTGCTGCCTGATTGAACTGAGAAGGAAAGCAGAAACTTTTTGTTATGATGCCTGTTCACACACCATAATGTCTGGCTGAATTCAGTTATTCCAGTTTCTTCTGTAAATACTATATGGCTGCTACAACCTTTGCAGAGAATCACAATGTTGATATTTATAGACCACACTGGTATAATAAGCTGCTGTTTGCTTATTTTTCTGCGTGTTAATATATGATGTGATACAAAGTCAATACTTCTCTTATGCACTGAAGCATATGTATTTCTTCATAAATACCAAAATATACATCAATATTGCTTAATCAGAAAAAAGTCTTAATTGTGAACATGGCAGAAGTAAAGCAGGGGTACATTGTGGTTTCTATTATCCACAGAATTATGTGGATATTAAAGTCACTTTCAATAGACAAAAATGTTGATAAGAATATGAGCAAAATATACTTAATTAGCAACATTTTTTAGATTTACATCCATGCAATTTTTAATCAATCAACCTTCGAGGGAAAACTGTATGAGATCTGCTTTATTTATCATGACATTCTGTATTTTTTAAAAATAGAAAGAAACAAAACCACTGTCACCCTCCTCATACCCTCACCCTCTCTCTTATTTCCTGACTGGGAAGATCAGGCACATAGAGAATTTTTTCCTCAGTAGCTCTTTTGTGTGTGATGTCTTCTTCAAGCTCCTTTCCTCCCAACTGGTGCTCAAAATCAGGCATTCATTTTTTAATTCCTAAAAAAAACTAAACCCTGGTTATCTTTGAAGAGTTACTAACAAATTTTTCCACTACATTTTTTTCATATTTGAATATACTCAGCTCATAGATTACATTGTAAGCAATAAGCTGTTATTGCTATGATAGTTTGCATGTATTATTTTATGCATTCTTGTTTGCTAAATGATAGTGACATGCTGCTTGTTGCATAACACACGACTAATGACAGCAGTGGCTTCAAAGGCCTTACAAAACTGTGGCTGTCATTTGAAATGTGAATTCCTCTATGTAGGGAATATTCCCAAAGAGCAAGTGACAAAAATGCAGCTTCCTCTCAACGCAGGCCAGATTTATTTATATATAACAATTTCTATTGCTTAGGCAAGGCATTTCTTTTGAAGTTTTCAGGGGTACTTTAAGGTCCTAACTACTTCATTAAGTGACTCTCACAACACATGGCTGTCAATTTGCATGAGATATCACCTCCAGTCTAGCCTCTCACTAAGACAGGCAGCTGTGCTCTGACAAATAAGATCACATATCTTTGCCATTGAAAAGCAGAATTTTCTGTCTCCTGTAAGAAGTAAGGTTGAAAAATGCCTTAGCAATCTATTTGACCAGACAAAACCTGCAACTTCACTCTTCAAGTTAGTTTGCCCTTCAAATTAAAATAGAACTCATGCCTTTATATTTCTAATTGATCTGCAAAGCCACTATGAACATATTTTTAAGACACCCACGTATACCTGAGCCAGAAAGTTAGGCAACTAAAAATTTACTGTGACTTTGGCATCTTCTTTCTTCTTCTCATATTTTGTCCTCTGAGAAAAATTTGCTTATCTAACAAATGTGCAAGCTCCTTTAACCTAAAAACTGGCCAGATGGAATAGATAAAGTTTAATCAGAATAAGAAACAAGATTGCATAAGAAAGGTGAAGTATCAGTAAAAGTAAAATAATCAAACTTGTTAATACAATTTTATTATACATAAATACATCTTTAATTAATATATACATAAATATAATATTTAATTCACAATGAATGTAGGAACATGCAAACACGGATAATCAGGGATTTTAACTGTTAGTGTATAAACTCATATTTTCAAAAAATGGTGGGTTAATTAATAAAAAAAGATTTGATTTTTTGATTGCTTTGTGTTGCTAGCTTCTTTCTTCAAAAATTTTACCCTTGCTGATACCGAATATTTCAAAGTCTTGGCTCTCAGAAATCCACATCTTCCTTTTTTCCTTAAATTCAAGTTCTCAAGATCTAATACTGATTAGAAAAAAATAAAAAAAAAACGAAAGAATTTTGAAGCAATCTCTATAAGTAGTACTCCTATTTCAATAACTGACATGATATGCAAGCCTGGTTAAGCAGAAAAGAGTGTAGCTACTCCAAAAGTGGAAGGGATAGACTGTTAGGCCCAAAAAGCTCCCAGGTAATCACATATGACTTTCTTTTTTTAAAATAAAACCTAAAAACGACTTGTTAGGATGCAGGTACAGGGCAAAGCTACAGTAATCAAAGGTAGTAAAAAAATACAGTTTATTTTTCTTTCTTGTCATACTGACTTCCTGTTTTATCTCCTGTATCTTAGGGCTAAAATCAAAACTGGAGCACTGGCAAAAGTTCATTTAGTTCTGGATGTCATCCGTAACACCAAGGTATTAAATTATGTAGTTATATAGTATCTGGATCTCAACAGAATCACATTAGAGCTGCATATCTCAGATATTGACACCTTAACTCTTTCACTTACCAGTCTTCAGTTTTTCTTAATTCTGAAATATCCCCTTCCTATTTTTTCAGGCACTCTTGATAGTTTGTTTATACCATAAACAAGCTTACCTTTTTTTTAGGAACACAGAACCCCCTCTTCATTAAAGAGTTTATAATGTCAGCTAGAGATAGATGGAGATAACAACCATGAACTTTTGGTGTTATACCTGACACTAATAAGTGAATTTTGGAATGAAACCGTTTACTGTTTTTTTTGCTCAAGAATAGGCTGACAGCAGACCCTAGCCCTGAGGACATGATGGCGTGTAGTCACCCTCTGGCCACAAGTGTATAGTGAGCTACTAGACAACTATGAACAGTGTAGCACTGCTCCTCAGCCATCTCAGATTGGCTGCCAGTGCTGCAGGCACACAGAAAAAACTTCCAGCCACTCTGCCTTCCAGAGGGACCTTAACACGCTTGTGAGGTGGGCTGATGTCAACCTTATGAAGTTTGACCATGACAAGTGCAAGGTCCTACAGCTGGGTCAGAGCAATCCGAGGCACAGCTACAGGTTGGGCAGAGAAGAGATTCAGAGCAGCCCTGCGGAGAAGGACTTGGGGGTGCTGGTTGATGAGAAAATGAACATGAGCCAGCTTTAGTATGCGCTTGCAGCCTAGAAAGCCAACCGTATCCTGGGTTGCATCAAAAGGAGTGTGACCAGCAGGTCGAAGGAGGTGATCCTGCCCCTCTGCTCTGCTCTTGTGAGACCTCACCTGGAGTATTGTGTGCAGTTCTGGTGTCCTCAACATAAAAAGGACATGGATCTGTTGGAACAAGTCCAGAGGAGGGCCACGAGGATGATCAGGGGACTGGAGCACCTCCTGTATGAAGATAGGCTGAGGAAGTTGGGGCTGTTCAGCCTGGAGAAGAGAAGGCTGCATGGAGACCTCATAGCAGCCTCCCAGTATCTGAAGGGGGCCTATAAGGATGCTGGAGAGGGACTGTAGTGACAGGACAAGGGGTAACGGGTTCAAACTTAAACAGCGGAAGTTTAGATTGGATGTAAAGAAGAAATTCTTTCCTGTTAGGGTGGTGAGACACTGGAATGGGTTTCCCAGGGAAGCTATGAATGCTCCTTCCCTGGAGGTGTTCCATGCCAGGTTGGACAGAGCCTTGGGTGACATGGTTTAGTGTGAGGTGTTCCTGCCCATGTCAGGGGTGTTGGAACTAGATGATCTTAAGGTCCTTTCCAACCCTAACTATTCTATGATTCTACATTCCCAACTTGACTTTACAAATGGAGGGGTTACTTTCTTCACACATGTCTTTTAAGTTAAGTGTGCAGGTTTAATCAAGAGATCATAGAATCACAGAATCATAGAGCAGCAGTTTGGAAGGGACCACAACGATCACCTGGTCCAACCTTGGCAAAAGCATGGTCTTCTAGACTTGATGGCCCAGCACCCACTAGATGGTTCAGTTGAATTTTAAAAGTATTCAGTTCTGGTGAATCCACCACTTCCGAGAGGAGCTTATTCCTACGGACAATTGTTCTCATTGTAAAAAATTTTCCTCTACTGTCCAATTAGAATTTTCCCTGGAGCAACTTCTACACATTACTCCTCTCCATTTCCAGGTGACTCGCTGTAAAAAGGGAGTCTCCATCTGCTGTGTAGCCACCCTTCAAATACTGGAACATGGTTAAAAGGACTCCTCTGAGTCTTCTTTTCTCAAGGCTGAACAAAACCAGTTCTCTCTGCCTTTCCTCACATGGCAGGCTTCCCAGTCCTTTAATCTTCTTTGAGGCCTTTCTCTAGACCCTTTCCAGACTGTCCACAGAACAGATGTATCAGGTATTGGTATTTTCTCTCTGAAATTGGTTTATATTCCTCATTTGTCACCAAGGCCAAAATGTGATAAAATATCATAGAGAAAAATCTGCTTTTCCTTAACTAATCATAAATTAGAGGGTTAGAGGGTGTTGAAGAACATTTGACAGGTTTGTAACCTTAGCATTATTTACTTTATTTGGAAATGTATTCTGTTTGCCAGTTTAGATGATGTTACAAAAGTCCTAGGTTCCTTACTGATGTTTCATTTCCGTATAGTTGTCAGAAGTAATGCCCAAAAATAATGCTTTCTAGCGATTCCAGTTGGCTAGGAAGATTTGATTCATTTTGGCAGATTATGATTTGATCACAGCTACCCATGCCTTTTTCTGACTTGAAAATTTATTGCAATTTATTGATCCATGTATGTATGTAGCTTGGGAATTCTGACTGGTACTGAATCTAAAGGGTGCTATTCAGGGCATTTGGCAGCCTGGTTCCAGACTGTCTAAATGCTAAGAATTTATAAAATGATGACTTCCAATAATGTTAAGTTTGCCTTGTACAACAAAGACAGCTTTCTCAGTAGTATACATCTGTAAAAAGTACTTATCTAGACACTAAAGCCTATCACGGAAGAATTTTTAGTTTATTCTGCTTCACTTTCCTTTCATATAGTCTTCCTTAACTCAGAATAGTGGTTGTGTATATCCATTTACAAGTGTATATGTTGATACATAGTTAGATATAGATACATGTAATGTAAAAGATCCCAAAATAAAATACATCAACCTTCCACCATTTGTGGTCTTGAAAAGAGAAAGGGAAAGCTTGAGAAATGTAAATTGTAACATTTATTCTACCAGACACAGAATCTTAGATATTATGGTGGTACTGATGGTGAATGAAGTAGAGAAGAAAAGAACGGAATAGGAAGGTCAGAAGGTCCTTAATTGTGATCCAATAAGAAGTTGTCCCATAAATTTGTCCAGGCTTGAGCCCTCTTGTTCTCTTTCTCTTCTCTAAGTGGAAAGGAAGGGGATGGAAAATATTTCAGCACTCATTGCTGGCAGTGCAGGCAGAGTAAACACCTTGGATAAGGTTAAAGGCAAGGCTCTGTGGTCTATATTCTTTCTACTAACCATCTACTGTATGAAGAAAACAGAAGAAAAACAATTCTTATTTATACCTGTGCAGATGGTACCAAAGACCAGGAAAAGAACACAAAGTACCCACTGAGAATCTTGCCCTCCCTAGTGTAGTCCCACGACAAGTGATGAAAACTGATTTTAAAACCTGTGTACTCTTTATATAATTGATAATAATTTTTATCATATTATTATTATGTTAGATGTTTTAAAACATTAGTAAATAGGTATATGTCAGCTGTTGCCAGTTGAAATCAACATTTTAATGTATGCTGTACTTACTGATCAAATGTCTATTAAAATTTTTGAGGGGTGCTTGTGGTATCTTGAGGTAGTTTTTTCTCTCTGAAATGTAAATGAAAACAGATCTTCACTAGCTAGTATTCTGATATGACAGAGTGTTTCACAGTCAAAAACCTGTAGTTTATGGTATTAAGCATCAGTAAGTTTACTAAAATGCTGATGTAATATCAGCTAGGAACATTTGACAGATTCAAGGGGGAAAAAAAGCATTTAGTGTCTGTTTATGAAAGTGAATTGCCTTGAAAAATAAATTGATTCTTCAGTGCTCTTAGTGTTTAATCATCAGATAATTGACAGTTTTATTGCTCAAGTAAATTATCATATACATTCCTCTTTATATATTGCAAAGATTTTCTTAACTCTACAGTCTCTGCACTTAATAATCCAGAACTACAACTAAATAATGATAAAACTAGTTCTCTTGTGAATTGCTTTCCTGAGTGCAGTCAAGGAATTTGCTCAAATATACCTGCAGTAATATGTACCTGCAAGGCCATGCTTGTATCAGTGCTGTTGTGGACGACTGAATTCATTCAGAGAAGAGAAAACTGGCTATGTCTGCAGAATAATATTCTTACTCTTGATGCTCTTCTAGCATCTTCCTCTGTTTAATCCTGTCCTTACAAACCTGTAATCATAAGGTTTCAGGCAGCATGCTCTTTAATGTGAAAATTGAAATAGGCCGAGAAGATTACTTCAAAACTCAGGTACCATAGGATTGTGCCCTGCAGTGTGCTATGATACAATTCAGAAAAAGGCAGCTGTAGTGCTGCTTAAATTCTGGACATACAGAATGGGATCAAAATAAGGTAGCAGACATCGTGGGAATGCTGCCAGGAGGATCTTGCAGGAGATTTTTTCATTGTCACCTTCACTTCATGGAAATAAAAGCTTAGTGGGGAGCAAGTGAGTAGTTCTGGTGCTGATTACAGAAGGCAAAAAGAACTCCTGGAAGGAGACTTTAAAAATAGTAGGCTTAAAGTCCTAAGTGTCACTCTGCTAATTTGGAGACTTTCATTCTCTGTCTAGATGACACCTTGGTAAGTAATGTGTTTGTGCAAGGTCCTGTCTCTGAATTTTGGAAACTCAATTACATCTGTTAATGTGGGTTGATTAGCCAGTGGCCTCCCACATAAAGACAGTGCCCCTGCATATTTTTTACTTCACTTGAGGGTGGCACTTTCCCATGGATGTTCACAGGATAAAAAATATGCTCAGCATGTTTTTAAAACTGTGATTCAATGACAAATTTTAGCTATTTGTATGTGAAAATTTCAAGTAGGGCACAGTCCAAAATCACTGTTTCTTCTAAATCAAAGACTTCAGATGCATATATATTCAATATCTAAGAAAAATAATGCAGTGGTAATTGGTTATTTGTTTTGTTGCACTGAGATTTCAAGCATAACAAACCCTCTGTTATTGTATCTGATTGAATGGAGTGTGATAATTTTAAGAGCTCATAATCTCCTGTCATTGACTATGACTAAATGGCTAATGGCAATTGAATTGGTATTCATATGGCCGAAGCACATAGATATTTGAAAACAAAAATACAGAAATGTAGAATTACAGCTGTTCTTGCTGTGTTTCAGAGAATATAATTCTGCATTTCAAGACACTGAAGGAAAGCCAAATGTAAATATTATTAAACTGAGTTATTTCATACTAAGTGAACAATGCATATGATGCAGAACAGAGATTGAAATGGACTGTAAACTTTATTCTTGCTATATGTTTAATGTATATTATTAATCAGAATGTCAATTTCACTGTTTCTCATGACATGAACAAAAAGGCCTGGAAAGGTGCTCAACAGGAAAGATTAGGAACAGTCACAATACTGAGAGTTCCATCTTATCATACCTGTCTTTGCAGACAAAGTAGAATATGTGCAACTGAAAAGATAATATAGAATTCTATTGGCCTTTATTATATGCATAGAAAAAGGGTGATTAGTAAGACTGAGAGAGAAAGACTTTTCATCAGTGGTTTCTTTAAAAATACAAATTAATTATATTTCTGTAGGCTAAAAGTTCACAGGGGAATATTTCCCTCCTTCGGCTGCAGCATGGGTTTGAGACTAGTTTATGTAAAATACAGGTGAACTAAAATCATGACAATCCATTTAACTGGGCAGAAATTTTTATAAGATTTAATATGATGCACTAACTTTGAGAGAAAATGGGATCTTAAACCAAGTCACCTGTTGGGCAGTTGTCATTCTATTGTATGTGGCATCTCTGAAAGTCATGAAGAGGGTCAGTTTATTAGGAATGCTATACTTGTTCCTTGGTGGGGAAAGAGGGCAAGCAGTATTGCTTCCCCACTAAAGTCCATTCTGAAACACCACCTCCATAGTGATTTTTTTTCTTTTCCCTAAAACAAGAAGTATTAATTCAGCTCCTCAAGCAAATTCATCTTTCTTTAAATTTTGTGGGTATCTTTTATAGTTGTGTTTATTATTCCTCAATCTTAACAAATTCTTACTCTTCTCAAACAGAAATGATCTAATGAAGTTTGATACTTCTCTACCTAGATGGCCAAGCACAAATCAGTCTAGATGTTCCCAAGTTAGCCAGAGCATGGATTCTGAATTCTGCCATCTTCTGTGGATCCAAACCCTTCTATACCCTAAACAGGGGCCATATCTTATTTCCAGGTTCCAGCTGGAAGTTCACAATTCAGTTTCACAGCATATTGCACATAGGTAAAAGATACTTGGAATACTTGTCATTTCAGTCACTTTCAACACAAATATGAGCTTTTAAGTGCCCCAGTGCCCAACCAGACTTCAAATAACTTTTCCAAACATGTCAAATAACGTTCTAAACATTCACCTCAATTTTTCTGAAAGCTATACAAGTTTTTTCCTACAAATGTTAAAATTATTTGAATAAGAATACAGAAGATATCCAAGGATATGCTATTTTGTACCTGCAGTTTGAATACATGTCTGGCCCTCATTTCAGAGAAGGTATAGTCAAATTGGAAAAGCTGCAAAGAAGTCCTATGAAAATGATCAATTTTGCTGAGCACTTCTTTTACAATTTTTCTTTGTTTAAAATTCTGCTTCTTCGTAATTCAGCAGTTTTTGTCTGTCCTTCAATGTACTTTGAATAAAATTAGCTTGTATATAAATAACTTCCTCCAAGGTTATTTTATATAACTAACTCTTCCTTGATGTCCTCATGAGTTATCAAAATAGCATCACCATTTTTAGGTCAGTTTTCACACGGAGGAACAATTTAAGCAGGTGCTTAAATTTTAGCATATGACTGCTCTTTACTGCATTGGAACCTTGATGAACTTCTTTACAATTAAATAATTAAGTAAAATTAATTTCCTGCCTTTCAAGTGAAAGATAAGTCACAGAAACTGGGACAGTTGAAGTCTTTTAGATGCCCCATTGCATCATATGAAATAATGAACACTTAGGAAGCTATTTATATAACATCTGTCTTAATATGAAATCATTATTTTTTATTGCACCCTCTCAAAGCAAATTTGCCGTTTATGTGAGTCAGAATGCTGTTTGTGATTCTTTGCTGTTCTAATCATCTTTCCACATCAATTATTTTTTCATTATAGTCTTCCATATAAATATCTCATTGCATATTCTAAATACTGGCTAGTGGTAAAAGTTGCTTCAAATGTCAACAAAATGCAGTTACTGTGCATTAAATGCATATGCCACACCTATATGGAAACATGCAGGGTAAAGAGTTTGCAAAATATTGTTTATAAGGCACCCTACCATGTAGGAAAGGCAATTCTCTTTTTTTTTTTTTCCCATTGTCTTCAAAGGTTTCCTGAGTTAGCAAGCAAAGATGTAGATGTCTAGAAAGTTGAAGTTAAAGTTTGTTAAAATTAATTTCATCCAAGGTCCACTATCTGAAGTTGTTATGAAAATTTCACTATTTTAAGTGGTGTAGAAAAAGAAGGTCCATGCAGGTCAGTTCACCTAGTAACTAAAGAAACACATAAAATACAGTAAATTACTGATTAAATTTATTTTAAGAAATGACTTATGCAACCTTACTCATCTGCTGATGGTATTTGTTTATGAAAATTTTCTATTTTTCATTTTTTTCTACCTGCTTTTGAGCATAATTTAGGTCACTTCAATTTTTAGTGTTTCTTCTTCTCTGGGAAAACTCTCACAGTGTTCCAGCATATTGCCCTCCCTCTCCCCTGCAATCGTCCTGCCCTCATTGTGGCAACTCACCCTCTTCCCCAGGGCAGTGCTAGCTGGGAGACAGGCAGAGCAGTCAGGACTTTCTTCTCCTGGGTACATTATTCCTTCGTTCAGTGCTCAAGCCCACTTCATATTTGGTATGTTCTTTTTACTATACTGCTTTTTCTGTTTCTCTCCAGCCCATGTTTCTGCAGAGTCATGGCTGTTTTGCAAAATTTGATACCCACTGATACCATTATGATTTCTGCAGCACAGCACTGATGCAGCAAGAATGAACTGAGCCATTAGTGCTCATCTGTTTTTGTCTCTTTCCTTTTAGTTTACGTATTCCAGTCACTGTTTTTTCTACTCATTTTTTCCTTACTCTCTGATCCTTTTTAAAATTCTTTGTCTCTGATTTTCAATTTAGCAATGTTTTTCTACTTTCCTGTTAGCATACATAATGATGCTCTTTTTCTTGTTCACAGAGTTCTTTTATGGGTATTTGCATTCATGAGTCTGAAAGACACTCAGCTTTAGTTGTGTTCCAGACAAAAGCTTGCATACCTTCCTGTTTATCTTTGTGGGCTTTTTTTCAAACTGCTCATTCTCTTTATTGAATATATTTATAAACTGTGCAGTGTAGCATTTGACAATATCAATATATTTTGCTTACAGGTAAAGTAGATTCTTCAAGGCACAATTATTTATCTATCAAGAAGATCAATAACAGAATTTATAAAACTAAAGAAAATTTCAAATTATTAAACCTCTCAAAGTGAGAAAAAAATAGATTAAATAAACATCCAGTAGGAAAATCAAATAGAAAGCAAAATACAGTTGTGGTTTAGCTTTGACTGGTTAATTTCCATGACTCAAAGTCCAAAAACAAATTATTAACTAGTAGTGTCTCTCAAGGGTCCATACAGGGATTAATATTATCTAATATCTTCATCAATGGCATAGCGCAATTGTGCGCAACCTTAGCAAGTCTGCAGATGGCATGAAGCTGAGTGGTACAGTTGATAACCTCGAGGGAAGGGATGCCATTCAGAGGGACCTTGACAGGCTTGAGAAGTGGGTTGATGAGAACCTCATGAGGTCCAACAAGGCAAAGTACAAAGTCCTGCACCTAGGCTGGGGCAATCTCCAGTATCAGTACAGGATAGAGGATGGAGTGATTGCAGTCCTTCAGAGAAGGGCCTAGAGGTACTCATAGATGAAAAACTGGATATGACCCAACAATGTGCACTTAATTCTCTGATTTTGTAATTCCTTTACGGGATTTGTCAAAAGTCATTCCAAACCATAATCTATTCCAAAACGTGAATGTAAACCCATTCAGACAGTTGCAATTCAAATGCACTACTTAGAGCTTCCACTGCTTTCTATATTTATTCAGAGGGTAAAACTGAATGAAAAATTGCATAGTTATGAAAACTACAGGTGAAGATTTCCTACAAGTCTGCTCATCAGTAATAGTACTTTGTGTCACAGCCCAGCTTTCCACTAAGATGCACATTATTGAAACTAGGATGAAGAATTCATTTTCAGTGAATAATATGTCTGATCACCAAGGATTTGGGTCTTACAATTTTTCATGTACCTATACTGATTTCTGCAGAATGGCTTATCATTTTAATCTTTTCACTGAAGTCTGCCTACTAACATGCAAATACACTTTGGATGGTGAGATCTTTACAAAAGATTAACTTAATAATTCACTGACAATTATTTGTGGAAGCTGGTGATAGACACCTACTGTCCAGGGAAATTGAGAGATGTCATTAATTTTGGCCAAATGTGCTATCCATTGTATAAACACGGTGTCTTAAAAAAGATTATGGGATATGAACTTATGCTCTTCATTATGCGGGCAAAATTCTTCATTGTTGCTGAAAGGTTAAATGCTTTCGTCTGTTTATGAAAGCAGTATAAGCTGATGACTACAGCACTGTTCTGAGAGATGCAAGTTCAGTTCCTAACATGACTGGTATCTTGCGTCTTAATCTTTAACAAGCATTTCCCTTCTTTCTTCTATATATCAAGTTCCCTTGGGCTGAATGGTGATTTTAATTCTCTGTATGGTATGACAAAAATTCTCATGTCATCAAGTCACGTGAATAATTACAATTATTATTAATATCAGTAGTTTGTTTTAATAGTCAGTCTTGTTCTTAGATGACCTCTTAAATACAAATCTTGGGGTTTAAAGTTTTTCTTTTAATTAATGACAAAAGAACTTTTATATTTCAGCAGAATACATGATTAGGAGGCACATTTAAATTTTTCAATTTCATTTCACATTGGTTTACTGAATTTTCTTTTTCAGTTGTTTGCGTTTTACAGTTTTATTTTAATCCATTATTTTAGACTAGAGAGGTGTATGGCAAACTGTACATACTGGTCTTTATTTAATTTACATAAGCTTTTACCAACAGAGCTCTCTCTAAACTCATATAACCCTTGTCTACTAACACATTTTCACATTAGACCACAAAATAATTTCTAATATAGTGGTTATATTTTATTCCTTTTCATACTTTAGCCAAACATAGTTACATATGTTACACCCATTTAATTAAAAAAAAAGAATAAATAAAAAGACACCTACCGTTAAAGCCCAGAAGAAGCATTCTGTAAGTATAGTAAGACTTACCAGAAGTTGTTATTCTTAAAAGTTTTGGAAATGAATACACAATTGAAGATCTTGATTATGTGGAATGAGTAGATAAAATGATTGAAAAGTTGGAAAAAGACTTACTGCATCAGTAAAAATGTATGCATAAGTACATATACATAAAAAATGTAAATATATATATGAATGCATATATATATACACATAATACATAAATATGTATAAAAAATGTTCTGTGTTGTCATGTATACAGATTATCCAACAGTTTTCACAGTTTAGATGGATTATTTTTTTTTGTACCATGTAGACATGGAATTTTAAACCATAGTTTTGTATGTGCATTTATGTATGTTTTCTAAAAAGTCTTAAAATCATAGAATAATTAAGGTTGGAAGGGACCCAAGGAGGTCTTTTACCTTAAACTCTTCCTTACAGGAGGGCCAACCAGGTTGTTCAGGGCTTTATCCAGTCAGGTCTTGAAAATCCCCAGGACTGGAGAATGCACAATGACTCTGGGATATTTGCTCCAGGGTCTAATCAATCATGGTCATAATGTAAAATTTTGTCACTGTGTCAGACTCTCCCTTTTTAATTTATGGTCATTACCTCTGAACCTCCTGGCATGCACAGCTATGAAAAACCTTTCTCCACCTTCTTGCCGTCTTCTGCGTGGACACTGGAGGGCTGCATACATGCACTTGAAGCTGCCTCTTCTCCAGACTGAAGGAACCAAGCTGTCTCAGGCTGATCTTAGCAAGTGCTCCAGCCCCTGATAGCGTTGGATGGACCAAGTCTGCTGGACTTGTGCACATTCATCGGCATTTCCTTTGGGGATCACAAACTGGACTGCATATCACAGGTATGTTGTAATGAGAACTCAGTATAAGGGAATAGATATTTTCCTCCATCAATTGCCACGCTTCTGTCGACATATCTCAGGATGCTGTCTGTTTTCAGTGCTGCCCAGGCAGCACTAATATAGCACATTATAACCTGATGTCCACCAAGGCACCCAGCACCTACTCAGTGGAGTTACTGGTAATTTATTTATTGATCAGCTCTTCCATGTCTTCATTTTTTAAGGTGTGTTTTTTGAACTAGAATTAAAATGAGAGCTCCTTTTGGAAGTGACTTTATCTGGGGAGTGAAAAGTATCTTAAATAACATTGCAGAGTTATGTTTTTCTGATCAGGTTGAATTTCCTGTCAACAATTTTCTCCTACTGTAGAAACACCCATTTTGAAAGTTTCTGTTCTTTATGTAAAATCTTTCACACCTTCACATGATTTATAAATTCACTTAATCCACTTACTGCCCACGGGTCCTGGAAACATCTGCTTGTCAAGAACTTTCAGTTGGCTCAGCACCATAAATTGCAGGCTACATCTTTAATGTGGGTTTCAGCACTTGATTTTACTTTCTTATCTGAATGTGTTAACTTCTGGTCTGTGAGTCTGAGCATCTCCAAACAGCCTTTGGCAAGCAGTGGGGAGCTTGAAGTTGTGTAAAGCAAATTGATTATTTGATGTGTTCAGTGTTTGTGTATATTCTTAACACCTCTGTGTAACAATATAACATTTACGCGAGACATCAATTTTAAGTGGAAGGAGTTAATTATAAGGCACTACTCAAACTACCTTAATTCATGAAGATTGCTTGCTTTATATAAAACTTAGGGCTGAATGCAATCTATAGTCACTGGAAAGAGACTAGGCTTTCTTCCTGCGTTAGGCTTGCCCCTTAGTCAAGGATGTGTTCCCAGTACAGGTCACATAATTGCAGTATAGTCTTGCTGTGCAGGTTTGCTAAGGAAAGGAATAGGCACTATGAAATAATTCTGGTTGCTGAGCAATTTCAAAGTTTCTACCAGGTAGAAAGAAGTGATAGCACTAAACAGCAACTCTGTGTGTGTGTGCTCATGTGTGTATGCAAGAGGTGCAAGAGGTGCAAGAGGGAGAGTTCGAAGGTGAACTAAGTTTGTTGCAACCTGTCCTCCTCCCTTCTCAGAAAGTTTAAGTCTAAGAAAAAAATAACACCCTTATACTGCCTAACTACGGTCAGTTTGCAAGAGGACTTACTCTTAAAAACCTCTGGATTAAAAAAGATTGGAACTTATTTTTGCTTAATATTTATGAAGTACAGTAATACATCAAGTATGAAGATGGTAAGGGCAAAGTGTCTCATGAAGTGTGTGATTTGGGAAATGAAGTGTTCAGCACTGCAATCAAACAAACCTTCTTAATGAGAAATTGCTGGGATAAATCAGAATATTTGTTTTGAAATAAGAAGCAATTATGGATTTTTATATTACCTGAGATACAGTCCTCTACAACTTTATTCAATTTGCTTTGTGTAGGTCATCATGAGGATGCCCAATGAAAAATAATCACAGTAATTTGTTAATCTTGGATGTATATATTGTCCAGTTTTGTGGTATATATATAGAAAGCTATGATATTTTTTATCCTAAAGAAATTACCCTTATTCTATATATATACATACATATAGGTATGTATATCTATTTTTTTTGTTTGTAAAAAATTTGAGGCATTTTATAAAAAGTGTATTCAATTTATGCATGTGCATATGCATTAGGATGAATGGAGGAGTGTTTTATTACATTTCAGAAGGAATTCTTTTATATATTATTTCTAAAAGGAAAAAATAAATAATGTAAAAATGTTTAAAAGCTGTATAAAATTCTGGTCTTTTCTTTTTGAAATCTGTGTTTCCTTTTCTGACTTTATTGCATGTCAAATTCTGCAGTCGAGAAAGACCGGAGTAAGGCAGTGAAGTTTCTTTTCCAATCACTGCCTAAGCTGCCAGCAGAGTTTTGGGCCTTTAATAAGAAATTTAACCTCAACCCAGCTGGAAAATTAGATTAAAACAGAACTTCAGGATAATCAGATGCCTCAAGTGAAAGGAGTATTACACATGCAAACTATGTATATATGAAAAATATTGTGATCTTGGAAAATTTTTAGTACAATGACAGGGTATAGAAAAAGTCTGTGTTTTTAAGAGATACTTAGGCAATTTGGTGCTCACTTCTGCAAAGCCTTAGGGAAAAATGTAAAATATGACATGGGCAAGAAAAGTAAGAGTCATCATTGTGAGTGATTAGTCTTAAAGTTAGCTGCCCAAATCCTGATTAATCAGCCTCAGTCGCTTTTATGGCCACGTCAAGAAAAGCGAATCCCCCAGAGAGCTTAATACCGCCACATCCTAGGTCAGCTTTAAGAATGTGCACTTAATTTTCCTGCATCCCTCAATTTTCCAAACAATGTTTTTTACAATCCCCCTTCTTTATCAGCTGAGAATATAATGTATAAACAAAAGGCTGACTGAAACTGCTAACAGAACTTTGGAAGAGAAAGGCAGACGAAAATGCTGAAAAACAGGTCTAAGCTGATCAGCATGTGGATGGTGACTGTACCAAAATACACACCCCCCCCAATAAAACCAAAAAAAAAACCAAAAAAAAAAACCAAAACAAAAACAAAACAAAAAAAAAACACAACCAAAGAAAAACAACTAAAAAAAAGATATAGAAGCAGATACTGAAAAATACGTTAAATACGTTTCCAGCCTTTCAGTAAGCCTCATAAGAGTTGCCTTTGCTCAAAAACCCAGATCTTGATGTACTTAATTGCTCATATAGACTTTGTGATTTGAGAGAAATATAATGTAAACTGATGCAATCCATATTCAGTGCCAAAAAGCAAATACAGAGAATGATTACTGTTCATTCTTAAGTCCTTTAAGCCAAACATGCAATTTGGGATATTTTGTATTTTTTCAGTAGTTGGAGTTGACTGTGCAATAGATGATAGCTAACAGCATGAAACAGTGCAGCAAGAACTGGTAGTCACAAGAACACATTGAGTTCCTATGACAACTGAGGACAGTCTGAAGGTTGCAGAGGAATCTCATCCTAAGTATGTGCTACTTAAAATGTTCAAAGATGGTATTTTCCTTTTATTCTTGAATTTTCATTCAGAATTAGTTGCTTGCTTAGTATCAAACTGAATACTAATAACATATAGTACCATGACAAAGGCTCTGGTTGCAGCTTGAGAAGGCTTTGTGAATAATGTGAAACTTATACTCCACAAAAGTAATTAATAAAACCACCATAGGGAGAAAAATTCTGCATGTTAATTCATTTATTTTAGATTCCTTTGCTTTTAACAACCATAGATTATAAATAGTTCACTGTACAGGGCATAGGCTAGGCTGATGAATTTCATAGGCTTGTAATGGGGAAAATGTTACATTTCATGCTTTGCCACATATTAATGGGAAAACCATGTTTATACTATGCAGACAATTTCTATACTTTAAACTGAATTTCAGAGTCATGCTTAGAAGAAAAACAAAATAAAGTAAGAGTTTACATAGGAAAAGAATGGCAATACAATGTTGAGACACCTTGGAACTTCTCTGTGGTAAAAGAAAAATTCATATTATGCTGTTTTTTTTCTATGTCATATATATATATATATATATACACACACACCAAAAAGAAAGGGCATGAAATCTTCACAAGCCTTCTGTCTGATTTATCTCTCCTAAACTCCTAAATTTTTGACATCTAAGCTAATCATCCTAGGTTCCCTGTATAGTTAGCAAAGAAAAATAGGCATATCCTGAGGGTGATTCATCTACCCTGACTCAGACTCAAATTTTAAAACAAGCTGAAGTGCCTTCTGAATTTTTCTGGAAGAATCTGTTCCAGTAAGGTCGATCTCACATTTTGTGAGCCTGTGAGATGAGTGATGATCTATTCTGTAGATATATATTCTTATACAAGACCTTTAGAAACTGTTGATTAAGGCAGTGGTAGAGTACAAGAACAAGCCACAGGGAATAAGTCTTTTCTAGTCCCAGGAGCAGAGAAGTAGTGTCTGCGGTATCAAGATACCTTCAAAATTGTAAATAAATCAGAAGATAAACTATGCTATACACACAGTAGGAAAACATTATAATTTCTGTTGCAAAGACTTATGTAAAAGGCCTCAATGTGGCAAAACCTGAATTCCTTATGACTGAAAAATATATCTCATAACTTTCTAATTTATTAAGTTGCATATGTTTCACACATAATTTCTCTGTAAAGACCTCTCCTTTTCCTCATTGGGATTCATCAGCATATCCTAATAGCCTTTGCTTTTTAGTCACTTTGAAGTCATACAGTGTCCAGAATGTATTTTACACTTTTTTCTTTCTAGTCTATCTTCATGATATTTTAATATTTTCATCACCATTACTGTTCTCAGGGTACTATCATGATCAGTCTCATTAGCTGAAGCAATAATCATATCATCAGTAATTACATCTTCCCTAGAAGTATCACCAAGTGCCTCATAACTCTTTCTACAGTATTTCACTGACACATTCAATCTCAAATGTTAATCTAGAAAACTGATAATGCCTTCCTGGAGAGCTAGAGGTACCAAAAAAGAGACATACCTGTCTAATTTTCCCTGCTGGGCCCCATCTTTCGTTTCTGAACTTGTAACAAGTTGTTCAACTGTTAATTGATGTTGCAAATCTTCTGATGTCAACCTTAGCAGTGGTAACAGGCATGGTGCTATTTAATCTTCTGGTGTTAAAAACGATGAGTCATTTTTTTGTTCTTTGCTTTTTTTCTGTTGCCATCAAAGTGCTGATACATTCTCTTGTGATACCAAGTTTCTGTTATTTTCTGGCTAATCACTTCTGCCAGATCATAGAATTGTAGAATCACAGAATGGCTTGCATCAGAAGGGACCTTTAAAGGTCCATGGCTAGGGATAAATGAAATGGGTTCAGATGGTTTTGAAAGGTTTGACTTGCCTGGGTTAAGGGCAAAAGACAGCGCCACCATCATCTGAATAGAAAAATAGATAATCCTGGTGAGGACTTTGTCTTATTTATGTAGGAGAGTGATCCAAGCTGAAGTGCATGGAATACTGATGTAGGTAAGAGATTAAAATTATATTTATATAAATTATTAAAAAGCCCAAGTATTTATCATTGCCAAAATAATCCTAGATATAATATATGGCTTTTTTAAAAGAATAGGAGTGGTCCCTTTCATTTAACTTCAAATTTGTACAGTGTTTGTATTTCTTAGTCAATGAAGAGGAGCAAACACTTTAAGGATCCCAGGATGGTTAGGTCAGAAAACCTATCTTAAGTCAAAAGAATTACATTTTAGCAGTGCCATTATCAGCACAAATATATAAAATAAGCTTTGTACTGTTATATCTCATGCAATCTAATGCATATGAATATTATATGCAGTTTTATAATATATATTTTATATAATTTATAAATAATTTATACTATTATTTAGTATAAAGACCCATACAACATTTTAAGCCTTTTTTCCTTCCAAATTTTCACCAGTGTATTTTTTTAATCCATTCAGCCTTCAGTAATTGATACAGGTTTGCAGCTTGTACGTGCCTGTGCACTTCAGTGGCTCTAATGTATGTGTGTTCATTGATTTGGCAGAAAAGGATTAAATTATGTTTGTAAGTTCTGGGATAGCTTTTGATGGTTGATGATCCAGCCATTCTCTGAGTATCCAGACTCCCTTTGGCATTAGTTGTCCAGCTATAACTTTTTGGATTCAACAGGATAAATTCGTGCTGCAAAGATTGCCTCCAAATTCTTAATGGTTTGCATGCAGGGCAAAATGGAACAGATGGTCTTTGCATGGCAGAAGCTCCCCAGAATCAATTTCGCCTCTCTCTGCTAGAACAGCTGACAACAGCACTAATTGATCTCAGTTGTTGCACATTTAGGAAGGGATAGAGAACATGTAAATTCTTAGAATTTCTAAAAGAGATGCATAAAATCTCTCATGCTTGCACAAATTCATAGAGGTTTTTTGGGAATGGTGGTTTTTTTTTGTGCAAGATCTATTTTTTATTTTTTTAAAAACAGTTCCAATCTTTCTTTTGCCAGGAAAAATAGTAACACGATCCAAAGAGATGTGTAGATCTGTCAGCGCTCTAAATGCATCATCAGTCCCATGGAGCTAGTGTAAATACAGGGTCCAATACCTTTGCCCAGATGCTTTTACTGATAGCGGTATAATATCTATTGTTTCAGAGTAAGAAAAGGAAAATGTTATTTGATTTTTCTAATTAAAATTGCTTAAGTAACGTCTCTTCAAAGAAAAAAAAGAATTATTAGATATTAGAAGGCATCAGAATGTATATATCATCATAAGATTACTATGCCTCAGTTCCTTTTATGGGTGGATAAAAACCACAGGTTAAGAAAAAGGCCAAGTACCTCACATACAATTTTGTGGAGCTCATATGGAGGGCTATGAAGTTATCCTGTTGTTTATTTATAATGCTAAATTCTATCTCAAGCTGCACCTCAAAATATTTACCAGTAACAGATAGAAGAGTATTTGGTGAATAAAGTTTGAAACATTGCCATTTTCCACTCCGCTGTGTAAGGGCCAGTGCTGAGGTCCTGAGGCCCAATATGGGGCAAGTACACAGATTACTTTTTTTAATGAATTCACATTAAAGAATTTTAGCAAAGGCTAGTCAGTTTACAATACAAATTTTTGACTTAGATTCTGAACCAGCTCAGTGTCTGAGATTTGCAGTCCAGTGTTAAAATTAGCTCATAGTTACTCTAGGAGGCTTCATGGACTATGCACAATACAGCTGATGCAGAATGAATCTATTTAGTACACTGACAAAAACTGCAATCTGTTGTTTAATGCTGTATTAATGAAATGTATTATTAAGGAATTAGTTACACAAATGGTTCTTGTATGGTGTCAGCCATACCAGTATAACATAGATAAATGAGATACATGGCCTTTTGAAATATCTCCAACAACTCCCATGAAGGTTCCCCAATGAAACCACTAGATTTCAGCACTGATCTTTTGATATATGTGCAGTGATAACATGGAAGTCTTCTATGTCAGTAGATGCAGAATTCAAGGACTGGCTGATGGTTAACAGCCCATCAAAATTAGATTGTACATGTATATGATTTTATTCAGTTATTTTGATGAAAATAAAACTTAATTTAGCTCATTAAAGCTTGAGCCTCTATATCAATTAAAGAAATTATCTTCGAGATGGGACACTGTTGGCCACTTGCATAGTGGACTCCAATGACTGTGACACAGAGGATGACTTGTTATGCTTAAAAGGCATTCAGAGCTCAAAGGGGTATGTAAAGGTTTTAAGGGTACTGTGCAAGAACTTAGTAAGAAGTTCACTAGAGGTCAGAAAATAACCTCTCAACTTTCTTGAATTACAAAATGTTTTGGTCTATTAATCATAAATAATATGAAAGTAGCTGGATATTTTCCTACATTATTCTAATAAAAAATCTGGAGTAGACAACAGGGATTTAACTTCCTCTGAAAAAGTAATTCTTACATTAATAATAGCTAATATAATGTCTGTGTCTATTATTTATTTATGAGCTGTGAGACAATTGATGTTCTCAGCCTGTCAGTCATTTAGATGTCTCTTTTCTAGAACATATCTGCTGGCTTTCATAGTTTTTTCATAGGTTGTTACTTTATTTTTCTCAGAAAACTACACGGAACTGCAAACTATAATTTTCTTTAAGTTTAAAGTTAAAATACTTCAGATTTATTGAATAATAATAGCTTGTGTACGCTCACCCACCAAGTTCTTTCTGTCTGTTAAGATCAGAATTGAATTCTACTACATGTAAATGCTTAACAAGTGGTGGGAACAGAATATAGCAACTTGATAGGGAAAAGTATAAGATGTAAAGGTTGACTTTCATAGGAAAACAGTGTAAACATATAAACATACTTTCTCTACAGAGCACTGCCAGAGCAAGATTTTAAGAAGAAAAGTAAAAAAAAAAAAAAAAAAAAAATTGAGAAAGAGGGAGAATATGCTAGTTAAAACCTTGTATTTGGTTTGTGTGACATGTTTTTTTTGGGGGGGAGGAACATGCAGGGGAGAGTTCTGTGAGAAGCTGCTAGAAACTTTCCCCATGTTTGATAGCCAGTGCCAGCTGGCTTCAAAATGGGCCTGCTTTGGGCATGGCTGAGCCCATCAGTGACAGTGGTAGTATCTCTGGGATAATATGTTTAAGAAGGGGGAAAAAAATCCTGTAAGTGTATCAACTTGCAACAAAAAAAAAGGCTTTGCTTGTCATGATTTAACCTAAAGAGTGCAACAAATATATTTTTATATTGCTTTCCCAGTTGCTGCTTTATCAGTAGCTTAGGTGAATGTGTACTTAGGAGAAGTGAGGTATAGGTTCTTGTTACCCACATAACATTTAATTCACTGCACTGCTGACTTATTCTCCGAGGTTTTTTTGCTATACACTAATTTTGAATCATATTTTAACTTATATTTCCAAATGTAATTTTTGTACAGCCAGCTGTGGTTTCCTGGAAATAGCAAAAATTGGATTAAACAAAAATTTGACATTCCCACTCACGTCTAAGCTCCAGAAAAGAGAGATATGGCCTTCAGGACACTATTTTATAATGATATATAAACTTTTCATAAATGGTTGACCTATATCTTGTAAAATAATACATATAGGAAAAAACATGAACTCAAAACAGTAAGAGTGGGAAAAATGGTATCTCATGGAAAAGCCTCTTATTTTGTGTATTTAATATATTATTTTGCTTAATCTACAACATATGAAGTACACCTACCGTAGTTAATTTCTCTGCTTTTTACTCATAAACTTCTTTGGCTCATTGTTTAAAGTCCACCACAGAAAGACTTTTTTCAGATTATTCCAAGGAGCTATCTCTTTTAAAAAATATAAACATAGCTGCTTCTTCATGTGTTCCAGGATTTTTTGTTCTCCATATAAGATTTGGGTTTTTTAGAGCTATTTATTACTTTTTAAGCAGTAGCTGAGGAAAATAAATCAGGTTAGAGTTTGTATGTACAAAAATTAAAGGGAAATATTAGCATGGTAAGCCTGTGCCCAGTATGAAAATTCTGGACACTGCATAAATCTTGTTAGCTGTCCTCAGGTCAGTACAGCAAGCAGTACTTAACCACAGTAGCAGAGCTTGAAAGTGAAAAACAATATCGAATTAACAGAGATAACTGTACTGTGAAACAGAAACATGAGAAGCACAAATACAGGAAAATGAAGCTGCAGGGTGTTTTGAGGTGCATGAAAGTAAAATGAGGAAACCACACATCAAAACTTCATATTTGGAGAAATAAAAATGTAACTCAATGAAAAAACGGTTTATCTTGGAGAGCAAAGAAAAGAAGAAACAAAAATAATCTATGGCATATAGAAATTTTCAATGTGGTTGCTGGTTTGCATAAGTGGAAAAAGTCTAATTAAATGACTCTGCTGTTGGTGTGAAAGGGAAATAACTCCATTTGGTTTTCACAATTATGGAAATTCATAAAATTATGATCCTTTCAGCTGAAGTAAACATTTTAGAAAAAAATCGAGATAAATAAACGCATTCACATATGAAAGAGCTTTTTTTTTTTAATTTGTTCAGTCAAAAACCACTTAGGAACAAATAAGCCATTTTTTACAACTGAGGAGAAAAATGTTATAAATATCTGCTGTGTTTGGGGAAATGCTGTCCTCTTCACCCTTTGTAAATAAGACAATCTTTTACACACCACCACAGCTTCACCAAACTAACTCTGTCTGAATGTGTAATCTTATTAGACATGCATTCTTCGCTCAGTTTGAAAAAAAAGCTAAAAGGTACAAGCTAGCATTAAAACAACAAAGCTAACATTAGTTAGCTGATGTAAGTAAGCTTTTCCTAATCTAAGTTAGCAGAAACATTAGAGTGTATTTGATCAAATTACAGTTGCAGACCATGGAGACCTTAAGGTTAAAGTAACTGACCGTTAGTATATTGCAAGATAAAAGTTCCTTGCCACCTGGATGGTGCCAAATATGAGTAGAGTGAATAGAATGGCCCAGATAGCAGATGGGAAGTAGAGCCAAACAGTGTAAGGCTGAGCTGTGATTATCACTAGAAAAATGAAAGCACTGAGGGTGGACCATTTTGGAATTAGTGATGATGTGTGTAGTGAGATCTGCTACTTGATCTTGTGTCATTTCTGTAACAGTTTAAACAAATAGAGCAATGGAGAAATACAAATTCATATTCCTAGAGGAGTTAGATTTGATTTCTGTGTTTGTTTATGTAAAGATTCTACAGTCAAGTGGAGTTTTAGGTTTCCCCAGAATCACTGAACCAAAGAATGCTTGAGGTTGGAATGGACCTCTGGAGATCATCTTGTCCAAACACTCTGCTCAAACAGGGCCATCTAGAGTCATTTGCCCAGGATATTTTCCAGATATCTTTTCAATATCTTCAAGGATAGAGACTCTAAAACCAATCTGAGCAACCTGTGCCAGTGCTTAGTCACTTTTACAGTGAAAAAGTGTTTTCTGATGTAGCAGACAGAACATCCTGTGTTTCAATTTGGGCCCATTCCTTCTGGTCACAGAGCACCACTTGAAAGAGCCTGTCTCTGTCTTCTTTACAACCTTCTTGCAGGTGTTTGCATACGTTGATGAGATTCTCCCCAAGATTCTCTCCTTCTCTTTTCTAGGCTGAACTGCCCTAGATCTCTCAGCTTTTCCTCATATGTAAGGTTCTCCTTAATCTTCCTTGTCGCCTTTCAGTGAACTCTCTCCAGTAAGTCCATGTCTCTTTTGTATTAGGGAGTCCAGAACTGTACACAGTACTCCAGATATGGCCTCGTAACCTTCCTTCAGCTGCTGGCAATACTTGATCTAATGCAGCTGAGGATACCATTCGCTTTCTTCGCAGCAAGGGTGCATTGCTAGCTTATGCTCAACCTAGCGTCCACCAGGACACCCAGGTTCTTTTCTGAAAAGCTTCTTCACACCTGGGGAGCCCTGAGCATATATCAGTGCATGGAGTTGTTCCTCCTGAGGTGCAGGAGCTTACATTTCCTTTTGTTGAAAATCAGGATATTTTTGTTGGCACGTTCCTCCAGCTTGTTAAGGTCCTTCTGAATGGTAGCTTAGCCCCTTGGTATATCAGTTATTCCTCTCACACTGGTATCAACTGCAAACTTGCTGAGGCTACACTGCTGAGGTTTGGAGATGACCAAAAAAGCATGCAACACTCAGCTATAGTCAAGTGAGTGGAACAAGCACGTTTTCTAGGACAATGTTGAACATGACGGGATTAATTACCACCTATTAGTATACCTGGGAGACAAGGTACCTGCAATGCCCCACATGGAAAGGGAAAAAAGTTGTAATCCTTCCTGAACATTGTCTGTCAGGGCTCTAATCCAGCTAACGAAACCAGTATTACTATGGTAGGTTTTTTAAAATTTATACTTATTTAGCATATTTAGAAATATGTCTGTCTATCACATCCATATTTTGAGTTCCTAAGAGCACAGCATGTCCATCATCTACATTCTACATTCTACATTAACTTTAGTAAACCTAGTAAAACAAGCCACTGTTATGTTAAGGATTAAAAGTTTCTTGATGTGTGGGTAGCAACAGCTATGTTGTTCAGTGTCAAAGCTGATCTCCAAGTCCTGAGGACAGAGCAATCTTTGCTTTTGGGATGGTTGTCTGGGACTGAGTAGATTCCAGACTGTGGCCATCTGTAGTGAAAGCTGTGAAAACTTCCACTTTCAAAATAGCTTGCCAACATTACAAGTCATGTTACCCTTCTGAAATGAAAATGAGAACAGAAAAAAGGCATTTATATCTGTATGCTATAGAAATATAACAGAGTTTTTGCTTATATATGTATTATACATGTAACATATCTAACAAAAGAAACTTTCAAACTCCCTCAAAATCAGCTTTCATTTCCTGGAACTGAAGAATAAACAGAAATATCATAATGTATCTGTGTTATTTATTATATTCGGAAAGTATGTCATATGCAATAGGTAAACTGAAAAGACTTCATAAATTAATAAATACACATTCTGAGGCATAGATCCTACTGTACCAGCTGAAGCTGAAGAAGTGGTGTGTCTGGTATCAGCAATCTCTGTACTCCTTTACAGAGTTTTGTCTCTTATTAGTAATCTTTATTTTTTGTTTTATTTCTTGTACTGCAAAACTTTTGCTAAGAGTAATAGCAAATGGGTTACACTGAGCATTTATATGCCTTTAAAACTCTACTTGTAGTTGTCTTCAAAAATATAAGAGCCTTTAAGCCTCATTTTTTGAACAAACATGGCTTCTGTAATTACACTGTCCATTTGTTTATCTCTTTTCACATCTGCCCACACATTTGTTTTCCTTTTGCTAAAGTGAATCTCCTTGCCAGGTTCCACCAAATTTGACAGAAGTCACCATAAATTCACGAGTTTTGTAATGATTGGTAGCAGGATGGATGTGTATGTGAGGGAGGACAGGGACAGGATGTGGGAGAGGGACAGGGATATGAAGACTGAAATGGGATTCCTGCCGAGTATAAAGCTGAGCTGAGAATTAGTGGAGTTGGGAAGTGAGTGAGACTGCAAATGGGTAATGGCTAGTAGACGGTGCAGAATTACACAGGGACAAAAAGGAGCACATAAACAGAAAGTTAAAGGAAACAAGAATTTGTCAGCATGCTGTACCAGGCTAATAGTCTAATCTACATAGGTTTCTTAAATAGCATAATATGATGATTTGAGGCTTCCAGTTAATTATAGCTCTTTAACAGGAGAATACAGTGTAGCTATATATTGTGTCTAAGTGATGAAGGCTGAAAATAAAGAAAAGAGTAGTAAAGTGAAGTGCTGTTCTTTAGAAGATGAAAGGTATAAAATTCCTGTGAATCATAATCGTAAATTCCAATTTTAAGTGCTAAAAATACTTCGCTCAGTTTGCACTTTTGCAATAACTGATACTTAAGGCATTGATTTATTTGATTTATTTTCCTTTTGATTTAGTTCCAAATGGAATATTTTTTGTACACTTGGGCTTGCATACATTTTGTACTCTTTATGGGGTTGATTTACACTGGCAGCTACAGCTATCAGTAGTTCTAATTTTGAAAAATTTTGAAAAGCTACAGCTTTTCAAATTTTTTCAAGTTAAATTGAAACACAGCTACTGTTTCTTCAAGGAGTTATTTCACATGTCATTTAAACTTTTAAAATACCGAAACAATGACTTAATTCCTTACAGTGTATATAACTCATACGACATAGTAAAAATGTCGACATCAAAGTGAATACTAAACAAATGTAAAGTGAAAATCAGATCATTTAAAATGCAAACACATCTTATAACTCTGAAAGCTGAAGATAAAAGCCATGGAAGTCACAGGCCTACACATCCTTAGAATAAAGTTTAAAAAATTCACATGTTACAAGAATAACGTAGAACCACATGTCCATTCCTCAGTGACTTATATCAGAAGCAGCTGAATTACCTACAAATGCCTCTATAACTAAATTATTCCAAATCTCTGGTCAAGTCCTTTTCAATAATGCCACTTTCAGATGTTCTTTTTAATGGTCGGGGACTTGTTTATTCAAACCAGATTCCTGAATCTCCTCACTCCTTAGGAATTTTTGAACAAAAATAGGGCAAGGCTATGAATAGATAGTCTCCTTATATTTCCAAATGGTTTGGGGGTTTTGGTTTGGTTTGGGTTTTGGTTGTTTTTTTTTCTAACAGGGATAGGGATGCTGTGCATGACAAGAAAACTGCACCAAGAACAGTGAAGCATTGCTTTGCATAAGGAGGCAAAAATGCTATCATAACACCACATGTAAATCTTTCTTTGTTTCCTCACCTCAAGCAAACTCTGATGAAACAAAGGCCAGAGTTCTGTCTTCTGGGGACTCTTAGATGCATTACATTGAATTATGCCTCAAGGCTATTCCATCTAAAATCTAGAATTAAGACTTCCATAGTGTTCAGTCAATTTTGTAAAGAGCTAGTTTCTTGTAAGCATATGTGTAAGGCATGTAGGAAACTGAGTTGATACTATTTAAAATTGTATTAAGTTTGACACAAAAGCTGTTGGGCATTTACTGGCATTTTTTATACTTTGTGCTTTTTATATAGGGGTCCAGAGCAATGCTTTTACTGATTTATAGCAGATAGAAGAACATGCATTTTTATTTCCCTCACTGATGCCTGTCTTTAAAATCTGACTGCTCTGCTGCTTTTCTCTGATTCGTCAAGGTGAGAAGAAAAGCCTCAAAGTTGACCTTTTCCAAACATTGAATAATTTCTTCAATATACCAGGCATGGATCAACAACTGATCAGTCTACTTAGCTACTGGTGAAGCAAAAATTAAGTCTGTAACTGAAGTGGTCCAGGTTTTGGGATCAACACCTGAGATAACTATTTGTAAGACACCACAAGCAGAGCAGTCTTTTCCAAATATGGCCAACTAAAGTTGGTAAGAATCTGCTGACAGAGTCTCAATCAAAAGAAGTCAGATGGCAGCTGTTGTGCTATTGCTTATAACAATCTGCATAATTTTCAAGTTTCCATTTTATTCTATAATCTGGTAGCAATGGGACATAACCATTATCATAATGGAGATCTATTCTACTAGGCTAAGTTGCAGTGATGCTTACCTTTATACAAAGTGATGTATTTGTTGAAATGTAAGCCTCCTGGGGAAAAAGCTTGTTTTTTTGCTATGAATGCATTAGTCATTCCATTAAGAGACCTGTCTTTAGCTTCTGTTCATACGGCCTTCCTAATTTATACCCATTTTTGCTCATCCATTTATCATATGGTTAATACACAGTGTATGTCTGCAGGAGCTTCTGACTTGCTTTGCCTTGCAGTGTGTACATCTGAGGTTGGACAGATGAGGTCTATGCTACAAAACCAAGCTGGGTTCAAAGCCAGTCCCACCGCAGTACACAGATTATTTAAACAGCAAATCAGTCAGGCTAGGCTCAGGCACAGCCTGCAGCACAGCTGGCTATTCAGAATTACTATATGGTCAACCGTACCCAGATAGCCTGTTGTAAGCCTCCTGCTATGACTGGCAAGTGGAAAGATGCTAGGGAGAAAGCTGAGCATACTCTCCTTGTTCAGAGTAGTCTGTTCACATCTTTTCTATGGAATATATATATTTTTCACTTTGTAGTAGAACAGACCTACGTATGCAAGTAACTTACAGTGCCAGTGCTTATCGTCTTGAGCCAAATAAAGCAGGGAAACTGCTGACTGACAGGCTGCTATGCTTGCATAATAACCCTTTTAACCCACACCTTAAATCAGCCTTAAATCAATGTTCCCAATATCTATAATGACTGTGTGCACTGGCTTCTGATTCATCAGGAACTGTTTACTAATGGTGGATGTTAAGGACAGTCTCTCAGAAAGACACATGAGCAAATGCTTATAGAGCTTCCAAACATTTTCTCCTTTTTTTTTTAATATATTTATTTATTTATGTTCTCCACTGATTTTAATTAAACTCACTCAAAATGAATCAGGGCATAGAGAAATACTCGTGGTTGCTAATTGAGGCTGGGATTTTAAATTAAATATCTGTTGGAGATGTTATGGAGGCTAACTGTAGGCACACAGAAAATATTATGTGCCATGATATTTCTTTATGTGGGCTCAAGAGGGAAGCAGCCATGCTGAAATATCACCAGTAAGTCTATTTCCAGAGAACTTCAAGTCAGGAAGTCTCTGTGTCACAGCTTTGCTCTCAATTTTACATGTAAGGGGTGCCAAATTTATGCCTTAGTGTAAGTCATATTCCCAGTGTCACATCAAGTATGAATGTAATCTCTTTGAATGTGGATTTGAGACTACCGTAACTCTATTTGCAAAACCAAAGGAGAAATATTTATAGTAGTTAGAATTTAATTTATGATTTTTTAGATTGCTTAAATATTCAAATATCCAAAGCTTTTGGTGCACATACAAAATATTAGTAGAAAATCCAGGAACACAATGCTTATATGTGAAATATCTCAGAGCTACTTTGCCAGAGGAAACTGCTGCATTCAAAAGTTTTATTGCTCCCCAGAATATTTTCAGTTTTTCTTTCTTTTTCATTGACCTACATGTTAGTAGAGAACTTCAGGAAAAGGACTTTTATTCTTCAAATACTCTGTGTAACTTTTAAGGGAAGTGTAAAGATGAAAAGAGGTGAGGTGGAGAAGGAAGAGAGAAAATAAAAGGGTAAGGGAAGTGGGAATGCAACAGAAGCAGAAAATAGACACAGAAAGCAAAATAAAAAGGAAAAGTAAGAAGAAGATGAAGAGAAGGAGGATGAAATAGAGGAAAAGGAAGAAAACAGAAAAAATAAGAAAAAGAAGAAAATAAAAAAGAAAATGAAAAGGAAAATGAAAAAGAATACAAAAAACAAAAAAGAAAAAGGAAAAGGGAAAAAAAAGAAAAAGAAAGAAAAAAGAAAAAGAAAGAAAAAGAAAAAAAGAAAAAGAAAAAAGAAAAAAAGAAAAAGAAAGAAAAAGAAAAATAAAAAAGAAAAAAAGAAAAAGAAAAAGAAAAAAAGAAAAAGAAAAAGAAAAAGAAAAAAAAAGAGAAAAAAAGAAAAAGAAAAAAGAAAAAGGAGAAAGGGGAAAAGGAGAAGAAACAGAAAAGGCAAAGGGAAAAGGGAAAGAAAAAGGAAAAGGAAAAGGAAAAGGAAAAGGAAAAGCATGTGCATGTTCTGGTTCAATATACATAACAGGACAAAAGCGTATGTTCTAAAATTACTTTCTAGTAAGACAGAGCTTTATTATACTAGTTCAATGAAACATGTTCATTTGAAGAGCCTTCAATTGGGTGTTTGAAAAACAGTTTACCAACTCAAGCTTCCTCAAAAAAAATTTGGTCTGACCTGATGAGACAAATCAGGCCACAGCAGTGATTTAATGGAGCAATCAGCAATGTGTCAAATCTGATTGATGTGCCCCTTCAGAAACCTGTTGGGTGATTTGATCCCCACCAGCGCAGACAAATCTTCCCCAGAAGACCCTATTGCTAACACAAGCCATGGAAAGATTTTTCCAGTCACCATATTTTTTATTTTGCTCTTGAATTGAGATGATATTTTTTTTGTCTAACCCCTTCACTTTGACTTGATTTGAATAGTATTGTCCTGACCCAAAGATGTTATTTATTACAGAACATTGCTCTTACTTTTCAAAATGTCAAACATATTATCAGGTGGTGAAGTTATTTCTCTGCTAAAGCTAAATTTAGAAAATAATAAATGTAATTTTCACAAACCAGCAGTTCTACTAGCTACAAATGGATTTTAGAATCTATGAAATGAACACTGAGAGTCAGTAAGCATAGTTACCTTCTTTCTGAATTTTTAAGTTACTGTAGAATGAATTCAGAAAAAGGCAGAGAGTAAAAAACAGGCATCAGCCAATTAGAGGCCCATTATATTTCAAAACCGTTACAAATAACTCCATGTTATTTGGTTTTATAAATTATGCATATTTGAAAGCTTTATTGAAAAAGTCATAAAAAATATGCGTTGTGTCAACGGAAATCTACATGAGGTTCCTTGCTGCTTCCAAATCTGTAAACTTTAAAGGTCTCTGTCCTCTCTGCTTTACAGCCCATTCACAGCCTTACATACAAAAATAAATTTTTTAAAGAAGACCTTACTGTAATTTGACATAGCAGGCTGCAGATACAATGGTCCTGTGTATATTAGTAAATGTCATTCTTGCTAAGGCCAGGGACACTGAAAGCATTGCAAATAACTTACTATATAAATTAATATTCAACATTATATAATTAGGAAGTTAGCATACACTGTGTATATAATGCTAGGTGATAAT